>NC_138313.1:47855000-48112500 GCF_965601325.2 Salmo salar | reverse complement strand
AGACAGAGAGACAGAGAGACAGAGAGAGAGAGAGAGAGAGAGAGAGAGACTGAGAGAGAGACAGAGAGAGAGATAGACATAGACAGTGAGACAGAGACAGAGAGAGACAGAGAGACAGAGAGAGACAGAGAGAGAAAGAGAGAGACAAAAAGTTAGACAGAGAGAGAGATAATCAGAGGGGCAGGGTACCTGCGTGTAGCCAAAGCATCCTTCTGAAGATGAGAGAGCACCTGAACTGAAAAATTTGAATATAAAATCACTCTCTATTTTTCATCTCATTCTTTCCCTACAGCTGTCGTGGTAACGCTTTGCTCTTTCCTCCTGAGACCTGCCTGAGAGTAGCAGTTTGGGGTTACCAATGTCCGTACGACCGCGTGTGTGTGTGTGTGTGTGTGTGTGTGTGTGTGTGTGTGTGTGTGTGTGTGTGTGTGTGTGTGTGTGTGTGTGTGTGTGTGTGTGTGTGTGTGTGTGTGTGTGTGTGTGTGTATATGTGTGTGTTGTAATGGGGATTACTCCCTAGTCCAGTCATGAGACATGGCTGTACCAGTTCGCCACACACAGCTCTTGTCGCACACCAGCCCCCGACACAACGGGCTGGTCGAACTGGCTCAAAGGATTAGGAGAGGGAGAGAGGGAATGGGAGAGAGAGGGAGAGAGTGAGAAAGAGAGGGAGAGAGAGTGGGAAAGAGAGGGAGAGAGAGAGAGAGAGAGAGAGCACCCCCCTGTCAGCCCCTTTGATAGCCCTCCAGACAATACCCCCACACTCACTGAGGACATACACAAGCCACAGATTGTCCTCCTTATGGACTCAAACGGGAAATATATACAAGAAAACAAACTTTTGGATTTGGACAGCCTTTATGACCAGGTCTACCTATACAAGGCAGCCACCTTCGCCCGGAACCTAAAGGGCATCGCTCTCAATAGACACCCCACCCAGACCTGCGGGACCCCCTACACATAGACAACCCACACCGAGAGGACCTACATCCAGACCACAACACCACCAGCCACATCCACACCCTCACCCCAACCAATCAACACCCCCCCAAACCAACCATGCCCACACCCTATTTAGGCCCCCTCAGATCAGACCTATGCCCCTACTGCCCACCCCATGCCCCCCTGCCCCCCACCCCCGCAAAGAGGGCCTCAACATGGAAGTCACACATACGCCCAGACCGTGAGCAAGCAAACAGGCCCAACCCCCACTCTTACACTAGCCCAAGCCAACGGTGTGTACCAGATGCTCAGCAGGCTCTACTCACACTTACTGGCCTGAGGCCAAACCACACAACCAACAACATTGATCACTTTATGGAACACAAAGCCTTCACCATCTCATCCTGGAATATCCAAGGCCTGAGGTCATCTGCCTTTGGCCTAAAGAGCAGGAACCTGGACTTCAACAAAGAAATCATTAATACAGACATTGTCATCCTACAAGAAACATGGTATAGAGGAGATGAACCCACTGGTTGCCCTCTAGGTTACAGAGAGCTGGTAGTCCCATCCACCAAAAACGACCAGGTGTGAAACAGGGAAGGGACTCGGGGGGGCGGGGGGGGGATGCTAATTTGGTATAGAACAGACCTAACCCACTCTATTAAATTAGTCAAAACAGGAACATTTTACATCTGGCGAGAAATTAATAAGGAAATAACCTCAACAGAGAAACATGTGCTACCCAATAGAATCCCTATACTTCAACGATGACAGGTTCTCCATCCTAGAAGGAAAGGTCAATACTTTCCAGGCCCAGGGATATATACTAGTCTGTGGTGACCTAAATGCCAGAACTGGACCAGAACCTGGCACCCTCAACGCACAGGGGGACAAACACCTTCCTGGAGGAGACAGCATTCCTTCCCCCATACGCCCCCCTAGTCACAACTAGGACCACATAACCAAACAAAAACAGGTTACAACTCTTGCTGCTGCAGCTCTGTCGCACGCTGGTGTCACGACATCCGTCGAAGTCGGCACCTCTCCTCGTTCTGGGTATTTACATAGTCAATACCTACGGTAGGTACACCTATAGCTCATCTCTTGGCAGTAGTACTGTAGACTACCCATAGTCCTATAGTCTCTCAGAGTATTCACAGTCAGCCTACTAACACCCTATCAAATCGCAGAAAAATCACAATTTACTTGATCGGAGCAATACTCAATCATGAGGCATCGAAGCCGAACAAATTATTAAGAAATGCTACAGATGCAAGGAGGGTAGTGTAGAAACCTACCAAAAAACATTTGGCTAACAGCAAATCCAATCCCTCCTAGACAACTTCCTGGACAAAATGTTTTCCTGCAATAGCGAAGGTGTTAACTTAGCATCAAGAGGCCTGAACAATATATTTCACCTATCAGCTAACATGTCATATTTAAATTCCGGCAGAAAACCTAAGACAACTAACAATGGTTTGATGAAGAATGCAAAAACCTAAGAAAGAAATTCAGAAACCAATCCAACCAAAAACACAGAGAACCAGAAAATCTTAGCTTATGCCTTCACTATAGTGAATCACTAAAACAAAACAGAAATGCACTAAGAAGGAACAGCATGACAGAAAACAGCTCATTGTGATTGAAGACTTCATAGAATCAAATCACTTCTGGGAAAATTGGAACACACTAAACAAACAACACAAAGTGTTATCTATCCAAAATGGAGATAAAGGGAGAAACCACTTCTTCAATCTTTTGGGGACATATGTAACGCCCTGGCCATAGAGAGGGGTTTTTGTTCTTTATTTTGGTTAGGCCAGGGTGTTACATTGGGTGGGCGTTCTATGTTCATTTTTCTATGTTTTTGTATTTCTTTGTTTTGGGCCGTGTGTGGATCCCAATCAGGCACAGCTGTAGTTCGTTGTTGCTGATTGGGAGTCACACATAAGTAGCCTGTTTTTCCTTTGGGTTTTTGTGGGTGATTGTATTCTGTTAGTGTGTTTTCCTGACAGAACTGTTTCTGGTCGTTTTTGTTTAGTTTTGTATTGTGTTCGTTCGTTCAGTCAATTCAAATTCTAATGATGAACACATCCTCCGCTGCACCTTGGTCTAATTCTGACGACGACCCTTACAACATATAACAAAGAGCAAATACATATACATTACCATTTGCAAAACTTAGAATCAGCTAATAAGGAATACCAAAACCCACTGGATTATCCAATTACATGAAATGATAAAATATACAGACCACAAATTCAAATGGGCTATTCTTAAACTCTTCAATATTATTCTCAGCTCCGGCATCTTTCCTAATATCTGGAACCAAGATCTGATCACCCCAATCCACAAAAGTGGAGAGAAATTTGACCCCTTATAATTACCGTGGAATATGTGTCAGCATACCACAATCAATTTCCTCAGTGAAAACAATGTCCTGAGCAAATATAAAATTGGCTTCTTACCAAAATACCATACAACAAACTACGTATACACCCTGCACACACTTACTGACAAACAAACAACACAAAATCAAAAAAAGTATTTTCATGCTTTGTTTTCAAAAAAGCTTTTGACATAATTTGGCACGAGGGTCTGCTATATAAACTGATGGAAAGCAGTGTTGGGGGAAAACATACAACATTATAAAATCAATGTACACAAATAACAAGTGTGAATTTATAATTGACAATGAACACACAGATTTCTTTCCTCGGGACCGTGGGTTGGGACAGGGATGCAGCTTAAGCCCCATCCTCTTCAACATATATATCAACAAATTGGCGAGGGTACTAGAACAGTCTGCAGCACCCGGCCACACCCTACTAGAACCTGAAGTCAAATGTCTACTGTTTGCTGATGATCTGGTGCTTCTGTCCACAACCAAGGAGGGCCTACAGCAGCACCTAGATCTTCTGCACAGATTCTGTCAGACCTGGGTCCTGACAGTGAATCTTAGTGAGACCAATAAAATGGTGTTCCAAAAAAGGTCCAGTTGCCAAGATAACAAATACAAATTCTATCTAGACACCGTTGCCGTAGAGCACACAAAGAAGTACACCTACCTCGGCCTAAACATCAACAGCATATGTAACTTCCACAAATCTGTGTATGATCTAAGAGACAAGGCAAGAAGGGCCTTCTACGATATCAAAATGAACATAAAACTCAACATCCCTATTAGGATCTGGTTAAAAATACTTCAATCAGTTATAGAACCCATTGCCCTTTATGGTTGTGAGGTCCGGGGTCCGCTCACCAACCAAGAATTCTGCAAAAATATACTTTGTGCAGAACAAAATTCATGCAGAGCAGAATTAGGACTAGACCTGTTAGTTACCAAAATACTAAAAAAGAGCTCTTAAATTTTACAACCACCTAAAAGGAAGTGATGCCAACACATTCCACCACAAAGCCCTCACCTACAGAGATATTAACCTTGAGAAGAGTCTCCTCAGCCAGTTGGTTCTGGGTTACTGTCTACAAACAAAAACAGACCCCACAGAGCCCTAGGACAGAAACACATTTAGACCAAACCAAATGATCAGAAAGCAAAAAGATAACTATTTGACACACTGGAAAGAATCAACCCCCCAAAAAACAGAGCAAATTGGAATGCTATCTGGCCCTAAACAGAGAGTACACAGTGGCAGAATGCCTGACCACTGTGACTGACCCCAAATTAAGAAAATCCTTGACTATGTACAGTGAGCATAGCCTTGCTATTGAGAAAGGCCGTCGTAGGCAGACCTGGCTCTCAAGAGAAGACAGGCTATGTGCACACTGCCCACAAAATGAGGTGGAAACTGAGCTGCACTTCCTAACCTCCTGTCAAATGTCTGAACACATTAGAGTCACATATTTCCCATAGATCACTCAGACCCACAAATCATTTGAAAACAAATCAAACATTGATAAACTCCCATATCTAATGGGTGAAATACCGCAGTGTGCCATCACAACAGCACGATGTGTGGCCCGTTGCCATGAGAAAAGGGCAACCAGTGAAGAACAAACAACATTGTAAATACAACCCATATTTATCTGTTTATTTTCCCTTTCGTACTTTAACTATTTGCACATTGTTTCAGCAATGTGCATAGACAATAATATAGCATTCAAAATGTTTATATTCTTTTAAATCTTTGTGAGAGTAATGTTTACTGATTGTTTATTTCCCATTTCTTTATTATCTATTCAATTTGCTTTGGCAATGTAAACATACTGTATGTTTCCCTTGCCAATAAAGCTTTTTGAATTTAATTTAATTGAAAGAGAGAGAGGGGGAGAGAAAGAGAACGAGAAAGAGAGGGAGAGAAAGAGAGGGGGTGAAAGAAAGAGGGAGAGAGAAGAGAGAGAGAAGAAGGAGAGAGAAAAATAGAAAAAGAGAGAGGGAGAGGGACAGAGAAGAAGAGAGAGAAAGGCAGCGCGAGAGAGAGGGAGAGAGAAGAAGAGAGAGAGAGACAGAGAGAGAGAGAGCAAGAGAGAGAGAAAGAGCAAGAGAGAAAGAGAGAGAGCGGGAGAGAGAAGAAGAAGAGAGAGAGGGTGAGAGAGAGAAAGAGAGAGAGAGAGAGACAGAGAGAGAGAGGGAGAGACAGACAGAGAGAGAGAGACAGAGGGAGAGAGAGGGAGAGAGAGAGAGAGAGAGAGAAAGAGAAGAGAGAGAGACAGAGAGAGAGACAGAGAGAGAGAGACACAGAGAGACACAGAGAGAGAAAGACAGAGGTCACAGTGTCACGTGTGCTCCCTCTCTGGCCTCTAGGTCACCAGGCTGCTCAATGTTGCGCACACCTGTCACCATCGATACGCACACCTGCGCATCATCAGACTCACCTGGACTCCATCACTTCCCTGATTACCTTCCCTATATGTCTGTGTGTTGTTCGTGTTTCTGGTTTTTGTATTACGGTGTGGTGATTTATTAAAACACTCACTCCCTGAACTTGCTTCCCGACTCTCAGCGCACATCGTTACAACACAGGAGGGTGAAAACTATACTATCTCAGGGTATTCCAATAGTAAATAGGAAGTAGACCAACCTACCAAAATGTGTCCAAATTCCTCTACACAACATCCCTAAAAAGTACAAACTGAGAAACAAACATAATTTCTAGGCCAAAGAGATTACTGTGCTGAGAAGTACTGACATGTTATATGATTGTAAAGCTGACCGGGCGTGAAATATAACAAATGTTGTAAGCCTGGCTGGTTAAAAACAATGCATTCCTCTAACGGCCACACACTCACTGTTACAGAGCAGGAGTAAACCATGGACTATGAGACTCTAAGATCTACTGCCCCCACCACACTAACCTCTAATTCACAGAGTTAAACTACTGCCCCCACCACACCAACCTCTAATTCACAGAGTTAAACTACTGCCCCCACCACACCAACCTCTAATTCACAGAGTTAAACTACTACCCCCACCACACCAACCTCTAACAGTCAGAGTTAAACTACTGCCCCCACCACACCAACCTCTAATTCACAGAGTTAAACTACTGCCCCCAGCACACCAACCTCTAATTCACAGAGTTAAACTACTTCCCCCCACCACACCAACCTCTAATTCACAGAGTTAAACTTCTGTCCCCACCACACCAACTTCTAATTCACAGAGTTAAACTACTGCCCCCCACCACACCAACCTCTAATTCACAGAGTTAAACTACTGCCCCACCACACCAACCTCTAACAGTCAGAGTTAAACTACTGCCCCCACCACACCAACCTCTAATTCACAGAGTTAAACTACTGCCCCCACCACACCAACCTCTAATTCACAGAGTTAAACTACTGCCCCCCACCACACCAACCTCTAATTCACAGAGTTAAACTACTGCCCCACCACACCAACCTCTAACAGTCAGAGTTAAACTACTGCCCCCACCACACCAACCTCTAATTCACAGAGTTAAACTACTGCCCCCACCACACCAACCTCTAATTCACAGAGTTAAACTACTGCCCTCACCACACCAACCTCTAATTCACAGAGTTAAACTACTGCCCCCCACCACACCAACCTCTAACAGTCAGAGTTAAACTACTGCCCCCACCACACCAACCTCTAATTCACAGAGTTAAACTACTGCGCCCACCACAACAACCTCTAACAGTCAGAGTTAAACTACTGCCCCCACCACACCAACCTCTAATTCACAGAGTTAAACTACTGCCCCCATCACACCAACCTCTAACAGTCAGAGTTAAACTACTGCCCCCACCACACCAACCTCTAATTCACAGAGTTAAACTACTGCCCTCACCACACCAACCTCTAACAGTCAGAGTTAAACTACTGGCCCCACACACCACACTACACTACACCACATTACACCACACTTCACCACACCACACCACACTACACTACACCACATTACACTACACACCACACTACACTACACCACATTACACTACACACCTCACTACACTACACCACATTACACTACACACCACACTACACTACACTACACCACATTACACTACACACTACACCACACTACACTACACTACACTACACCACTCTACACTACACCACACTACACACTACACCACACTACACACCACACCACACTACACCACACTAAACCACACAACACTACACTACACCACACCACACTACACACTACACTACACCACACTACACACTACACCACACACTATGCCACACTACACTACACACTACACCACACTACAACACACCACCACACCATACTACACACTACACCAAACTACACACACCACACCACACCAAAGTACAACACACCACACTATACCACACTACACCACACCAAACCACTCTACACCACACTACACTACAACACACCACCACACCATACTACACACTACACCAAACTACACACCACACGACACCACACACCACCACACTACACCACAATACACCACACTAAACTACACTACACCACACTACACTACACCACATTACACTACACACTACATCACACTACACTACACCACATTACACTACACACTACACTACACCACACTACACTACACACTACACCAAACTACACTACACCACACTACACTACACAATACACTACACTACACCACACTACACTACACCGCATTACACTACACACTACACCACACTACACTACACCACATTACACTACACACTACACTACACCACACCACACTAAACCACACTACACCACACTACACTACACCACACTACACTACACACTACACCACACTACAAACCACACTACACTACACCACACCACACTACACTACACACTACAACACACTACACTACACTACACCACACCATACCACACTACACTACACACTACACCACACCACACTACACCACACCACACTACACTACACTAAACCACACTACACCACACTACACTACACTACACTAAACCACACTACACCACACTACACCACACCACACCACACTACACCACACTACACTACACACTACACCACACTACACCACACCACTCTACACTACACTACACTACATACCACACCACACTACACCACAACACACTACACGACACTACACCACACCACTCTACACTACACCACACTACACCACACCACTCCACACCACACCACACCACACTACAACACTCTACACCACACTACACCACACTACACTACACTACACCACACTACACCACACCACTCCACACCACACTGCACTACAGTACAACACACCACACTACACTACAATACAATACACCACACTACACCACACCACACTACACTGTACCACACCACACCACACTATACCACACCAATCCACACCACACCACACTATACCACACTACATCACACTACAACACACCACACTATACCACACCACACTACACTACTACACACCACATCACACCAACACCACACTACACCACACTACATCACACCACACCACACCACACTATACCACACCACACTACACCACACTACACTACACCACACCACACCACACCAAACCACCACACCACACTACACTACACCAGACAACACTATACCACACCACACCACACTATACCACACCAATCCACACCACACCACACTACACCACACTACATCACACTACAACACACTACACCACACCACACCAACACTACACTACACCACTCCACACTATACCACACCACACTACACCACACTACACTACACTACACCACACCACACCACACCACACTACACCACCACACCACACTACACTACACCACACCACACTATACCACACCACACTATACCACACCAATCCACACCACACCACACTATACCACACTACACCACACCACACCACACCACCACACCACACTACACTACACCACACCACACTACACCACACTATACCACATCACACTATACCACACCACTCCACACCACACCACACTATACCACACCACACCACACTACACTACACTATACCACACCACACCACACTATACCACACCACTCCACACCACACCACACTATACCACACCACACCAAACTATACAACACCACACCACACTACACTACACTACACCACACCACACCACACTATACCACACTATACCACACTACACCACACTATACCACACTACTCCACACTACACCACACCACACTACACTACACCACACCACACTACACCACACTATACCACACCACACTATACCACACTACACCAAACTACACCACACTATACCACACCACACTACACTACACCACACCACACTACACCACACTATACCACACTACACCACACAATACCACACCACACTACACCACACCACACTACACTACACCACACCACACTACACCACACCACACCACACTATACCACACCACACTACACCACACCACACTACACTACACCACACCACACTACACCACACTATACCACACCACACCACACTACACCACACTACACCACACCACACCACACCACATCACACTACAACACACCACACTATACCACACCACACTACACTACACCACACCACACCACACTACACCACACTACACCACACTACACTACACCACACCAAACTACACCACACTATACCACACTACACCACACAATACCACACCACACTACACCACACCACACTACACTACACCACACCACACTACACCACACCACACTACACTACGCCACACCACACTACACCACACTATACCACACCACAACACACTACACCACACCACACCACACCACATCACACTACAACACACCACACTATACCATACCACACTACACCACACCACACCACACCACACTACACTACACTACACCACACTACACTACACCACACCAAACTACATCACACTACACCACACTACACCACACCACACCACACTACACTTCACCACTCCACACCACACCACACCACACTACACTACACTACAACACACTACACCACACTACACTACACCACAACACACTACACCACACTACACCACAACACACCACACTACACTACACCACAACACACTACACCACACCACACTACACCACACCACACTACACCACACCACACTACACCACACTACACTACACTACAACACACTACACCACACCACACTACACTACACCACACCACACTACACTACACTACACCACACTACACCACACCACACTACACTACACAACACCACATTACACTACACCACACCACACCACACCACACTACACCACACCACACCACACTATACCACACCACTCCACACCACACCACACTGTACCACACCACACCACACTATACCACACCAATCCACACCACACCACACTATAACACACTACATCACACTACAACAAACCACACTATACCACACCACACTACACTACTACACACCACACCAGACCAACACCACACTACACCACACTACATCACACCACACCACACCACACTACACTACACTACACTACACCACACCACCACACCACACTACACTACACCACACTATACCACACCACACTATACCACACCAATCCACACCACACCACACTACACCACACTACACCACACCACACTACACTGCACCACACCACACTACACCACACTATACCACACTACACCACACAATACCACACCACACTACACCACATCACACCACACTACACTACGCCACACCACACTACACCACACTATACCACACCACAACACACTACACCACACCACACTACACCACACCACACTACACCACACTATACCACACCACACCACACTACACCACACTACACCACACCACACTACAACACACCACACTATACCACACCACACTACACTACACCACACTACACCACACTACACCACACTACATCACACCACACCACACTATACCACACCACACTACACCACACTACACTACACCACACCACACCACACTACACCACACTTCACTACACCACACTACACCACACTACATCACACCACACCACACTATACCACACCACACTACACCACACCGCACTACACTACACCACACCACACTGCACCACACTACACTACACTACATCACACTACACTACACCACACCAAACTACATCACACTACACCACACTACAACACACCACACCACACCACACCACACCACACCACACTACACTACACTACAACACACTACACCACACTACACTACACCACAACACACTACACCACACTACACCACAACACACCACACTACACTACACCACAACACACTACACCACACCACACTACACCACACCACACTACACCACACCACACTACACTACACTACAATACAACACACTACACCACACCACACTACACTACACCACACCACACTACACTCACACGCACACTACACCACACCACCTACACTACACCACACCACATTAAACTACACCACACCACACTACACCACACCACACCACACTATACCACACCACTCCACTCCATACCACACTGTACCACACCACACCACACTATACCACACCAATCCACACCACACCACACTATAACACACTACATCACACTACAACACACCACACTATACCACACCACACTACACTACTACACACCACACCACACCAACACCACACTACACTACACCACACTACATCACACCACACCACACCACACTATAACACACCACACTACACCACACTACACTACACTACACTACACCACACCACCACACCACACTACACTGCACCACACTATACCACACCACACCACACCACACTATACCACACCACACTACACCACACTACACCACACCACACCACACTACACCACACTACACCACACCACATCACACTACAACACACCACACTATACCACACCACACTACACTACACCACACCACACCACACCAACACCACACTACACCACACTACATCACACCACACCACACCACACTATACCACACCACACTACACCACACCACACTATACCACACCACACTACACTACACCACACTAACACCACACTACACCACACTACATCACACCACACCACACTATACCACACCACACTACACCAAACTACACTACACTACACCACACCACACTACACCACACCACACTACACCACACTACACTACACCACACCACACCACACCACACCACCACACCACACCACACTACACCAGACACCACTATACCACACCACACCACACTATACCACACCAATCCACACCACACCACACTACACCACACTACAACACACTACACCACACCACACCAACACCACACTACACTACATCACACCACACTATACCACACCACACTACACCACACTACACTACACTACACTACACCACACCACACCACACCACACCACCACACCACACTACACTACACCACACCACACTATACCACACCACACTATACCACACAAATCCACACCACACCACACTATACCACACTACACCACACCACACCACACCACCACACCACACTACACTACACCACACCACACTACACCACACTATACCACATCACACTATACCACACCACTCCACACCACACTATACCACACCACACCACACTACACTATACCACACCACACCACACTATACCACACCACTCCACACCACACCACACTATACCACACCACACCACACTATACAACACCACACCACACTACACTACACTACACCACACCACACCACACTATACCACACTATACCACACTAAACCACACTATACAACACTACTCCACACTACACCACACCACACTACACCACACTATACCACACCACACCACACTATACCACACTACACCACACTACACCACACCACACTACACTACACCACACCACACTACACCACACTATACCACACTACACCACACAATACCAAACCACACTACACCACACCACACTACACTACACCACACCACACTACACCACACTACACTACACCACACCACACTATACCACACCACAACACACTACACCAAACCACACTACACCACACCACACTACACCACACTATACCACACCACACCACACTACACCACACTACACCACACCACACCACACCACATCACACTACAACACACCACACTATACCACACCACACTACACCACACCACACCACACTACACCACACTACACCACACCACACTACACTACACCACACCACACTACACCACACTATACCACACTACACCACACAATACCACACCACACTACACCACACCACACTACACTACACCACACCACACTACACCACACCACACTACACTACGCCACACCAAACTACACCACACTATACCACACCACAACACACTACACCACACCACACTACACTACACCACACCACACTACACCACACTATACCACACCACACCACACCACACTACACCACACTACACCACACCACACCACACCACATCACACTACAACACACCACACTATAACACACCACACTACACTACACCACACCACACCACACTACACCACACTACATCACACCACACTACACCACACTACATCACACCACACCACACTATACCACACCACACTACACCACACCACACTACACCACACCACACCACACCACACTACACTACACTACACCACACTACACTACACCACACCAAACTACATCACACTACACCACACTACACCACACCACACCACACCACACTACACCACACCACTCCACACCACACCACACCACACTACACTACACTACACTACAACACACTACACCACACTACACCACAACACACTACACCACACTACACCACAACACACCACACTACACTACACCACAACACACTATACCACACTACACCACACCACACTACAACACACTACACCACACCACACCACACCACACCACACTACACCACACCACTCCACACCACACCACACCACACTACACCACACCACACTACACCACATCACAACACACTACACTACACTACAACACACTCCACCACACTACACTACACCACAACACACTACACCACACTACACCACAACACACCACACTACACTACACCACAACACACTACACCACACCACACTACACCACACCACACTACAACACACCACACTACACCACAACACACTACACCACACAACACTACACTACACCACACCACACTACACTACACTACACCACACTACACCACACCACACTACACTACACCACACCAGATTACACTACACCACACCACACCACACTACACCACACCACACCACACTATACCACACCACTCCACACCACACCACACTGTACCACACCACACCACACTATACCACACCAATCCACACCACACCACACTATAACACACTACATCACACTACAACACACCACACTATAAAACACCACACTACACTACTACACACCACACCACACCAACACCACATTACACCACACTACATCACACCACACCACACCACACTATACTACACAACACTACACCACACTACACTACACCACACCACCACACCACACTACACTACACCACACTATACCACACTATACCACACCAATCCACACCACACCACACTACACCACACTACACCACACCACACTACACTACACCACACCACACTACACCACACTATACCACACTACACCACACAATACCACACCACACTACACCACACCACACTACACTACACCACACCACACTACACCACACTACACTACGCCACACCACACTACACCACACTATACCACACCACAACACACTACACCACACCACACTACACTACACCAAACCACACTACACCACACTATACCACACAACACCACACTACACCACACTACACCACACCACACCACACCACATCACACTACAACACACCACACTATACCACACCACACTACACTACACCACACCACACAACACTACACCACACTACATCACACCACACCACACTATACCACACCACACTACACCACACTACACTACACCACACCACACCACACCACACTACACCACACTACACTACACCACACTACACCACACTACATCACACCACACCACACTATACCACACCACACTACACCACACCACACTACACTACACCACACCACACCACACCACACTACACTACACTACACCACACTACACTACACCACACCAAACTACACCACACCACACCACACTACACTACAACACACTACACCACACTACACTACACCACAACACACTACACCACAACACACCACACTACACTACACCACAACACACTATACCACACTACACCACACCACACTACAACACACTACACCACACCACACCACACCACACCACACCACTCCACACCACACCACACCACACTACACCACACCACACCACACCACACTACACCACACCACTCCACACCACAACACACTACACTACACTACAACACACTACACCACACTACACTACACCACAACACACTACACCACACTACACCACAACACACCACACTACACTACAACACAACACACTACACCACACCACACTACACCACACCACACTACACCACACCACACTACACCACACTACACTACACTACAACACACTATACCACACCACACTACACTACACCACACCACACTACACTACACTACACCACACTACACCACACCACACTACACTACACCACACCACATTACACTACACCACACCACACCACACTACACCACACCACACTATACCACACCACTCCACACCACACTGTACCACACCACACCACACTATACCACACCAATCCACACCACACTATAACACACTACATCACACTACAACACACCACACTATACCACACCACACTACACTACTACACACCACACCACACCAACACCACACTACACCACACTACATCACACCACACCACACCACACCACACTATACCACACCACACTACACCACACTACACTACACTACACTACACCACCACACCACACTACACTACACCACACTATACCACACCACACCACACTATACCACACCAATCCACACCACACCACACTATACCACACTACATCACACTACAACACACTACACCACACCACACCAACACTACACTACATCACACCACACTATACCACACCACACCACACTATACCACACCAATCCACACCACACCACACTACACCACACTACAACACACTACACCACACCACACCAACACCACACTACACTACATCACACCACACTATACCACACCACACTACACCACACTACACTACACTACACTACACCACACCACACCACACCACACCACCACACCACACTACACTACACCACACCACACTATACCACACCACACTATACCACACAAATCCACACCACACCACACTATACCACACTACACCACACCACACCACACCACCACACCACACTACACTACACCACACCACACTACACCACACTATACCACATCACACTATACCACACCACTCCACACCACACTATACCACACCACACCACACTACACTATACCACACCACACCACACTATACCACACCACTCCACACCACACCACACTATACCACACCACACCACACTATACAACACCACACCACACTACACTACACTACACCACACCACACCACACTATACCACACTATACCACACTAAACCACACTATACAACACTACTCCACACTACACCACACCACACTCACTACCACACCACACCACACTATACCACACTACACCACACTACACCACACCACACTACACTACACCACACCACACTACACTACACCACACTATACCACACTACACCACACAATACCACACCACACTACACCACACCACACTACACTACACCACACCACACTACACCACACTATACCACACTACACCACACAATACCACACCACACTACACCACACCACACTACACTACACCACACCACACTACACCACACTACACTACACCACACCACACTATACAACACCACAACACACTACACCAAACCACACTACAACACACCACACTACACCACACTATACCACACCACACTACACCACACTACACCACACCACACCACACCACATCACACTACAACACACCACACTACACCACAACACACCACACTACACTACACCACAACACACTACACCACACCACACTACACCACACCACACTACACCACACCACACTACACTACACTACAATACAACACACTACACCACACCACACTACACTACACCACACCACACTACACTACACTACAGCACACTACACCACACCACACTACACTACACCACACCACATTAAACTACACCACACCACACTACACCACACCACACCACACTATACCACACCACTCCACTCCATACCACACTGTACCACACCACACCACACTATACCACACCAATCCACACCACACCACACTATAACACACTACATCACACTACAACACACCACACTATACCACACCACACTACACTACTACACACCACACCACACCAACACCACACTACACTACACCACACTACATCACACCACACCACACCACACTATAACACACCACACTACACCACACTACACTACACTACACTACACCACACCACCACACCACACTACACTGCACCACACTATACCACACCACACCACACCACACTATACCACACCACACTACACCACACTACACCACACCACACCACACTACACCACACTACACCACACCACATCACACTACAACACACCACACTATACCACACCACACTACACTACACCACACCACACCACACCAACACCACACTACACCACACTACATCACACCACACCACACCACACTATACCACACCACACTACACCACACCACACTATACCACACCACACTACACTACACCACACTAACACCACACTACACCACACTACATCACACCACACCACACTATACCACACCACACTACACCACACTACACTACACTACACCACACCACACTACACCACACCACACTACACCACACTACACTACACCACACCACACCACACCACACCACCACACCACACCACACTACACCAGACACCACTATACCACACCACACCACACTATACCACACCAATCCACACCACACCACACTACACCACACTACAACACACTACACCACACCACACCAACACCACACTACACTACATCACACCACACTATACCACACCACACTACACCACACTACACTACACTACACTACACCACACCACACCACACCACCACACCACACTACACTACACCACACCACACTATACCACACCACACTATACCACACAAATCCACACCACACCACACTATACCACACTACACCACACCACACCACACCACCACACCACACTACACTACACCACACCACACTACACCACACTATACCACATCACACTATACCACACCACTCCACACCACACTATACCACACCACACCACACTACACTATACCACACCACACCACACTATACCACACCACTCCACACCACACCACACTATACCACACCACACCACACTATACAACACCACACCACACTACACTACACTACACCACACCACACCACACTATACCACACTATACCACACTAAACCACACTATACAACACTACTCCACACTACACCACACCACACTACACCACACTATACCACACCACACCACACTATACCACACTACACCACACTACACCACACCACACTACACTACACCACACCACACTACACCACACTATACCACACTACACCACACAATACCAAACCACACTACACCACACCACACTACACTACACCACACCACACTACACCACACTACACTACACCACACCACACTATACCACACCACAACACACTACACCAAACCACACTACACCACACCACACTACACCACACTATACCACACCACACCACACTACACCACACTACACCACACCACACCACACCACATCACACTACAACACACCACACTATACCACACCACACTACACCACACCACACCACACTACATCACACTACACCACACCACACTACACTACACCACACCACACTACACCACACTATACCACACTACACCACACAATACCACACCACACTACACCACACCACACTACACTACACCACACCACACTACACCACACCACACTACACTACGCCACACCAAACTACACCACACTATACCACACCACAACACACTACACCACACCACACTACACTACACCACACCACACTACACCACACTATACCACACCACACCACACCACACTACACCACACTACACCACACCACACCACACCACATCACACTACAACACACCACACTATAACACACCACACTACACTACACCACACCACACCACACTACACCACACTACATCACACCACACTACACCACACTACATCACACCACACCACACTATACCACACCACACTACACCACACTACACTACACCACACCACACCACACTACACCACACTACACTACACCACACTACACCACACTACATCACACCACACCACACTATACCACACCACACTACACCACACCACACTACACCACACCACACCACACCACACTACACTACACTACACCACACTACACTACACCACACCAAACTACATCACACTACACCACACTACACCACACCACACCACACCACACTACACCACACCACTCCACACCACACCACACCACACTACACTACACTACACTACAACACACTACACCACACTACACCACAACACACTACACCACACTACACCACAACACACCACACTACACTACACCACAACACACTATACCACACTACACCACACCACACTACAACACACTACACCACACCACACCACACCACACCACACTACACCACACCACTCCACACCACACCACACCACACTACACCACACCACACTACACCACATCACAACACACTACACTACACTACAACACACTCCACCACACTACACTACACCACAACACACTACACCACACTACACCACAACACACCACACTACACTACACCACAACACACTACACCACACCACACTACACCACACCACACTACAACACACCACACTACACCACACTACACTACAACACACTACACCACACAACACTACACTACACCACACCACACTACACTACACTACACCACACTACACCACACCACACTACACTACACCACACCAGATTACACTACACCACACCACACCACACCACACTACACCACACCACACCACACTATACCACACCACTCCACACCACACCACACTGTACCACACCACACCACACTATACCACACCAATCCACACCACACCACACTATAACACACTACATCACACTACAACACACCACACTATAAAACACCACACTACACTACTACACACCACACCACACCAACACCACATTACACCACACTACATCACACCACACCACACCACACTATACTACACAACACTACACCACACTACACTACACCACACCACCACACCACACTACACTACACCACACTATACCACACTATACCACACCAATCCACACCACACCACACTACACCACACTACACCACACCACACTACACTACACCACACCACACTACACCACACTATACCACACTACACCACACAATACCACACCACACTACACCACACCACACTACACTACACCACACCACACTACACCACACTACACTACGCCACACCACACTACACCACACTATACCACACCACAACACACTACACCACACCACACTACACTACACCAAACCACACTACACCACACTATACCACACAACACCACACTACACCACACTACACCACACCACACCACACCACATCACACTACAACACACCACACTATACCACACCACACTACACTACACCACACCACACAACACTACACCACACTACATCACACCACACCACACTATACCACACCACACTACACCACACTACACTACACCACACCACACCACACCACACTACACCACACTACACTACACCACACTACACCACACTACATCACACCACACCACACTATACCACACCACACTACACCACACCACACTACACTACACCACACCACACCACACCACACTACACTACACTACACCACACTACACTACACCACACCAAACTACACCACACCACACCACACTACACTACAACACACTACACCACACTACACTACACCACAACACACTACACCACAACACACCACACTACACTACACCACAACACACTATACCACACTACACCACACCACACTACAACACACTACACCACACCACACCACACCACACCACACCACTCCACACCACACCACACCACACTACACCACACCACACCACACCACACTACACCACACCACTCCACACCACAACACACTACACTACACTACAACACACTACACCACACTACACTACACCACAACACACTACACCACACTACACCACAACACACCACACTACACTACAACACAACACACTACACCACACCACACTACACCACACCACACTACACCACACCACACTACACCACACTACACTACACTACAACACACTATACCACACCACACTACACTACACCACACCACACTACACTACACTACACCACACTACACCACACCACACTACACTACACCACACCACATTACACTACACCACACCACACCACACTACACCACACCACACTATACCACACCACTCCACACCACACTGTACCACACCACACCACACTATACCACACCAATCCACACCACACTATAACACACTACATCACACTACAACACACCACACTATACCACACCACACTACACTACTACACACCACACCACACCAACACCACACTACACCACACTACATCACACCACACCACACCACACCACACTATACCACACCACACTACACCACACTACACTACACTACACTACACCACCACACCACACTACACTACACCACACTATACCACACCACACCACACTATACCACACCAATCCACACCACACCACACTATACCACACTACATCACACTACAACACACTACACCACACCACACCAACACTACACTACATCACACCACACTATACCACACCACACCACACTATACCACACCAATCCACACCACACCACACTACACCACACTACAACACACTACACCACACCACACCAACACCACACTACACTACATCACACCACACTATACCACACCACACTACACCACACTACACTACACTACACTACACCACACCACACCACACCACACCACCACACCACACTACACTACACCACACCACACTATACCACACCACACTATACCACACAAATCCACACCACACCACACTATACCACACTACACCACACCACACCACACCACCACACCACACTACACTACACCACACCACACTACACCACACTATACCACATCACACTATACCACACCACTCCACACCACACTATACCACACCACACCACACTACACTATACCACACCACACCACACTATACCACACCACTCCACACCACACCACACTATACCACACCACACCACACTATACAACACCACACCACACTACACTACACTACACCACACCACACCACACTATACCACACTATACCACACTAAACCACACTATACAACACTACTCCACACTACACCACACCACACTACACCACACTATACCACACCACACCACACTATACCACACTACACCACACTACACCACACCACACTACACTACACCACACCACACTACACTACACCACACTATACCACACTACACCACACAATACCACACCACACTACACCACACCACACTACACTACACCACACCACACTACACCACACTATACCACACTACACCACACAATACCACACCACACTACACCACACCACACTACACTACACCACACCACACTACACCACACTACACTACACCACACCACACTATACATCACCACAACACACTACACCAAACCACACTACACCACACCACACTACACCACACTATACCACACCACACTACACCACACTACACCACACCACACCACACCACATCACACTACAACACACCACACTATACCACACCACACTACACCACACCACACCACACTACACCACACTACACCACACCACACTACACTACACCACACCACACTACACCACACTATACAACACTACACCACACAATACCACACCACACTACACCACACCACACTACACTACACCACACCACACTACACCACACCACACTACACTACGCCACACCACACTACACTATACCACACCACAACACACTACACCACACCACACTACACTACACCACACCACACTACACCACACTATACCACACCACACCACACCACACTACACCACACTACACCACACCACACCACACCACATCACACTACAACACACCACACTATACCACACCACACTACACTACACCACACCACACCACACTACACCACACTACATCACACCACACTACACCACACTACATCACACCACACCACACTATACCACACCACACTACACCACACTACACTACACCACACCACACCACACTACACCACACTACACTACACCACACTACACCACACTACATCACACCACACCACACTATACCACACCACACTACACCACACCACACTACACCACACCACACCACACCACACTACACTACACTACACCACACTACACTACACCACACCAAACTACATCACACTACACCACACTACACCACACTACACCACACCACACTACACCACACCACTCCACACCACACCACACCACACTACACTACACTACACTACAACACACTACACCACACTACACCACAACACACTACACCACACTACACCACAACACACCACACTACACTACACCACAACACACTATACCACACTACACCACACCACACTACAACACACTACACCACACCACACCACACCACACTACACCACACCACTCCACACCACACCACACTACACCACACCACACCACACTACACTACACCACACCACAACACACTACACTACACTACAACACACTCCACCACACTACACTACACCACAACACACTACACTACACCACAACACACTACACCACACCACACTACACCACACCACACTACACCACACCACACTACACCACACTACACTACACTACAACACACTACACCACACCACACTACACTACACCACACCACACTACACTACACTACACCACACTACACTACACCACACCACACCACACTGTACCACACCACACCACACTATACCACACCAATCCACACCACACCACACTATAACACACTACATCACACTACAACACACCACACTATACCACACCACACTACACTACTACACACCACACCACACCAACACCACATTACACCACACTACATCACACCACACCACACCACACTATACTACACCACACTACACCACACTACACTACACTACACCACACCACCACACCACACTACACTACACCACACTATACCACACTATACCACACCAATCCACACCACACCACACTACACCACACTACACCACACCACACTACACTACACCACACCACACTACACCACACTATACCACACTACACCACACAATACCACACCACACTACACCACACCACACTACACTACACCACACCACACTACACCACACTACACTACGCCACACCACACTACACCACACTATACCACACCACAACACACTACACCACACCACACTACACTACACCAAACCACACTACACCACACTATACCACACCACACCACACTACACCACACTACACCACACCACACCACACCACATCACACTACAACACACCACACTATACCACACCACACTACACTACACCACACCACACCACACTACACCACACTACATCACACCACACCACACTATACCACACCACACTACACCACACTACACTACACCACACCACACCACACCACACTACACCACACTACACTACACCACACTACACCACACTACATCACAACACACCACACTATACCACACCACACTACACCACACCACACTACACTACACCACACCACACCACACCACACTACACTACACTACACCACACTACACTACACCACACCAAACTACACCACACCACACCACACTACACTACACTACAACACACTACACCACACTACACTACACCACAACACACTACACCACAACACACCACACTACACTACACCACAACACACTATACCACACTACACCACACCACACTACAACACACTACACCACACCACACCACACCACACCACACTACACCACACCACTCCACACCACACCACACCACACTACACCACACCACACCACACCACACTACACCACACCACTCCACACCACAACACACTACACTACACTACAACACACTACACCACACTACACTACACCACAACACACTACACCACACTACACCACAACACACCACACTACACTACAACACAACACACTACACCACACCACACTACACCACACCACACTACACCACACCACACTACACCACACTACACTACACTACAACACACTATACCACACCACACTACACTACACCACACCACACTACACTACACTACACCACACTACACCACACCACACTACACTACACCACACCACATTACACTACACCACACCACACCACACTACACCACACCACACTATACCACACCACTCCACACCACACTGTACCACACCACACCACACTATACCACACCAATCCACACCACACTATAACACACTACATCACACTACAACACACCACACTATACCACACCACACTACACTACTACACACCACACCACACCAACACCACACTACACCACACTACATCACACCACACCACACCACACTATACCACACCACACTACACCACACTACACTACACTACACTACACCACCACACCACACTACACTACACCACACTATACCACACCACACCACACTATACCACACCAATCCACACCACACCACACTATACCACACTACATCACACTACAACACACTACACCACACCACACCAACACTACACTACATCACACCACACTATACCACACCACACCACACTACACCACACTACACCACACCACACCACACCACACCACACTACACTACACCACACTATACCACACCACACCACACTATACCACACCAATCACACCACACCACACTATACCACACTACATCACACTACAACACACTACACCACACCACACCAACACCACACTACACTACACCACACTATACCACACCACACCACACTATACCACACCAATCCACACCACACCACACCACCACACCACACTACACCACACCACACTACACTATACCACACCATACCACACTATACCACACCACTCCACACCACACCACACTATACGACACTATACCACACCACACTATACCACACCACACCACACTACACTACACCACACCACACCACACTATACCACACCACACCACACTATACCACACTACACCACACCACACTACACTACACCACACCACACTACACCACACTATACCACACCACACCACACTATACCATACTACACCACACTACACCACACCACACTACACCACACCACACTGCACCACACTATACCACACCACACCACACCACACTATACCACACCACACTACACCACACTACACCACACCACACCACACTACACCACACCACATCACACTACAACACACCACACTATACCACACCACACTACACTACACCACACCACACCAACACCACACTACACCACACTACATCACACCACACCACACTATACCACACCACACTACACCACACTACACTACACTATACCACACCACATCACACTATACCACACCACACCACACTACACTACACTACACCACACCACACTATACCACACTATACCACACTACACCACACTATACCACACCACACTACACCACACCACACTACACTACACCACACTATACCACACCACACTACACCACACCACACTACACTACACCACACCACACTGCACCACACTATACCACACCACACCACACCACACTATACCACACCACACTACACCACACTACACCACACCACACCACACTACAACACACCACACTATACCACACCACACTACACTACACCACACCACACCACACCAACACCACACTACACCACACCACATCACACCACACCACACTATACCACACCACACTACACCACACTACACTACACTATACCACACCACACCACACTATACCACACCACACCACACCACACTACACTACACTACACCACACCACACTACACCACACTATACCACACCACACTACACCACACCACACTACACTACACCACACTATACCACACCACACTACACCACACCACACTACACTACACCACACCACACTGCACCACACTATACCACACCACACCACACCACACTATACCACACCACACTACACCACACCACACCACACTACACCACATCACACTACAACACACCACACTATACCACACCACACTACACTACACCACACCACACCAACACCACACTACACCACACTACATCACACCACACCACACTATACCACACCACACTACACCACACTACACTACACTACACCACACCACACCACACTACACCACACTACACTACACCACACTACACCACACTACATCACACCACACCACACTATACCACACCACACTACACCACACCACACTACACTACACCACACCACACCACACCACACTACACTACACCACACCAAACTACATCACACTACACCACACTACACTACACTACACCACACTATACCACACTACACCACACTATACCACACCACACCACACTACACTACACTACACCACACCACACCACACCACACTACACCACACCACACTACACCACACCACACTACACACTACACCACACTAAACTACACCACACTACACCACACCACACCACACCACACCATACTACACTACACCACACTACACTACACTACACCACACTACACTACACCACACTACACTACACTACACACTACACCACACTACACCACACTACACTACACCACACTACACTACACACTACACCACACCATACTACACACTACACCACACTACACTACACCACACTACACTACATTACACTACACACTACACCACACCATACTACACACTACACCACACTACACTACACCACACTACACCACACCACACCATACTACACACTACACCACACTACACTACATCACATCACACCACACTACACTACACTACACCACACTACACTACACACTACACCACACACTACACTACATCACACCACACCAAACTACACTACACCACACTACACCACACTACACCATACCAAACTACACATTACACCACACCACACTACACCACTACACTACCCTACCACCCACTCGGCTCTCAGGACCAGGAGAATAAGTTGCCTGAATCATGACGACTGGTGTATCCATGATGACTGGTGTATCCATGACTACTGGTGTATTTAAAAAAAGATGTGTTACCAGTCTGACCATCTTCATGTGACTGTCAATAGATCTCACCATTCAAAAAGTCTTATGTCAGCAGAGGACCATAATCCATCCTTTCCTTTCCTGTGTGCTGGAGTCCAGCCAGTGGGACTCATTAAGAAGGTAGAGAAGATAGAGAAGGTAGAAAAGGTAGAGAAGGTAGAGAAGATCAAGAAGGTAGAAAAGGTAGAGGAGGTAGAGTAGATAGAGAAGGTAGAGAATATCGAGAAGGTAGAGAAAATAGAGAAGGTAGAGAAGGTAGAGAAGACAGAGAAGGTAGAGAAGGTAGAGAACGTAGAGAAGGTAGAGAAAATAGAGATGGTAGAGTAGATAGAGAAGGTAAAGAAGGTAGAGAAGGTAGAGAAAATAGAGAAGGTAGAGAAGATAGAGAAGGTAGAGAACGTAGAGAAGGTAGAGAAAATAGAGAAGGTAGAGTAGATAGAGAAGGTAGAGAAGGTAGAAAAGATAGAGAAGGTAGAGAAGGTAGAGAAGATAGCAGCAGCCCCCTATCTACATTGACGGGACAGTAGTGGAGAGGGTGGAGAGTTTTAAGTTCCTTGGCGTACACATCACGGACAAACTGAAATGGTCCACCCACACAGACAGCGTGGTGAAGAAGGCGCAGCAGCGCCTCTTCAACCTCAGGAGGCTGAAGAAATTCGGCTTGTCACCAAAAACACTCACTAACTTTTATAGATGCACAATCGAGAGCATCCTGTCGGGCTGTATCACCGCATGGTATGGCAACTGCTCCGCCCACAACCGGAAGGCTCTCCAGAGGGTAGTGAGGTCTGCACAACGCATCACCGGGTGCAAACTACCTGCCCTCCAGGACACCTACACCACCCGATGTCACAGGAAGGCCAAAAAGATCATCAAGGACATCAACCACCCGAGCCACTGCCTGTTCACCCTGCTATCATCCAGAAGGCGAGGTCAGTACAGGTGCATCAAAGCTGGAACCGAGAGACTGAAAAACAGCTTCTATCTCAAGGCCATCAGACTGTTGAACAGCCATTACTAACATTGAGTGGCTGCTGCCAACATACTGACTCAACTCTAGCCACTTTAATAATGGGAAAATTGATGTAATGAATTTATCACTTGCCACTTAATATTATTTATATTAGATAATGTTTACATAACCTACATTATTCATCTCATATGTATATACTGTACGCTATACCATCTACTGCATCTTGCCATCCTGATCTAATGTATCACTAGCCACCTTAAACAATGCTGCTTTATATGTTTTCATACCCTACAATACTCATCTCATATGTATATACTGTACTCCATACCATCTATTACATCTTGCCTATGCCGTTCGGCCATCACTCATTTATATATTTTTATGTACATATTTGTATTCATTCCTTTACACTTGTGTGTACAAACAAGGTAGTTGTTGTGGAATTGGTAGATTACTTGTTAGATATTACTGCATGGTTGGAACTAGAAGCACAAGCATTTCGCTACACTTGCATTAACACCTGCTAACCATGTGTATGTGACAAATACATTTGTTTTGATTTGAGGTAGAGAAGGTAGAGAAGGTAGAGAAAATAGAGAAGGTAGAGAATATCGAGAAGGTAGAGAAGGTAGAGAAAATAGAGAAGGTAGAGAATATCGAGAAGGTAGAGAAGGTAGAGAAGGTTGAGAAGGTAGAGAAGGTAGAGAAGGTAGAGAAAATAGAGAAGGTAGAGAAGGTAGAGAAGGTAGAGAAGGTAGAGAAAATAGAGAAGGTAGAGAAGATAGACCAAGTAGAGAAAATAGAGAAGGTCACAACAGACTATCACTATAATCTCCTGCTGCATATTATAAAGGCTTCTGGGTGTGTAATGCTGGGTAGGATTGGGATTTCACTCAATCCACCTTGCACACTGAAGACGGTTAGATGGGGTCCTAGGACCAATATATTCTACTGAAGATATTACTGTGTGAGGTCATCGCCACAAATCGATTGTGCTTTAAAGTTCCTGTCCAGATAACTAACGGGTTTTGTTTTATTCCATCACCGCTATGTATTTAAGCAATAAGACACGAGGGGGTGTGGTATATGGCCAATATACCATTTACATTTACATTTAAGTCATTTAGCAGACGCTCTTATCCAGAGCGACTTACAAATTGGTGGATTCACCTTATGATATCCAGTGGAACAACCACTTTACAATAGTGCATCTAAATCTTTTAAGGGGGGGGGGGGGGTTAGAAGGATTACTTTATCCTATCCTAGGTATTCCACGGCTAAGGGCTGTTCTTAGTCACGACGCAACGCCCTTAGCCCTGGATACAGCCCTTAGCCGTGGTATATTGGCCATATACCACAAACCCCAGAGGTGCCTTATTGCTTTTATAAACTGGTTACCAACGTAATTAGAGCTGAAAAAATATATGTTTTGTCATACCCGTGGTATATGTTGGAGACTGATGTTCTCCAGATTGATGTTGGAGACTGAGGTTCTCCAGATTGATGTTGGAGACTGAGGTTCTCCAGACTGATATTGGAGACTGAGAGGTTCTCCAGATTGATGTTGGAGACTGTGAGGTTCTCCAGATTGATGTTGGAGACTGTGAGGTTCTCCAGATTGATGTTGGAGACTGTGAGGTTCTCCAGACTGATATTGGAGACTGTGAGGTTCTCCAGACTGATATTGGAGACTGTGAGGTTCTCCAGACTGATATTGGAGACTGTGAGGTTCTCCAGACTGATATTGGAGACTGTGAGGTTCTCCAGACTGATATTGGAGACTGTGAGGTTTCTCCAGACTGATATTGGAGACTGTGAGGTTTCTCCAGATTGATGTTGGAGACTGTGAGGTTCTCCAGATTGATGTTGGAGACGGAGGTTCTCCAGACTGATATTGGAGACTGTGAGGTTCTCCAGACTGATATTGGAGACTGTGAGGTTTCTCCAGACTGATATTGGAGACTGTGAGGTTCTCCAGACTGATATTGGAGACTGTGAGGTTCTCCAGATTGATGTTGGAGACGGAGGTTCTCCAGACTGATATTGGAGACTGTGAGGTTCTCCAGACTGATATTGGAGACTGTGAGGTTTCTCCAGACTGATGTTGCTGGACAGAAGTACAGCATCTTGTAACAGCATCTTGTAACAGTGATGAGGCAGAACTCCATCTGTAACAGTGACTCCCTCTCTCTCAACACTATTGACAGATATGCGTCGTAATCTGCTGATACTCACCAGTGGTCTTCTGTGGGAAGGGAGGTGTGTGTGTGTGTGTGTGTGTGTGTGTGTGTGTGTGTGTGTGTGTGTGTGTGTGTGTGTGTGTGTGTGTGTGTGTGTGTGTGTGTGTGTGTGTGTGTGTGTGTGTGTGTGTGTGTGTGTGTGTGTGTGTGTGTGTGTGTGTGAGAGAGAGAGAGACAGAGGTGGTGTTCATGTTTTTATATTTTTCCACCTTGAGTCTGTGTGTGCTATCTCTCCTCCTCACCCCCCTCACCCCTCCTCAGAGAGAGAGAGAGAGAGAGAGAGAGAGAGAGAGAGAGAGAGAGAGAGAGAGAGAGAGAGAGAGAGAGAGAGAGAGAGAGAGAGAGAGAGAGAGAGAGCAAGTTAAAAGGACTGGGAGAAAAACCCTCTTTGTGTTTAACATCACCAGGTTTATGTTATTCCAGGAATGTTCCATGTGCATTAGTCTGAGTGTATACATATCTCACTAATCCTACTTAACCATCGTTTACCACCGGACAAATACTGTACATTACAGCAGTGTGTGTGAGTGTGTGTGTGTGTGTGAGTGTGTGTGTGTGTGTGTGTGTGTGTGTGTGTGTGTGTGTGTGTGTGTGTGTGTGTGTGTGTGTGAGACCCAGGTTAAATAGGTTAAATGCCAAATCCTGGGTCTGTAGTGGTCTCTGAATTGGCTTTGTATTCTCAGTAAGACATTATCTATCTGAAATGGCTCTGTATTCTCTTTAAGACATTATCTATCTGAAATGGCTTTCTACTCTCTTTAAGACATTATCTATCTGAATTGGCTATGTATTCCCTTTAAGACATTATCTATCTGAAATGGCTATGTATTCTCTTTAAGACATTATCTATCTGAAACGGCTCTGTATTCTCTTTAAGACATTATCTATCTGAAACGGCTCTGTATTCTCTTCAAGACATTATCTATCTGAAATGGCTATGTATTCCCTTTAAGACATGATCTATCCATCTAACACTTGAGGGTTATGTTTCGTACAAGCGAACCCTGGTGTGACGTTTTGATAATAATGGACAAGGTGACTTTTATCAATACATTCATCTCTATTTACTCTCATGTTTGAAAATGCTAATTAGCATCAAAGTAGATATCATGCAAGACTACAAATACCCTGCCAGCTCATGCACGTCTAGTTGACACCTTTGCTAACAGGTATTGTGTACATTTAAAAAATTTTTTTTGCAAAAGACAGTTCACAGAATTGTAAATGTAAAGAAATGTAGCCAATGCTACAGTATTAGCGTCATTAGTATTTAGTATTAAACAAATACGATGGGTGCCTCCGGTGTGGCACTGCATCGCAGTGTTGCAGCGTCACTACAGCCTGGAGTTCGATCCTGGCCATGACCGGTAGTCCCATAGGGCCAGCGTCGTCCGGGTTACGGGAGGCTTTACTTGGCTCATCGCGCTCTAGCGACTCCTTGTTGCGGGCCGGGCAGTCTGCAGGCTGACCTTGGTTGTCAGTTGAACGGTGTTTCCTCTGACACATTAGTGCAGCTGGCTTCCAGGTTAAGCAGGCGGGTGTTAATTAAGAAAGCGCGGTTTGGCGGGTCATGTTTCAGAGGACGCGTGACTCGACCTTCGCCTCTCCCGAGACTGTTGGGGAGTTGCAGGGACGAGAAAAAGATCGTAATCACGAGATTGGGGAGGAAATTAGGTGTAAAAAATGTTAAATAAAAATTCTATAGAAAATACACTGGAAAGAGTTAATGTGAGGGTGGCTGGCCTGTCTTTCTTACCTGTCCTGCCCTCCCACCTTTTGACTGATGTCTAAGTAACTAGCCTATTCACTGAACTGTAAATAGAGTTATCCAGTGGTTTAATCTTTCTACCTCTATGAAGCAACCATTACAGTCTTAAAGCCAATGTAAGAACATCTCTCTCTCTCTCTCTCTCTCTCTCTCTCTCTCTCTCTCTCTCTCTGTCTCTCTCCGTCTCTGTCTCTCTCTCTCTCTCCGTCTCTGTCTCTCTCTCTCTCTCCCTCTCTCTCTCTCTGTCTCGCTGACTCTCTAACTCTCCCCTCTCTCTCTCTGTCTCACTCTCTCTCCCACTCTCTCTCTCTCTCGTCTCTGTCTCTCTCTCCCCCCCCTCTCTCTCTCTGTCTCTGTGTGTGTCTCTCTCTCTCTCTCTCTTTCTCCCCCCGTCTCTCTCTCGTTCTGTCTCTCTCTCTCTCTCTCCCTCTTGCGCTCTCTCTCTCTCTGTCTCTGTGTGTCTCTCACTCTCCCCCCCTCTCTCTCTCTGTCTCTCTCTCTTTCTCTGTCTCTGTGTGTCTCTCTCCCTCTCTCTCCGTCTCTGTGTGTCTCTCTCCCCCCTCTCTCTCAGTCTCTGTGTATCTCTCTCACTCTCCCCCCTCTCTCTCTCTCTGTCTCTCTCTCAGTCTCTCTCTCTCTCTCTCTCTCTCTCTCTCTCTCTCTCTCTCTCTCTCTCTCTCTCTCTCTCACTCCCAAAGAAAGAATGTAAACATTCTAAGTGGTTGTCAGAGTGGTAGGGACTAGGGAGCACTTGACAGTCATGGATAACTGTGTATAGTCAAGTCAACAGTGCATATACTATCATAATAATGTGTTAAACCTAATTTATTGGGCACCTAGCTACAGTCTCTATCTGTGTCTCAAATGGAACCCCATTCTCTATATAGTGCAAAAGTAGTGCACCCTATGCCCTATAGGCCCTGGTCAAAAGTAGTGCACCCTATGCCCTATAGGCCCTGGTCAAAAGCAGTGCACTAAATAGGGAATAGGGTGCCATTTGAGGTACATGTTCTGTCTTTATGGTCTCTTGTCTCTCTAAACACTTGACACTGTGTTCCAACACAACATTACACAATGACACATTACTGGGAAGGTCTGAGACACATTAGTCACATCAATCACTGAAGCTTAGCGGGAACCGTGTCTTAAAGGGATTTCCCCAACGGTCAAACATACACAATGAATCGGTCCTATCTGCCATACACTGTATTTGACCACGCAGAAAGAACATTTCTTGACAGGTATGTCTTATATAGGGCAACGAGTAATACCCATGAGTTATATAGGGCAACGAGTAATACCCATGAGTTATATAGGGCAACGAGTAATACCCATGAGTTATATAGGGCAACGAGTAATACCCATGAATTATATAGGGCAACGAGTAATACCCATGAGTTATATAGGGCAACAAGTAATACCCATGAGTTATATAGGGCAACGAGTAATACCCATGAGTTATATAGGGCAACAAGTAATACCCATGAGTTATATAGGGCAACAAGTAATACCCATGAGTTATATAGGGCAACGAGTAATACCCATGAGTTATATAGGGCAACGAGTAATACCCACACGACATGACCAAAAGTATGTGGACACCTGCTCATTGAACATCTAATTCCAAAATCATGGGCATTAATATGGAGTTGGTTTGTTTGCTATAACAGGAAGGCTTTCCACTAGATGTTGGAACATTGCTGCAGGGACTTGCTTCCATTCAGCCACAAGAGCATTATTGAGGTTGGGCACTGATGTTGGGCGATTAGGCCTGGCTCGCAGTCGGCATTCCAATTCACCCAAAAGGTTTTCGTTGGGGTTGAGGTCAGGACTCTGTGCAAGCCAGTCAAGATCTTCCACACCGATCTCGACAAACTATTTCTGTACGGACCTCGCTTTGTGCATAGGGGCATTGTCATGCTGAAACAGGAAAGGGCCTTCCCCAAACTGTTGCCTTAAAGTTGGGAGCCCTGAATTGTCTAGAATGTCATTGTATGCTGTAGCGTAAAGATTTCCCTTCACTGGAACTAAGGGGCTTAGCCTGAACCATGAAAAACAGTCCCAGACCATTATTCCTCATCCACCAAACTTTACAGTTGGCACTATGCATTTGGGCAGGTAGAGTTCTCCTGGCATCTGCCAAACCCAGATTTGTCCGTCGGACTTCCAGATGGTGAAGTGTGATTCATCACTCCAGAGAACACGTTTCCACTGCCCCAGAGTCCAATGGGCCAGAGAAAGGGGGGTGAGCCAGAGAATGCATTTCCACTGCTCCAGAGTCCAATGGGGTTGAGAATGGGGGTGAGCTTTACACCCCTCCAGCCGACGCTTGGCATTGCGCATGGTGATCTTAGGCTTGTGTGCGGCTTCTCGGTCAAGGGAACCCATTTCATGAAGCTCCCGACAAACAGTTCTTGTGCTGATGTGAGTGTTGTAACCGAAGACAGATGATTTTAACGCACTACGCGCTTCAGCATTCGCCATTCCCATTCTGTGAGCTTGTGTGACCTACCACTTCGCCTCCTAGATGTTTCCACTTCACAATAACAGCACAGTTGACCGGGAAAGTTCTAGCAAGGCAGAACATTTGACGAACTGACTTGTTGGAAAGGTGGCATCCTATGACGGTGCCACCTTGAAAGTCACTGATCTCTTCGGGTAAGGGCCATTCTACTGTCGATGTTTGACTATGGAGATTGCATGGTTGTGAGCTCGATTTTATACATCTGTCTCATGCAACGGGTGTGGCTGAATTAGCCAAATCAACTAATTTGAAGGCATGTCCACATACTTTTGTCTATATAGCTTATAAAGCAACCATAAACAAAATGGATAGTTTTCAGCGTATCACAACAACCATAACCACAGCATCATCAAACTTAGCAAAGTGATAACGTTATGACCCCACAACAACTAAACAACTTGACTGGGTGGGATGCAACATTTTTTTTTTTTTTTTTTTTTAAATCAGATAGAGTAGTGACTGAAGTGAAGTATAAAATGTAGTACAACACTTATCATTTGTAACAACCATAACCTCTCTGTAAAATAACATATCTCAGTTTTACACAGTTGGCCACAGATGGAAACCTGAGACTCAACGTCTATGGCTTATGTCAAACTGTAATACACTCTGTCTGGGTTTCTCTCTCACACGGTGTACCCCAGTTTACCCCTTTATAAACCACACCATTTATCTTCATGCTGCATTCCTATATCCTCTCTCTCCTCCTCCTCCTCCTCCTCCCCTTTTCTCCTCGGAACTCCCAGTTCTCCCCATTCTTCAAGTCCTGCAACTCGTCACCATCACATTTGCTCCTAACACTTTGTTGACCATTTCTAACTCTTTCTACTTCTTGTTTCGATCTTTTATTACTAATTGATTTGAGTGATTCTAATAATTCAAATGAAAAGACATCTTCAAGAGTCTTTTTTTTAATCTATAGCTTAAAGAGGCCAAAGGTCCCAGGGGGGAAAAAAATCCTCATCTACCTTCCTTGTTCAGCCTGCTTGCTTTTCTTCATTGTTGAACTATCAGCTCTGAAATTCACCCATGATTATTCATTACATAAAGTAACATAAAGTACACTAGATCAGTGGTTCTTAATCCTGGTCCTGGGGACCCTTTGCCCTAGCACTACACACCAGATTAAAATAAACTACACACCGGATTAAAATAAACTACACACCGGATTAAAATAATCAAAGCCTGATGAGTTACGGATTTTAATCAGGTGTGTAGCGCTAAGGCAAAACAAATAAATGTACACACCTTTGGTTCCCCAGGACCAGAACTGAGAACCACTGCACTAGAGTACATAAATACATAGTGTACTAACCGTATAGTTTATATAACAGGCATGCTATTCAAACGCTGATGTTGAATACAAAACCCGGCACGATAGTAACACAGACACAAAAAGAGGGAACGAAGTTGAAAAGACATTTCACTGTGGTTTAATTCGTAGTCTGTAGCCTATATAGTAGCCCTATATTCCACGAACAACACTGTCGGCCCAGTGAAAAATGGCTAACGCTTTAGATAATAGTACAATTAGCCTATAGCACATGTACTAATAATATATGACAACGAATGAGAAGAACTACAATATATCCAACGTTTTTCACACAGTTTTTCTTTCTATAGGAAAATTAGAAACGAGTTGTGTGCGTTCTGGTAAAGAGGGTGCTATTCACTCAGGTATAACCCGCGACTTGTATTTGTTTAGCCTAGTTCCAATATACATTACAATTAAACACAAATTAACATGGCCTATAATGTAAATAAATGTGTGTTGGTTCTTACCCTCAAAAAATCTCTGTAACGCTTCGGTTTCATCCACCACATCCATCCTAGCGGGTCCCACTAATACCCTCCATGAACTTCCCGCTCCCTATGAGTCCGGCCGAAACACTTGTGTTATATCGGGTCAACTCTCACGGATACATCACGCAGTCGGGACTGGCGGCGTGTCCAAATGTCTCTGCGGTGGTAACTATAGTCCAAGTCCTAACGTGGAATTATTATCGCTCAGAAATCCACTCCTTGTCAAAAAAAGAGAGAGAGATTCCCTCTCTGGTTTTAGATGCGATACCTGAACACAATTATTTATTGTTCCTTTTTATTCTCTTCCCTTTATAAATATATTACATGTTTTGTTTTTAAATCATCAACGCCTAAAACAAGCGTTTTAAATATAAAAACAATCCTACACAAAAGTGATCAGGTAGAATTATTATACCTCATTCATTAGTAGCCTAATTAGAAATAGCCATAGAGAAGTCGAACAACGCGAATTCCGCGTTGGAAAAACTATCAATACATCGTTAAATAATGTCCCAGAGCAATTCTTCGACTTTGTTCGATTCTTCTCGTATATATTTTTCGTTGCCTTGATGATTGCAGGACAATGGTGATACCTAAGTTGGGGTCTTCGGGAAAACGTTGTACGTCAATATCCAGCATTTAACTGCGTCTGTGTAGATGACCTCCCCGTCTGTCTTCTAGCAGTTCACCCTCCTCTCTCTGGATGCGACGTAGACGCGACCTACTGGTCCACAGAGCCATGCGCTGTGCGTGTGTGTGTGTGTGTGTGTGTGTGATCGGCTGGGATGAGAGGACATGAGACAGGTGTGTTAAAACCTCCCTGGGTGATGGATGTGAGACCTACATGGGATGACATTAAGTAGTCTAAGCTACAGTGGCCTACTGTCAACACATTTTTTACCTTCATATTTGATGCGTAATTTTCATAGGCCTAGGAAACATTAAATGTTATTCCTTACAACATTTATTTTGGGACAATTTTTAAGTAATTTAAGCGAAAGTCATAATAAATAAGCAATGACTAGGTGCTAAATATGGAAAGATTCAGATACACAATCATCTTTCTTTTTTTTTAAAGACCTTGTGATGTGTTTGAAAATAAAACCATGATGTAATAAAACTATAAATGCATTAAAACACCCAGTTTAGCATGAATGTTAGAGAAAATACCCAAATTGAGTTGTGAACGTATAAACAACAATAGGCAGATTAAAGTTCAATATCTCTGCCTCTATAGTGATGAAGAAAAAGGCTCTACACACTTTTCCACGACATTTACTTTATTGGAGTCAATAAAAGTCTCTGCTCCTAAACAGCTAGTGGATCTCTAAACTCTCACATTATCTTTCACACTCCAACGCAGCAGGCGACTGTTTTCTGTGGAGGCGTCCCAGCCAACAGGGGAGGAAGGGAATAATCCATTTCTCTCCAACCTTATCAGCTAGCTACATCCCTCCCTCTAAAACAATGCCACTGTGTGCATGTCAGAGAGATGCTGGTTTGTTCTCTTGTCTGTCACAGCTGGATCGTCTCTCTTTCTCTTTGTCCCCCCCCCCCCCCCCCCCCACCACCATCCTCTTTCTCTCCTCTTCTCTATCCCCCTCGTTCTCTCGTCCGTCTCCCCCCTCTTTCCCTCTGTTCGTCCTAAACAAGCCGTCCGTTTATGTCTGCCACACTATGTACATTGTTGTGGAGGACACAGGACAGAAAGAGAGAGATGGAGAGATGGAGAGAAAGAGGGGGGAGACAGAAAGAGAGAGACGGAGAGACGGAGAGAAAGAGGGGGAGACAGAAAGAGAGCGATGGAGAGACGGAGCGAAAGAGGGGGGGAGACAGAAAGAGAGAGACGGAGAGACGGAGAGAAAGAGGGGGAGACAGAAAGAGAGCGATGGAGAGACGGAGAGAAAGAGGGGGGAGATAGAAAGAGAGAGCTGGAGAGACGGAGAGAAAGAGGGGGAGACAGAAATAGAGCGATGGAGAGACAGAGAGAAAGAGGGGGAGATACAAAGAGAGAGCTGGAGAGACGGAGAGAAAGAGGGGGAGATACAAAGAGAGAGGTAGAGAGACAGAGAGAAAGAGGGGGGGAGACAGAAAGAGAGAGGTAGAGAGACAGAGAGAAAGAGGGGGAGATAGAAAGAGAGAGGTAGAGAGACGGAGAGAAAGAGGGGGAGATACAAAGAGAGGGGTAGAGAGACAGAGAGAAAGAGGGGGTAGATAGAAAGAGAGAGGTAGAGAGACGGAGAGAAAGAGGGGGAGATAGAAAGAGAGAGGTAGAGAGACAGAGAGAAAGAGGGGGGGAGACAGAAAGAGAGAGGTAGAGAGACGGAGAGAAAGAGGGGGAGATACAAAGAGAGGGGTAGAGAGACAGAGAGAAAGAGGGGGTAGATAGAAAGAGAGAGGTAGAGAGACGGAGAGAAAGAGGGGGAGATAGAAAGAGAGAGGTAGAGAGACAGAGAGAAAGAGGGGGGGAGACAGAAAGAAAGAGGTAGAGAGACAGAGAGAAAGAGGGGGAGATAGAAAGAGAGGGGTAGAGAGACGGAGAGAAAGAGGGGGAGATAGAAAGAGAGGGGTAGAGAGACAGAGGGACAATAAAACAGCTGGCCGTGTTAACGCAGTTCCTTTTGCTATTTTGTCATTTCTATATTAAACTACTGTATGTGAAATGGAGAGGGAGAGTGTGTGTGTGTGTGTGTGTGTGTGTGTGTGTGTGTGCGTGCGTGCGCGTGCGTGCGTGCGTGCGTGCGTGTGTGTGTGTGTGTGTGTGTGTGTGTGTGTGTGTGTGTGTGTGTGTGTGTGTGTGTGTGAGTAAGAGAGTGATAAAGGAGAAAGGAGCTTTGGATAACAAAAGGGTTTACCAATAAAAACTTCCAAAAGGACTAATTCGAGGTAGAAAGGAGAAAATTAATAAATTAGTTTCACAAGATTCTCATTTGTAAACCATATAAATAGAATTTGCTACGTCTTAATAATTTTAGTAATAACTACATACGTTTAGTAATTCTATGGTGTAAATCGTTATAATTTCACATTCTTACCCTTTTGCTCTAGAGCAAATGTGTTTCTTCACGTTTCCCCCTCATGCCACTGCCACATTCCACAAGATAACCCTAAGTGTGTGAGTGTGTGTGTGTGTGTGCGCGTGTGTGTGCCTGCGTGCGTGTGTGTGTGCGTGCGTGTGTTCGTATTTGTGTGTGTTGTGATAATTACAATGCCCGATTTAACGTGACAGGACCTTGGGTGTTTTTTTGCCCTGTACTTCCCCTTCCAGTCCACTAGATGGAGACATGTAACCGCTGGTTATACAGACAACAACTCCACTGGTGAAGAAGGAAGAAACAACATTCAACATGGCGGCGAACAGAGCAGGTAGGACGCGTTGCTATAGCCACGGATGCAATTCAAACGATACTATGAATTTGAAATGCATTTCGGATTAATAATTTTACAGTCCCATATTCTGATTAATTTACTGCTGCCACAGATAGTGTGTATTTATACGGTTGTGTGTGAGAAACGGACTGATATTTGTTCACAGAATTTCACACATTGTTTTATTTCCTTGCAGGCAAGTCTGCTGTTGTCGTATCCTTTTCAAAATAAAGCTAGCTAGCAATGGACATAGCAACAGGTTTAAAAAAAATACTGTCAAGGTGTTTCTTCCCTTGGAATGAAAAATTAATGGATATTTTAAAACGAATTGAACACACACACACACACACACACACACACACACGATACAGATCATGAAATCCGCCCTTAACCGCCACCTCCAGCTATCGTCTGTTCCTCTCCAGCTCCTGCTGTACCTGACAGCCCTTTACTATGTCTTCTACTTCCTCTCTACACTCTGCATGATCATCTACAAGAGTGAGGCACCTTCTGCTTGCACGCTGGTGTTGTTGTTGTTGTTGTTGTGTGAGAGAGAGAGAGAGAGAGAGAGAGAGAGAGTGACTCATCTTCTGTATGCACACTGTTGTTGTGTGAGAGAGTGACTAATCTTCTGCATGCACACTGTTGTTGTGTGAGAGAGTGACTAATCTTCAGTATGCACACTGTTGTTGTGTGAGAGAGAGACTAATCTTCTGTATGCACACTGTTGTTGTTGTGTGTGAGAGAGAGACTAATCTTCTGCATGCACACTACACTGTTTTGTTAGGTCATGTACTCTAGTAGAGTGTACCTACTGTTCTGATTCAGTTCAGAACATCTTTATTGTCCCTGTTTTTTTGTGCAGCATAAACACCTAGACAAAGAGACATTTGTATGTAGGCCTGTTGCAAAGATGGTCCTTGGTCCGGAGACTACTTGAAACCACCATATATGCGGTCTTGTTGTCAATAGATAGGGTCTTGGCCTCAAGGTGATCTGGAGCCGGATAGTTCTGGTCTTGACTCCGTCTCTGGTTTGCTGCCTGTCCTCTAGGTCGTGTGATGAGCTACCCTGATGACCTCCTAACCCAGGATCTAGGTCTGCTCTTCTTCATGGCTTGTCTGGAGCTGCTCCGACTCTACTGTGGTGAGTTGTAGTGGGGGTCTGACTCTACTGTGGTGAGTTGTAGTGGGGGTCTGACTCTACTGAGGTGAGTTGTAGTGGGGGTCTGACTCTACTGAGGTGAGGTGTAGTGGGGGTCTGACTCTACTGAGGTGAGGTGTAGTGGGGGTCTGACTCTACTGTGGTGAGGTGTAGTGGGGGTCTGACTCTACTGAGGTGAGGTGTAGTGGGGGTCTGACTCTACTGAGGTGTGGTGTAGTGGGGGTCTGACTCTACTGAGGTGAGTTGTAGTGGGGGTCTGACTCTACTGTGGTGAGTTGTAGTGGGGGTCTGACTCTACTGAGGTGAGGTGTAGTGGGGGTCTGACTCTACTGAGGTGAGGTGTAGTGGGGGTCTGACTCTACTGTGGTGAGGTGTAGTGGGGGTCTGACTCTACTGAGGTGAGGTGTAGTGGGGGTCTGATTCTACTGTGGTGAGGTGTAGTGGGGGTCTGACTCTACTGAGGTGAGTTGTAGTGGGGGTCTGACTCTACTGAGGTGAGTTGTAGTGGGGGTCTGACTCTACTGAGGTGAGTTGTAGTGGGGGTCTGACTCTACTGAGGTGAGTTGTAGTGGGGGTCTGACTCTACTGAGGTGAGGTGTAGTGGGGGTCTGATTCTACTGTGGTGAGTTGTATTGGGGGTCTGTCTCTGAGGTGAGGTGTAGTGGGGGTCTGACTACTGAGGTGAGGTGTAGTGGGGGTCTGACTACTGAGGTGAGTTGTAGTGGGGGTCTGTCTCTGAGGTGAGGTGTAGTGGGGGTCTGACTCTACTGAGGTGAGGTGTAGTGGGAGTCTGAAATTTGAGCAAGGCATTCAGCCTCTTAAAGGGTGATTCCATGCCAGCGGGAGCAGAAAATATTTTTGCTCTCTCCGATTTTTCTGGAAATTCTCACATAATAACTTCATTGCAAGGAAGTATGTTTGAAATGCTTTTTTCATTTGAAATTTGCAATTTTAGGCAATTTTTAAACCTGTACATGCCTCCTGTCAGACCCTATGATCTGTGAACCGTACATGAATACAGACAACATCTAGTCATTATACTGTCAGACTCTATGATCTGTGAACCGTACATGAATATAGACAACATCTAGTCATTATACTGTCAGACTCTATGATCTGTGAACCGTACATGAATACAGACAACATCTAGTCATTATACTCCTTATAGTGTTCTCTAACATGTGGAGTATGTCTAGATTCTGAAATACACATTTTCACTTTCACTTTCACTTATTCAACATAAAAAATCTTAATGTCAATATCTTTTTTTTCATATATATATTTTTTATACATATTGTTTGTATTATTATACTCTTCAAACATGTTCTCTGGTACATTTAGTGATATGACCTATCACAGCCCTCATAAACCTATCACAGCACTCCTTTAGATTGGACCAGCAGAGGGAGTTCCCTTTGAATCCATTTTCCCATTCACTGTGTTGTTGAATCCATTTTCCCATTCACTGTGTTGTTGAATCCATTTTCCCATTCACTGTGTTGTTGAATCCATTTTCCCATTCACTGTGTTGTTGAATCCATTTTCCCATTCACTGTGTTGTTGAATCCATTTTCCCATTCACTGTGTTGTTGAATCCATTTTCCCATTCACTGTGTTGTTGAATCCATTTTCCCATTCACTGTGTTGTTGAATCCATTTTCCCATTCACTGTGTTGTTGAATCCATTTTCCCATTCACTGTGTTGTTGAATCCATTTTCCCATTCACTGTGTTGTTGAATCCATTTTCCCATTCACTGTGTTGTTGAATCCATTTTCCCATTCACTGTGTTGTTGAATCCATTTTCCCATTCACTGTGTTGTTGAATCCATTTTCCCATTCACTGTGTTGTTGAATCCATTTTCCCATTCACTGTGTTGTTGAATCCATTTTCCCATTCACTGTGTTGGTGCTGCTCATAAAATGGATCATACCTTCAGAATTAGCATAGAGCCCACCTTGGAAATATGTGTTCAAATTAACAAAATTACTTAGATATTAATATTTCATTATATAAATTAATACATTATTGTGAATTTCTTTATTTTGTTATCTAGACATACTCCACATGTTAGAGAACACTATAAGGAGTATAATGACTAGATGTTGTCTGTATTCATGTACGGTTCACAGATCATAGAGTCTGACAGTATAATGACTAGATGTTGTCTGTATTCATGTACGGTTCACAGATCATAGAGTCTTACAGGAGCCATGTATAGGACTATAAAGGGCCTAAAATGGACACTTTCATCGTGATTCTTGTAACAAATGTACAAATGTTTTCAAACATCCTTCCTCTCAATGAAGATCCTATGTGAGAATTGCCAGAAAAATCTGAGATACCCAAAATGATTTTCCTCTCCCGCTGTCGCGGGATCACCCAATACTGCTTCAGGGCATCGTGCTATGTCTCTCCCTCCCCCACCCACCCACCCACCTCCTTCCAGGTGTGAGGGGTAACCTGCAGGAGACGGAGGGTTATATGTGGGCTAACCTGGCCATGACGGTGGCTACGGCCCTGCTGTCTGTCTACTTCCTGGTATGGCAGCTGTACGTGATGCATGCTGACGTCATCATCAACGCCATACTGCTCAGTGTTTACGGACTGGGAGGGGTCCTCGGTCTGGCCACACTGGCTAGATTCACCAGGTTAGTTATCTATTAGCCGTGTCCATCCTACTCACATAGCTATCTATTGATATGATTCATATTTATTCAATTCGTTTTGTTTTTGTGATTTAATAATTAAAGGGATACTTTGGGATTTTGGCATTGATGCCCGTTTAATCTGGGCTCCCGAGTGGCGCAGCGGTCTAAGGCACTGCATCTCAGTGCTAGAGGTGTCACTACAGACCCTGGTTCGATTCCAGGCTGTATCACAACCGGCCGTGATTAAGAGTCCCAAAGGGCGGCGCACAATTGTCCCAGCGTCGTCCGGGTTAGGGTTTGGCCGGGGTAGGCAGTCATTGTAAATAAGAATTAGTTCTTAACTGACTTTCCTAGTTAAATAAAGGTAAAATAAAAAGTCTATGGGTATCTACTAGCAGCAGATAACCAATCACTCTAAGTCTATGGGTATCTGTTAGCATGCTAGCAGATACTCATACACTTCCAGTCATTGCGCTAACGCTAGTTAGCGTTGGCTTGCGAAACTACCTCTAACTTCCTTCATACTGGACACAGAGACATAAAAATGGTACCCACGAGTTCATCATCCCTTTAATGATTTTGTTGACATTTTATCTAGGCCTATTTTTAAGTAGGCTAATAGGCCTCTCCCACCAGTCACCAGTGTTTTGAATGGCATTGTGTTGTGTTGTGAATGGCCTGCCTGCACTGAGCGGCGCTCCCTTTTGTCTGCTCTATTGTCCATGATTGAAATAAACTCCTGTGGTTCTTCAGAGCCTTTGTGAATTATTGATCCAGGTTTTATTCATCCAAGCGTCACTGTATACCGCCTTCTAAGGCTATGACATCAGAGCCAGACCTCACGTTTTCCTCCAAAAGACAGAATGGATTGTGAGTAAAATACCTGAGTGACCGCTTCTACTGAAGAGATTGGTAATGGGTTAAGTCTGAACGTTCCACACTGAACAAGGCTTTAAAGGTTTCACTTTCCAATGACTGTGATATGTTTTATTTGTAAATTTTTTAACCCTACTTTAGTTGAATACAGTTATTGTAAGTCCCTCTGGATAATTCTGCTAGTATGTAGCCTAATGTGTATTCAACTATGTGCTAGTATGTAGCCTAGTATGTAGCCTAATGGCTGTTATAATCTCCACCCGGCACAGCCAGAAGAGGACTGGCCACACCTCATAGCCTGGTTCCTCTCTAGGTTTCTTCCTAGGTTTTGGCCTTTCTAGGGAGTTTTTTCCTAGCCACCGTGCTTCTACACCTGCATTGCTTGCTGTTTTGGGGGTTTTAGGCTGGGTTTCTGTACAGCACCTTGAGATATCAGCTGATGTAAGAAGGGCTATATAAATACATTTGATTTGATTTGATTTGTTCACTTCTGTCTTTCAGTGTCTACTCCTGACCCCATCAATTATAGCTGCACTGACAGCACCTCCAGAATCTCCTACACTCCTTCACTACCAAACCTTAATGGAAGGTAAAGCCTCTGCTGCATCGTTGGAGATGTCTGAGTATCAATGCAGGTGTTTGGGGTGTTCAGAATGCTAGTGGAATCCTGTCTCGGAGCTCTACGGACAATTCCTTTGACCTCATGGCTTGGTTTTTGCACTGTCAACTGTGGGACCTTATATAGACAGGCGTGTGCCTTTTTCAAATCATGTCCAATCAATTGAATTTAGCACAGGTGGATTAAAATCAAGTTGTAGAAACATCTCAAGGATGATCAATGGAAACAGGATGCACCTGAGGTCAATGTTGAGTCTCATAGCAAAGGGTCTGAATACTTATGTAAATAATGTATTTCTGTTTTACATTTTTTATAAATTTGCAAACATTTCAACGACAAAAAAAGTGTTTTTGCTTTGTCAATTATTGGTTATTGTGTGTAGATTGATGTGGAAAAAGTCGAGGGGTCTGAATACTTTCCGAATGCACTGTACATCACATCTATAGGCTACATTCAAATGGACATGCAAATAACAACCTATAGAAGATGGACCTCCAGTGTTCTTCTAAGCGGTACGTTTGCAATCATTCAGCCGATCCTAAATCACTCCCAACCCCTTTCCCTTGGCCCTAACTCTTCAATGTTAATCGCCTATTGCTGTGTAGTGGATATTCCCACATCTTGGTTACAGGGGGAGAGGTAGGGAGTGAATTGAGACTGATATTCTGAATAGCATAGGGGCCTTCTCAAATACCAATCTACTTTTATCATATCCCTTTCTTTGGTAGGTTATGGCACTTTAAATCTTGTTGTTTATTGGCCTTTATCTCTGTCTTTCTCCTTCTCTCTGTCTTTTTGTCTGTCTGTCTGTCTGTCTGTCTGTCTGTCTGTCTGTCTGTCTGTCTGTCTGTCTGTTTGTCTGTCTGTCTTTCCGTCTCTCCGTCTCTCTCTCTCTCCCGTGTCTCTGTGTCTGCCGGTGTCTCTCTGTCTCTCTCTGTCTCTCTGTCTCTCTCTCAGTGACATATGTAGTTAATGGATAGCCTCAGCCTGAAGGTGCCACCTCAGGTCTCTTGTCCCTCACACCCCTACGGAAGGGCAGCTCCCGCTCAGCCCAGTCCAAGCTCTTCTCTGTCTTGGCACCCCAATGGTGGAACCAGCTTCCCCCTGAAGCTCAGACAGCAGAGTCCCCGCCCATCTTCTGAAAACATCTGAAACCCTACCTCTTCAAACAGTATCTTAAATAACCCCCCATTTTGTTGCTGGGAGCAACAAAATGGAGTCATGGTCAGATTTTCCGAAAGGAGGGCGGGGCAGGGCTTTGTATGCGTCGCGGAAGTTAGAGTAACAATGGTCCAGGATTTTTTCCGCCCAGGTAGCGCATTCGATATGCTGATAAAATTTAGGGAGTCCTGTTTTCAGATTAGCCTTGAAATAGAGGAAGTAACAGTGCAGGTAGATGGTAATGGAAACTGTACTATAGAGGCACAAAATAGGTTAGAGGAAAAACAAAAGAAAAGGAGGTACTTATTCAAGAACGATCAAGTGTAATATATTACAAAAATAAAGCGAATTGGATGGAAAATTGGGAAAAATGTATAAACATTTTCTTGAAACTTCAACATAGAAATGATACCAAAAATAATTAACAGAAACTTGTTAGCACGTTTTAATTACTCCTATAAAAATTGTAGACTTTCAGGTTCTCAACAAGAACGTCTGATTTCATTACTACTAAAACAGGACCAAGGTGATAAGTATAAAGATCTAGTCCATTTAAAAAAACTGGAGGCCTCTTACACTTCAATGTTGTGATGAGAAAATCCTTGCGAAATGCATAGCACATAGAATAAACTTTTTTTTTTTTACCAGATATTGTTAATCCTGATCATGGACGATATATTGGAGATAATATACAATTACTTGAAACAATTGAACATTATGAAACATCGAAGATACCAGGCCTGTTCAACATAGCATATTTTGAAAAGGTGTTTAATAAAGTATGACTATAATTTATATATAAATGCCTGGATTACTTTAATTTCTGTGAAACTCTTATACAATTGTATTTTATTTGACAATAGATTAAAGTAATGTACCGCAACCCTAGAACTAAAATAATAAATAATGGTTACTTGTCAGAAAGTATTGAGATTTAAGAGGAGTAAAACAAGGCTGTCCGTTGTTTCCATATCTATTTATTATGGCCATTGAAATGCTAGCTATTAAAATATAGATCCAACAAGAACATCAAGGGGTTAGAAACCCAGGGGATACAAACTAAATTGTCAATGTATGCCGATGACTCTAGTTTTTTCTTAAGTCTGCAATCTGGATCCCTGCACAGTCTCATTGAAGATCTTGATCACTTTTCTAGCCTCTGGATTGAAACCTAATTATGACAGGTGTACCATATTATGTATTGGATCGTTAAAAAATACAGTGTTTACACTACCTTGTAGTTTACCAATAAAATGGGTGGATGGTGAGGTAGACATACTTGGTATTCAGATCTCAAAAAATATAAATGAATTTACTACAAGCAATTTCAATAGAAAGTTAGCAAAAATAGATAAGATTCTGCAACCATGGAGAGGTAAATACTTGTCTATTTATGGAAAAATCACATTGATTAACTCTTTGGTCCTATCACAGTTTACTTACTTATTGGCACTGCCTACTCCAGATGACTCATTTTTTAAATCATCATACAAATTCATTTTTATTTGGAATGCTAAGCCAGACAAAAGTAAACGTGCCTATTGATATAATGAATATGAGTTTGGGAGGCTATAATTATTTTAAAAAATTAAAGCTTTAAACCTTCACTCATATATAAGTTATACTTAAACACAACTTCTCATTTCCGAATAATTGAAAAATACATTTTGTGTGAAGTCCTTTGTTCAAAAATTGCCTTTTTGCCTTTATACAGATTACAACTTCTCATTTACGAATAATTGAAAAATACATTTTGTGTGAAGTCCTTTGTTCAAAAATTGCCTTTTTGCCTTTATACAGATTACAACTTCTCATTTACGAATAATTGAAAAATAAATGTTGTTTAAAGTATCACCCTTTCTTAAACAAGCAATAAAAGCTGGTTACAATTTCAGTTTTATCCTACAGAAAAGAGAACAAATATTACAACAAATGTTATGGTTAAACTGAAATATACTGATTAATAAAAAAACATTCTTTATGGAAAAAGTGTTTAAAAATTGTATTATATTTATTAATTATATTATGAATATAAACGGAGGAGTTATGTCACATAGGCAGCTATCGAAAATATATGGGAATGTCTGCTTAATCCAAACTTACAGACAACTGATTGCAGCATTACCACAAAAATGGAGGAGGCAAGTGGAAAAGGGAAAAGGTAGGGAACTTGTTTGCCTGCCATATATTAAAGATACAAATTGGCTGAAAGGAATTGGAATAAACAGAAAAATATACCAGTTTCATTTGCGGATAAAATGTTGACAGCTACGTCATACAGGTGACAAAATAAATGGGAAGAGATTTTTCGATTTTCAATTCCATGGCACATGGTTTATGAACTGGTACAAAAAAACAACACTTGATTCAACACTTAAAGTTTTTACATTTAAATGATTATATACAATTCTTTCCCCCAACAGAATGCTATATATATACACCAATCTCAGCTCTGTAGATGTTGCTGCGAAGAGACAGAATCACTAGATCATTCATTCTGATATTGGCCCCATGTAGCTTGTTTCTGGTCACATGTTCAGGAAGGTGTTAAAAAACAAATCACAATATTCACTTAAAATTAACCTTACAAATAGCAGTGTTGGGCAATTTGGAAAGCCGTAGTCAGTCAATAAATAATATAATATAATAATACTCATCTTTAGCTCGCAATCTGTGGATACTGTATGATTAGAAAGGTTTAAAAAATGGTGTAAAACATCACAGCACAATTGAAAAATATATGGCGCATGGAAACCAAATGAAGGTGGTCTATGGTGATAGGTGAGTGGCTGAGGGGATTGGCTGAGGGGATTAAAGAGTTTGTTTGGTAATGTATTACTGTGATGTGACTGCTTTATATACTGCTCAAAAAAATAAAGGGAACGCTTAAACAACACATCCTAGATCTGAATGAAATAAATAATCTTATTAAATACTTTTTTCTTTACATAGTTGAATGTGCTGACAACAAAATCACACAAAAATAATCAATGGAAATCCAATTTATCAACCCATGGAGGTCTGGATTTGGAGTAACACTCAAAATTAAAGTGGAAAACCACACTACAGGCTGATCCAACTTTGATGTAATGTCCTTAAAACAAGTCAAAATGAGGCTCAGTAGTGTGTGTGGCCTCCACGTGCCTGTATGACCTCCCTAAAACGCCTGGGCATGCTCCTGATGAGGTGGCGGATGGTCTCCTGAGGGATCTCCTCCCAGACCTGGACTAAAGCATCCGCCAATTCCTGGACAGTCTGTGGTGCAACGTGGCGTTGGTGGATGGAGCGAGACATGATGTCCCAGATGTGCTCAATTGGATTCCGTTCTGGGGAACGGGCGGGCCAGTCCATAGCATCAATGCCTTCCTCTTGCAGGAACTGCTGACACACTCCAGCCACATGAGGTCTAGCATTGTCTTGCATTAGGAGGAACCCAAGGCCAACCGCACCAGCATATGGTCTCACAAGGGGTCTGAAGATCTCATCTCGGTACCTAATGGAAGTCAGGCTACCTCTGGCGAGCACATGGAGGGCTGTGTGGCCCCCCAAAGAAATGCCACCCCACACCATGACTGACCCACCGCCAAACCGGTCATGCTGGAGGATGTTGCAGGCAGCAGAACGTTCTCCACGGCGTCTCCAGACTCTGTCACGTCTGTCACATGTGCTCAGTGTGAACCTGCTTTCATCTGTGAAGAGCACAGGGCGCCAGTGGCAATTTACCAATGTTGGTGTTCTCTGGCAAATGCCAAACGTCCTGCACGGTGTTGGGCTGTAAGCACAACCCCCACCTGTGGACGTCTGGCCCTCATACCACCCTCATGGAGTCTGTTTCTGACCGTTTGAGCAGACACATGCACATTTGTGGCCTGCTGGAGGTCATTTTGCAGGGCTCTGGCAGTGCTCCTCCTGCTCCCCCTTGCACAAAGGCGGAGGTAGCGGTCCTGCTGCTGGGTTGTTGCCCTCCTACGGCCTCCTCCACGTCTCCTGATGTACTGGCCTGTCTCCTGGTAGCGCCTCCATGCTCTGGACACTACGCTGACAGACACAGCAAACCTTCTTGCCACAGCTCGCATTGATGTGCCATCCTGGATGAGCTGCACTACCTGAGCCTCTTGTGTGGGTTGTAGACTCCGTCTCATGCTACCACTAGAGTGAAAGCACCGCCAGCATTCAAAAGTGACCAAAACATCAGCCAGGAAGCATAGGAACTGAGAAGTGGTCTCTGGTCCCCACCTGCAGAACCACTCCTTTATTGGGGGTGTCTTGCTAATTGCCTATAATTTCCACCTGTTGTCTATTCCATTTGCACAACAGCATGTGAAATTTATTGTCAATCAGTGTTGCTTCCTAAGTGGACAGTTTGATTTCACAGAAGTGTGCTTGACTTGGAGTTACATTGTGTTGTTTAAGTGTTCCCTTTATTTTTTTAGCAGTGTATAAAAGTACCATGTATGTAAAATATGTATTTAAAATGTAAATGTAAAATATATGTACAGTACCAGTCAAAAGTTTGGATACACCTACTCATTCAAGGGGTTTTCTTTATTTGTTACTATTTTCTACATTGCAGAATAATAGTGAAGACATCAAAACTATGAGGGAAGCCCACTTTTTATTTTTTTTATTTTTTCTCCTGTTGATACTGAATGTGTTATTTATTATTAAACTCTGTATTTCTTAACAGTTTTTCTTTTCCAAGGGTACAGGTTTTATTCACTTACAATTTGACATGAATATTGTACCTGTAACCAAAACTGATAGAACAAATAAAGGATTTAACCGACTGGCACCCGGACTCGTACAGGACAACCTCTCACCTATAAAAGATTCAATTAAATCCAATTCAATAAAACTGTATTAATCTCTGAGGGGTAATTTTTACTGGGCCTACTAAGTAAATAACAACACGACAACAGCATGAAGATACCACAACATATACCGTGTCATAATCACCACAGAACAACTTCAGACTAGTCCAGATAACAGTGCAGTTACAATTCACAGATGTTGCATGATCGTTACTTAAGATATTATTTATAGTTTACAGTGTTTAATTCAATCATGCTTCTTTGTATTGCCTCCTTATGGAAATAAGGCTCAGCTGGTTTCCATTTAGAGACTGAAACCGTGACGTGAAATGGAACAACTGAGTTTGGATTCAGGCTACTAATTTTTGCTCTGTTGTGACAGAAACCTATACGTCTTCAACAAGGTAATTTGTAAAATGACACAGAGATAGGGCCTACCTGAACAACGAGCCAGCATTCATTGTTACCCGTCTGTGTCATTGAAACCAGGGCAATGTTCCACACTGTTGCTCCTCTTTCTTTCTGCCAGCTACTTAAAGCTGTTCAGCCTCTCTCGCCTCTCATACACAATCACATACTTGGAGACGGAATATTGACTTTACATTGCAGCCAGTAAATGTTAAAAGGCATATTAATTAGGAAGAAAATAAAACTACAAATGCATGGATACTGGAGTGTTTTTGTCTACATTTATTTTTTAAATGTGTCCTATTTAATGCAACTTGCAAGGCCCTCATGCACTGTGTTGACATTATGGATTTCCCCCACTCACATTTCTTAATAAAAATGTTGCCCAGAAAGAATGTTGATGTTATGATTTGACCATATACAGAGCATAATTTCCAAAACAAACAGCACAACCTTCATAGCTTGGTTTTAGCAGATTGTCTATTATATTGACAAGATATTTGAGTGACCGCTCTAACAATGGAAATACATGTCCTCAAAGATGGAAGGCAGGCAGGATGAGGCGAGATCAGGTGTGACCATTCTATCCAATGAGAGGGCTGATATGTATGTCAACAAGGCACACCTGTTAATTGAAACAATCAATCAAATGTATTTATAAAGCCCTTCTTACATCAGCTGATGTCACAAAGTGCTGTACAGAAACCCAGCCTAAAACCCCAAACAGCAAGCAATGCAGGTGTAGAAGCACGGTGGCTAGGAAAAACTCCATAGAAAGGCTGGAACCAAGGAAGAAACCTAGAGAGGAACCAGGCTATGAGGGGTGGCCAGTCCTCTTCTGGCTGTGACGGGTGGAGATTATAACAGAACATGGCCAAGATGTTCATAGATGACCAGCAGGGTCAAATAATAATAATCACAGTGGTTGTAGAGGGTGCAACAGGTCAGCACCTCAGGAGTAAATGTCAGTTGTCTTTTCATAGCTGATTACTCAGAGTATCTCTACCGCTCCTGCTGTCTCTAGAGAGTTTAAAAAAACAGGTCTGGGACAGGTAGCACGTCCGGTGAACAGGTCAGGGTTCCAGCAGGTCTGGGACAACAGGTCTGGGACAGGTAGCACGTCCGGTGAATAGGTCAGGGTTCCAGCAGGTCTGGGACAACAGGTCTGGGACAGGTAGCACGTCCGGTGAACAGGTCAGGGTTCCATAGCCGCAGGCAGAACAGTTGAAACTGTAGCAGCAGCACGACCAGGTGGACTGGGAACAGCAAGGAGTCATCAGGCCAGGTAGTCCTGAGGCATGGTCCTAGGGCTTAGGTCCTCCGAGAGAAAGAGAGAGAATTAGAGAGCATACTAAAATTCACACAGGACACCGGATAAGACAGGAGAAATACTCCAGATATAACAGACTGACCCTAGCTCCCCGACACAAACTATTGCAGTATAAATACTGGCTGAGGCTGAGAAAGGAGGGGTCAGGAGTCACTGTGGCCCCGTCTGACGATACCGGACAGGGCCAAACAGGCACGATATAACCCCACCCACTTTGCCAAAGCACAGGCCCCACACCACTAGAGGGATGTCTTCAACCACCAACTTACTATCCTGAGACAAGGCCGAGTATAGCCCACGGAGATCTCCCCCACGGCACGAACCCGAGGGGGGCGCCAACCCAGACAGGAAGACCACGTCAGTGACTGAAATGCATTCCAAGTGACTACCTCAGGAAGCTGGTTGACAAAATGCTAAGAGTGTGCAAAGCTGTCATCAAGGCAAAGGGTGGCTACTTTGAAAAATCTCAAATATAAAACATATTTTGATTTGTTTAACACTTTTTTTGGTTACAACATGATTCCATATGTGTTATTTCATAGTTTTGATGTCTTCACTATTATTCTACAATGCAGAAAATAGTAAAAATGTTTTTTCTTCACCAAATTGGTAGGCCTTTCTTTACTAGTCCTGTATATAGCTGTCTGTAGCAAGGGCAAATGTTTACTTTGCTCCCCAAACATCTTTGTGGCTATGTGTGAGTCCAATTCTATCAATCAGTGCATTCGTTAGAACCTAACCACTACGAAACTTCTATTTCATCACATAATCCTCACGTAGCAAAATTAGAAATTATATTTTTTGTTGACTAAATTCGACAATCTCATTTACCTCCATACAACAACAAAATAATCCTCACTTCGTGGGTTTATTTTCCTGGCTATAGGCAAATTTAAGACGGGAAACATTCTTTTCACGGCCAAAAAAATATGACTTTTTTGCATGTATGCACTCTCATTGGCTAGAATGGTGCCACCTGACCTCCCGCCTGCTTTCCATCATTGAGGACATGTATTTTAATTATTCCAGTGGTCCCTCGACTCTCTTGTCAATATAATAGACCATCACTATCTGGTCAATATAATAGATCATCACTATCTGGTCAATATAATAGACCATCACTATCTAGTCAATATAATAGACCATCACTATCTGGTCAATATAATAGACCATCACTATCTGGTCAATATAATAGACCATCACTATCTGGTCAATATAATAGACCATCACTATCTGGTCAATATAATACACCATCACTATCTAGTCATTATAATAGACCATCACTATCTGGTCAATATAATAGACCATCACTATCTGGTCAATATAATAGACCATCACTATCTGGTCAATATAATAGACCATCACTATCTAGTCAATATAATAGACCATCACTATCTGGTCAATATAATAGACCATCACTATCTGGTCAATATAATAGACCATCACTATCTGGTCAATATAATAGACCATCACTATCTAGTCAATATAATAGATCATCACTATCTAGTCAATATAATAGACCATCACTATCTGGTCAATATAATAGACCATCACTATCTGGTCAATATAATAGACCGTCACTATCTGGTCAATATAATAGATCATCACTATCTGGAATACTATACCCCGCCACCACGACGGCTGTGCTCCTCCCCTTCCCGCACACTCACCTGTCACTCACCTGCTCTCTCTCTCTAGCTCCTTCCCCAAACTGTCGTCGGTCTGGGCTGCCCGATATCAACAGCTACCACAGGAGCAAACATACATATAGATATATATTTACGTATCACTTTATTTGAATACCAACACAGTAAATACCGCAACGTCAGATCGCTCTGGTATCAACATAGGAGGCTACGTGTCGCCTTGACCATTAGCGCTACTAACTAGTCGTCCAGACTGACTGCTGTTCAGAACATTTGAAGAGATACTTTGTTGATTGTTGCAGTGAAATAAAGTGTTTTGGACTGAAACTGTCAACAGTGTGCCATCCGTAGAAGAGAGAAAGAGCGGTGACCTAGCTTGTTCAGCGTTGCGCAGGTAAGGACTATAGTTGGACTATTTTATGACATTTCTATACCTACTCCTTTTTTTCCACAGTTGTATGTCTGTTGCATGTTTCTGGAATGGATACGATAACGTCATGCATTTGACCCTATCCGTAAGGCGTCCTATGTAGGGCTAATTTGACCCTAGAGTTTAAGGATTCATTCCGGTCCTTAATGTATTTATTCATAATGCCCCCTCCCCCCCCCAACACACACACAATTTATATGTACGTTATTAGCCTCTGTTTTTGGGCTGTTTCAGGCTAGTGATTTAACCTGAAAATAAAATTATATAAAAATGGTATGGTTGTCGAAAATGAACACTTCTGTGCTAGTTCATTGGATGGTTGATTGTTGATGTAGGAGCTATTATGAGTTATTTTACATGTATTTATTATATAATTTCAATATAACACCACATTATTACCTGAGTCCAGTGACAGATAGACTTGTGTTTATGACATTATTACCCGAGTCCAGAGTATTGGTATTGACTTGACAGGTCTAAATCTATCTCTTCGTGGTGTGTGTGTGTGTGTGTGTGTGTGTGTGTGTGTGTGTGTGTGTGTGTGTGTGTGTGTGTGTAAAGCTTACCGAATGCTTCCAGGTCGAAACAGTTAGCGTATATATTATGACAACATTTTGTGACATTTTTGTTAGTTTTTTGTCTTCGACAGGTGTCTTCGGTTATTCTTGCACACATTTAAAAAAAAATTGGAGACAAGTCGAAGTTTGGTAGCCGAAGTCTATGCCCTTTTGTGCGTTTTATTTTGTAGTTCAACGAGAGATTACTTGTTTTCATGCACTAAACATTTTAGCTAGATGTAAAATTGCGAGACTTAATAAGACCTCATTGGCAAAACAGCTAAATTTAATTACAGATTTATTGATTTATCTTAGATTAAGACTATTTGGAAAAAGTGTTTCTGGCTATGTTGTTGCTAAGGTGGCTCAAGATGGCCAAACAACAGGTAATATTCCCTGTTTTTCAAGTGAAGGTCAAACAACAATATTTTTTTCCTGTTTTTCAAGTGAAGGTCTTTAGGAACTATGCTAGGAGCAAACCGAACAGGTGTATGCTGTGATCATCATGTGGCAGGTAGCCTGGTGGCAGGTAGCCTGGTGGTTAGAGCGTTGGACTAGTAACTGAAAGGTTGCTGGATCAAATCTCCGAGCTGACAAGGTAAAAATCTGTCGTTCTGCACCTGAACAAGGCAGTTAACCCACTGTTCCCCGGTAGGCTGTCATTGTAAATAAGAATTTGTTCTTAACTGACTTTCCTAGTTAAATTAAACATTTAAAAAAAATGTAGGTCTAGTAGTACAATTTAACTGCACCATTGTAACAGTGTAGGTTCCGTCCCTCTCTTCGCCCCAACCTGGGCTCGAACCAGGGACCCTTGCACACATCAACAACTGACACCCACGAAGCATCGTTACCCATCGCGCCACAAAAGCCGCGGCCCTTGCAACGCAAAGGGAAACCCTACTTCAAGTCTCAGAGCGAGTGACGTCACTGATTGAAATGCTATTAGCGCACACCACCGCTAACTAACTAGCCATTTCACATCGGTTACACCACCAATAAGCAGCCTGATAGGAACTATCTTGATTGAAGGATTGTTGTTTTATAAGGATTGCGTAGGGCATTTTGGCAAGAACTAAATTGCTGACCAAACAAATTAAAACAATACAACAACAAAAAACATTTTCACAAATTACCTAGTACATTTTTTTTTTATATATTTTTTTTAAACATTTATTTACATAGTCTATTTTATTCGTTATCCATAAATAAATGAGAAAGGGCAGGAACATTTAAACTAGGAACAGTGGGTTAACTGCCTTGTTCAGGGGAACAGTGGGTTAACTGCCTTGTTCAGGGGCCGAATGATAGACCTTGTCAGCTCGGGGATTCAATCTTGCAACCTTTCGGTTACTAGTCCAACGTTCTAACCACTAGGCCCCTTGCCACTAGGCTGCCCCTTGCCACTAGCTGTGTCAATACTACTCTCAACGCCAAACAACTAGCTAGCTACTGATTGGAGAATAGCTTTTGTCTGTATGTACACTACTTCATGTGTGTAATGAATTCTGCTAAGTGTATTAGCTAGGTACCGATCAGTTTTTTTTCTGTTGTTGTTGTGTTGTGTGGGAATGTGGCTGTATGTTTACAGAAGAAAAATGGGTTAAAGACTAACACAGGTGGACGAATCAGTGTTCACTATAGACACAGAAGAGAACACGTACTAACAACTATATCAAAATGTAATGACTTATAGAGGAGAAATTTATAGAAAACATCCCGGCATACTGTATAGTGGATAGACCACACTGTCTCAGTAGCGAACCAGCCATCTTGGATGTTAGCAATATGAGTTAGCCCAATATAATGATCCAGCCATCTTGGATGTTAGCAATATGAGTTAGCCCAATATAATGATCCAGCCATCTTGGATGTTAGCAATACGAGTTGGCTCAATATAATGATCCAGCCATCTTGGATGGTAGCAATATGAGTCAGCCCAATATAATGATCCAGCCATCTTGGATGTTAGCAATATGAGTTGGCCCAATATAATGATCCAGCCATCTTGGATGTTAGCAATATGAGTTGGCCCAATATAATGATCCAGCCATCTGGAATGTTAGCAATATGAGTTGGCCCAATATAATGATCCAGCCATCTGGAATGTTAGCAGTACGAGTTAGGTTGGTTTCTGTGTCATTTGAAGTTGATTCAGAACTGTCTCGTCGGATTATCTAATGACAGTACTGTATTGTTTCTGGTGCATACCACAACCATACACCCTCCGATGAGCCTTCTGAAACTCCACACCTCATCTATTGTTGTGGTGTTTGTTCACGTCATCTTATGTGTAGTGTCGTTGCCTTGACAACACCCTTAACCTCGGTACCTGTTCAATGATGAGGCTTGGAACCGGAAATGAATGTTAAAAATATGAAGTTTAGAGACGTCACAGGGACACGGAGACAATACTCTTATAGTAGCTACCTAATAAGAAGCAGAAAAACAAAACTGAATGTTAAAATTTGAATATAATAAGGTTTTAATTATGAAAGAATAACTGGGATTAAAAAAAAGTATAGAAATGTCTCTGGTCAAAACACATAAAATACACACAAAAATGCACATAAAATAGTATAGCCACAAACAATACTTGTATTATTTCACAACCAAAACAAGGTTTATTAAAAACAAAACAGTGTTTTAAGTGAGAAGAAAGCATTGGTCTGAAGCCGAAAAATAAAGGAAATTCACATGAGCACCACAATGCCTACTTCACCCATGCTCCACCAAGGTTTTCCAGCACACAACTTTGACCTACTACAGTAGCTATGTTGGTCTATTGTACTTCAAACAATGTGTAGGCAGGTTGCTTAGGATTCAAACCTTCTCAAACAACCTGATTCATACTGTTAGAGGAGGTACTTCCACAATAATGTGATTTGTACTGCAACTTTCAAGGTAATGTAGTGGATTCTTCATTTTGTCTGTGTATCCATAGCAACGGCTCCACATAGGCTGCTCTGCTCAATGAAGACTCTAAACTCCGACAAAACTCAAGGAACATTATTATTTTCTGTGAAATAATCTTTATTGTCTTATATTAGGATGAGGTTGAAGGACTTCGGACACCATGTTATGATCTTTGTCAGATATGACTTTACTGCAGCAGCAGAGCAAATTTAGTGAAGCTCTGCCCTTACCCTAGTTATTGATGATGAAATGGCCCTAACCCGGCCCTAACCTGATGTATAATGTCGGGGCCCGTCGGGCTCGGATCGGCTAGCAGAACTCTACCAGATATCTTTGGGATTAAATGTCAAGAGATGAGTTGACGATGACAGGCAAGGGAATGTCAAATGGAACGTACTGAATTAGCATCAAGGTAAGAAGTATATGGCCGGGCCGGGATTTTCTTGTCCTGTCGCGCTCTAGCGACTCCTTGTGGCGGGCCGGGCGCAGTGCACGCTGACTCCAGTCACCAGCTGGACTGTGTTTCCTCCAACACATTGGTTCGGCTGGCTTCTAGGTTAAGCTAGCAATGCGGCTTGGCAGGGGCGTGTTTCTGAAGACGCGTGGCTCTCGACTTTCGCCTCTCCCGAGTCCGTAGGGGAGTTGCAGCGATGGTACTAGACAGTCTGGAGCTGGTCTGGAGCCAATCCGTAGCTGGTGGTTCTCCTTAATAACCTCTTACATCTAGACGTTCCGCTAGTGGAACACCTGCTCCAATATCCAATGATGGGCGTAGCGCGAAATACAAACTCCTCGAAAATCCGAAAACTTCAATTTTTCAAACATATGACTATTTTACACCATTTTAAAGACAAGATTCTCCTTTATCTAACCACACTGTCCGATTTCAAAAAGGCTTTACAGCGAAAGCAAAACATTAGATTATGTCAGCAGAGTACCCAGCCAGAAATAATCAGACACCCATTTTTCAAGCTAGCATATAATGTCACAAAAAACAAAACCACAGCTAAATGCAGCACTAACCTTTGATGATCTTCATCAGATGACACTCCTAGGACATTATGTTATACAATACATGCATGTTTTGTTCAATCAAGTTCATATTTATATAAAAAAACAGCTTTTTACATTAGCATGTGACGTTCAGAACTAGCATTCCCACCGAACACTTCCGGTGAATTTACTAAATTACTCACGATAAACATTCACAAAAAAACATAACAATTATTTTAAGAATTATAGATACAGAACTCCTTTATGCAATCGCGGTGTCCGATTTTAAAATAGCTTTTCGGTGAAAGCACATTTTGCAATATTCTGAGTAGATAGCCCGGCCATCATGGCTAGCTATTTTGACACCCACCAAGTTTGGTACTCACCAAACTCAGATTTACTATAAGAAAAATTGGATTACCTTTGCTGTTCTTCATCAGAATGCACTCCCAGAACTTCTACTTCATCACCCAATGTTGTTTTGGTTCCAAATAATCCATAGTTATATCCACATAGCGGTGTTTTGTTAGTGCGTTCAAGACACTATCCGAAGGGTGACGCGCCCGGCGCGTATCGTGACAAAAAATTTCAAAATATTCCATTACCGTACTTCGAAGCATGTCAAATGCTGTTTAAAATAAATTTTTATGCGATTTTTCTCGTAAAAAAAGCGATAATATTCCGACCGGGAGTCGTTGTTTTCGTTCAAAGACTGAAAATGTAAACATGGAGTCGTTTCGTGCACGCGCGCCCCAGTCTAATTGTTCTCAGATCGACCACTTACCAAATGCGCTACTGTTTTTCAGCCAGAGACTGCAAAGTCATCATTCAACATTCTGCTGCCTTCTGAGAGCCTATGGGAGCCTCAGGAAGTGTCACGTTACAGCAGAGACACTCTGTTTTGGATAGAGATGGCAAAGAAGGCCAAGAAATGGTCAGACAGGGTACTTCCTGTACAAAATCTTCTCAGGTTTTGGCCTGCGATTTGAGTTCTGTTATACTCACAGACACCATTCAAACAGTTTTAGAAACTTTGGAGTGTTTTCTATCCAAAGCTAATAATTATATGCATATTCTAGTTTCTGGGCAGGAGTAATAACCAGATTACCAGGGTACGTTTTTATCCGGCCGTGAAAATACTGCCCCCTATCCATAAAAAGTTAAGAAGCTGGAGAAGACATTAGAGCCATCAGCCACATCAGCGACAAGCTGCAGGACCTTCACTTGCTCTTGTATTTATTTCACCTTTATTTAACCAGGAAGGGCTTTTTCAAGAGTGTCCTGGCCAAGATAGGCAGCACCAAGTCATTACACAATTGCAGACAGACAACATGAAAAACTACAGGTAATCGAGTAAAAAAAATCATAGAATTCAGAAGAGTCTAACAAAAATCATAAAACAGCAAATTAAAAACATTGACATGTCAGGGAATCAGCCTCAAAATCCTTCATCAGCTGTTTTAAAAACACCATTCTTCCAGTTTAAAAGTATTTTGTAAGGCGTTCCAAGCTGATGGTGCAGAGTACATTAAAGCCCTTTTACCAAATTCAGTTCGGACATTTGGACAGTTAGCAGGATAAAGTCATGCGAATGAACAATAAAACATTTCTGAACAATAAAAATGCCCAAATAAAATGGTCGTAAAACCCAAATGGCTTAGTAAATAAAAGTATACCAGTGACTGAGCCTACGAGTGACTAGAGAAGTCCAGCCAACCCTGGTATATAAAGTGCAGTGGTGCATAAGGGTTTTGCATTTTAAAATGAATCTCAATGGTCCATGGTAAAGGTTGTCAGTTGATCTCAAACACTGAGCGGAAGCATTCATATATAAAATATCCCCATAGTCTAGTAAAGGCATAAATGTAGCTGATACTAGCCTTCTTCTAGCCTCCTCCTAGTTCCCAACTGGCCTACCTGGTTAAATAAAGGTAAAATAAAACCTTATTCCTAAAATAAAATCCCAACTTCAGTTAAAAAAAAATTGAAAGTTGTTGAATATGCAATTTAAAAGAGGCTGTCATCAATTATAATCGTAAGATATTTATGAGGTTACAGTCTCAATCTCATTCCCCTGACAGGTAGTAATAGGTGAAAGGTTCAGAGGTCTATTTCTTGCTATAGAAAACACCATTTGTTTAGTTTTGTCAGTATCGAGGATAAGCTTCAATTGGCACAAGGTATGTTGAACAGTATAAAAAGCAATTTGCAAGTTCTGGAAAGCTTTTGTGAGAGACGAGGCACAACAATAAATAACAGTATCATCAGCATACATGTGAAGTTGCGCATTTAGCACATTTTTGTCTAAATTATTTATATAATTAGTGAATAAGAGGGGACCAAGTACAGTGCCCTGGGGTACACCATTACAGATAGACAATTTAACAGACATGAGCCCATTAAATTGAGTGCACTGAGTTCTATCAGAGAGATAGTTAGCAAAGTATGCAACTGTATGCTCTGAAAGACCTACACTCGACAATCTCTGCCTCAGTATAGCATGATCAACTGTATCAAAAGCCTTAGAGAGATCAATGAAAAGTGACACACAGTGCTGTTTTTTTGTCAAGGGCTTCAGTGATATCATTTAAAACCTTCATCGCTGCTGTAATTGTGCTATGCTTCTTCCTGAACCCCGATTGGTACATTGATAAAATAGAGTTAGTATATAAAAACTATTTTAGCTATTCACTCATAAGGGTTTCAAGTATTTTCACCAGGTGTGACAGCTTTGAGATCGGCCTATAATTATTTAAAAGAGTTGGATCTCCCCTTTTAAAAGTGATAGGACAAATGCTGATTTCCAGATCTTTGGAGTTTCATTACATTCCAGGGTTAAATTTAACAGATATGTAAGTGATTTGATAGGGCACGGCAGAGGCAGATGACTGGCACCCCCACACCACCACGCAGTTGCAGGACCTTCACATACTCTTGGTGCCACCACTCAGCTGCAGGACCTTCACATGCTCTTGGTGCCACCACTCAGCTGCAGGACCTTCACATACTCTTGGTGCCACCACACCACCACTCAGCTGCAGGACCTTCACATGCTCTTGATGCCACCACACCACCACTCAGCTGCAGGACCTTCACATGCTCTTGGTGCCACCACTCAGCTGCAGGACCTTCACATGCTCTTGGTGCCACCACACCACCACTCAGCTGGAGGAGAACTTTCCAGAGCAAGAGAGAGCGAGAGAGAGATGGGTGTAGCTCTTCAAGGTTGCCATGAGAGAATGTTCCATTTAGCCTGTGGTAGAGGCTCTCTGGAACTATATTCATATGTTCAGTCTGAGTGGAAGGGTCCAGGAAAGAGAGGAAGGACTATGTGCACATCATCCCTGTTATGAGTGAAGAGGAGTGGTTATAGATAAAACGGATGCCAGAGAGGCCAGAGCAGCGAGGCAAGACAGGCTGCCAACTCTGGCTCGTGTTGCTTCTCTGTACTTGTGGCTTCCCACCACATCTGTAGATGTAGAAAAACTATTCTCACAGTACCAGAACCTGTTAACTCAGAACAGGAGAAGCCTGTCTTAAAAATATGAGATGCTTCCTGTTTCCAAGTTCAACGGCAATGCTGAAGAGTGAACTCTCACACGGGCTCACTCCTCACCCTGCCCTGCTCTAAATATTGGACAGCACAGCTCTCTCGCTCTCACTCTCTCTCTCTCGCTTTCTCTCTCGCTTTCTCGCTCTCGCTTTCTCGCTCTCGCTTTCTCTCGCTCTCGCTTTCTCTCGCTCTCGCTTTCTCGCTATCGCTTTCTCTCTCTCTCACTCTCTCTCTCACTCTCTCTCTCTCTCACTCGCTCTCTCTCTCGCTTTCTCGCTCGCTCGCTCGCTCGCTCTCTCGCTCGGTCGCTCTCTCTCTCGCTCTCTCTCTCACGCTCTCACTCGCTCTCTCACTCGCTCTCTCTCGCTCTCGTGCGCTCTCTCTCTCTCTCTTGCTCTCTCTCTCTTGCTCTCGCTCTCTCGCTTGCTCTCTCTCTCTTGCTCTCTCTCTCTCTTGCTCTCTCGCTCGCTCGCTCTCGCTCTCTCTCTCGCTCTCGCTCTCTCTCTTGCTCTCCCTCTCTCTGTCTCTCTTGTTCTCTCTCTCTCTCTGTTAGAATTACTGTAGGTCATACTTACATCCATACATTTAAACTGTATTGTAGGGAGGTGAGCAGGTTGCAAAGTTATGGAATGTTCTTGGCAGAAATGTATTGTGCTGAACAGGTATGTAGGAAATGATGTTGGCCCGGTTACATTCCTGTCTACACCTCTTTAGGTTTTGTTTGTTCATCTGGTGGCCTGTATGACTCTTCAGACTCTAGTGATTCAAATTCAGACATTAAGTTCTCAGGGTATTATAGTGTTACATTTATTTTTGTGAATTAAATTCTTCGATCTTAGTTTCTACATACAAAAACATTATGTTATTGAATTAAAGTTTACGGTCTGAGTTGTATAGGCTACATTCATTTTATTTAACCTTTTATTTAACTAGGCAAGTCAGTTGAGAACAAATTCTTATTTTCAATGACAGCCTAGGAACAGTGGGTTAACTGCCTTGTTCAAGTGCAGAACGACAGATTTTTACCTTGTCAGCTCGGGGATTCGAGTTACTGGCCCAACGCTCTAACCACAAGGCTACCTGCTGCCCCAACATTATCAAAAGTATGTGGACACCCCTTCAAATGAGTGGATTTGGATTTTTCAGCCACACCGTTGCTGACAGGTGTATAAAATAGAGCACACAGCCATGCAATCTCCATAGCTAAACATTGGCAGTAGAATGGCCCATACTAAAGAGCTCAGTGACTTTCAAACTGGAACCGTCATAGGATGCCACCTTTCAAACAAGTCAGTTCGTCAAATTTCTGCCATGCTAGAGCTGCCCCCGGTCAATTGTAAGTAATGTTATTGTGAAGTGGAAACGTCTAGGAGCAACAATGGCTCAGCCGCGAAGTGGTAGGCCACACAAGCTCACGGAACGGGACCGCCGAGTGCTGAAGTGCGTAATAATCGTCTGTCCTCAGTTGCAACACTCACTACCGAGTTCCAAACTGCCTCTGGAAGTAACGTCAGCACAAGAACTGTTAGTCTGGAGCTTCATGAAATGGGTTTCCATGGCCGAGCAGCCGCACACATGCCTAACATCAAGCGTCGGCTGGAGTGGTGTTAAGCTCGCCGCCATTGGACTCTGGAGCAGTGGAAACGTGTTCTCTGGAGTGATGAATCACACTTTACCATCTGGAAGTCCGACAGACAAATCTGGGTTTGGCAGATGCCAGGAGAACGCTACCTGCCCGAATGCATAGTGTCAACTGTAAAGTTTGGTGGAGGAGGAATAATGGTCTGGGACTGTTTTTCATGGTTCAGGCTAAGCCCCTTAATTCCAGTGAAGGGAAATCTTTACGCTACAGCATACAATGACATTTTAGACAATTCAGGGCTCCCAACTTTAAGGAAACAGTTTGGGGAAGGCCCTTTCCTGTTTCAGCATGACAATGCCCCAGTGCACAAAGCGAGGTCCATACAGAAATTGTTTGTCGAGATCGGTGTAGAAGAACTTAACTGGCCTGCACAGAGCCCTGACCTCAACCCCATCGAAAACCTTTTGGATGAATTGGAATGCCGACTGCGAGCCAGGCCTAATCGCCCAACATCAGTGCCCAACCTCAATAATGCTCTTGTGGCTGAATGGAAGCAAGTCCCCACATTAATGTTCCAACATCTAGTGGAAAGCCTTCCCAGAAGAGTGGAGGCTGTTATAGCAGCAAAGTGGGGGGGACCAACTCCATATTAATGCCCATGATTTTGGAATGTGATGTTCGACGAGCAGGTGTCCACATACTTTTGTAGTGAATATCATCCAGGCAGAAAATAGTTCACTCTTCCCACAGCACATCTCTCTCTCTCTCGCTCTCTCTCTCTCTCTGTCTCTCTCTCTGTCTCTCTCTCTCTGTCTCTCTCTCGATCTCTCTCTCTCTCTCTGTCTCTCTCTCTCTGTCTCTCTGTCTCTCTCTCTCTCTGTCTCTCTCTCTCTGTCTCTGTCTCTCTGTCTCTCTCTCTGTCTCTCTGTCTCTCTGTCTCTCTCCGTCTCTCTGTCTCTCTCTCTCTGTCCCTCTCTCTCTGTCTCTGTCTCTCAAGACACTTTATGGCACTTTTTATGTCTTGTATTTATTAATTTATTTATTTATTGACTTACTGTTTTCATATCCTTTTACACTGTTTGTACTGAAAAGTTTAAATGTTCTACATCTAAAGATTACCTTTATTTCAACTGCGTGAGGTAAACTAAAAGCTTTATGCAAAAAAACAGAAAGAATTCCCTGAGATTCCATTTGGGCCTACTTATGACTAATCTGTGTATAAACCTCCAGTAACCAAATATAGCTAGCCAACATTGGTGTGCAACTTTAAACAGGAGCTTTGATTGGTCCCTCCTCGTTTTAAGAAATGTTTTGCAGCAGAATGGGCGTAATGAATACACCCCTAGTATAACGTTACATTGCTTAGCTAGCAACAGAGAAGCTGGATCCCGCTTTTATAGCTCTGAAAAAGATATTAGCATTGTTAGCAATGCTACAAAAAGGTAGCATATCGTTGGCTCTCTATTGGCACAATGGAGCGGCAGGTAGCCTAGTGGTTAAGAGCATTGGGCCAGTAACCGAAAGGTCACTGGTTCTAATCCCCAAGCCTTTAAAATCTGCTGTTCTGCCAAACAACAAGCGCTCCCTGTGTTTCCTGATGACATGGATGTTAGTTAAGGTAGCCCCCTGCACCTCTGTGAGTCAGGAAGGATTGGGTTAAATGTGGAAAAATACATTCAGTTGTGCAACTGACTAGATATCCATTTTCCCTTCCCTATGAATGTAATAAACTGTTGCACCTGCAAAAATATTCAGCCCAATGTTTAGATCTTGAGCTAGGTCGAGGGCAAGAAATAGTAGTTTTTCATTATGCTAACGACCCTGTTAAACATCTGGTATGTGGTTCTCAGTGACGGCTGAACGGATTGTGACGAGAGACGGGGAATGTGTTGTGTATCTCCAATCGAATTGAATTTAACAGCCAATCCCTACTCTAGTCGTTCCCACCGAGGAGGCTGGGAATAACCAACAGCCTGTTTTACTGTTCTAATCTCCGTTTCTGCTACTCAGGGCCTAGGGAGGCACATAGGAAAATATATATACCACAGTATCATATTTTGTATGAATGTTCTGTATTACTGTAGTCCAGTCACTGTTTAGCATGGGAATACTTCTGCTATTCTTATGGATAATACATAATATGCAATAAGATGTGTGTTTTAAAGTGGACTGAAATCGGTACTGGTGTTCAGAACATATTTTGAAGGTAATATTCTATAAGCGATGCAGGAACTCAAGCAGTAGACCAGTTCATCTCTTCTAGGTCAGAGGCTATATTATCAGAACTCAGGATAAGACTCAGATGCAGACGAATTCGAATCACAGATTTTTATTAACAAAACAGGGGGCAGGCAGAGGACAGGTCAAGGGCAGGCAGAGGTCGGTTATCCAGGGTCAGTAAGGTACAGAACGGCAGGCAGGCTCAGGGTCAGTAAGGTACAGAACGGCAGGCAGGCTCAGGGTCAGTAAGGTACAGAACGGCAGGCACGCTCAGGGTCAGTAAGGTACAGAATGGCAGGCAGGCTCAGAGTCAGTAAGGTACAGAACGGCAGGCAGGCAGGCTCAAGGTCAGGGAAGGCAAATGTCACTAATCCAGGGCAGTGGCAGGCAGGGTCAGGGCAGGCAGAGTGGTCAAAACTGGAAAAACTAGACAAACGGGGGCAAGAGCGAAACAGAGGTATGAGAAAAAACACGCTGGTAGGCTTGACGAGACAAGACGAACTGGCAACAGACAAACAGAAAACACAGGTATAAATACACTGGGGATAATGGGGAAGATGGGCGACGCATGGATGAGGGGTGGAGACAAGCACAAGACAGGTTAAACAGATCAGGGTGTGACATATAGGAAGTTATACAAGGTTAGATTTAGGTCAGAGGCTAAATGAAGTTTTATAATGTTGATTCAGGGTTAGGGGTTAGGTCAGAGGCTATATGAAGTCATATAATTTTGATTCAGGGTTAGGGATTAGGGGTTAGGTCAGAGGCTATATGAAGTCATATAATTTTGATTCAGGGTTAGGGGTTAGGTCAGAGGCTATGTGAAGTTCTGGCTAAATTCCCAATCTGGCCCTCATACCATCATGGCCATCTAATCATCCCCAGCTTCCAATTGGCTCATTCATCTCCCCTCCTCTCCCCTGTAACTATTCCCCAGGTTGTTGCTGTAAATGAGAATGTGTTCTCAGTCAACTTACCTGGTAAAATAAGGATAAAATACATGTAAAGAAATCCTACTCCAAGGCGCTTTATGAATATGGGCAAATATCATAAAAGACGATTCAAATCAAATTTTATTGGTCACATACACATGGTTAGCAGATGTTAATGCGAGTGTAGCGAAATGCTTGTGCTTCTAGTTCCGACCATGCAGTAATATCGAACAAGTAATCTAACAATTTCACAACAACTACCTTATACACACAAGTGTAAAGGAATGAATAAGAATATGTACATATAAATATATGGATGAGCGATGGCCGAACGGCATAGGCAAGATGCAGTAGTTGGTATAGAATACAGTATATACATATGAGATGAGTAATGTAGGGTATGTAAACATTATATAAAGTGGCATTGTTTAAAGTGACTTGTGATATATTTATTACATCCAATTTTTAATTATTAAAGTGGCTAAAGTTGAGTCAGTATGTTGGCAGCAGCCACTCAATGTTAGTGATGGCTGTTCAACAGTCTGATGGCCTTGAGATAGAAGCTGTTTTTCAGTCTCTCGGTTCCAGCTTTGATGCACCTGTACTGACCTCGCCTTCTGGATGATAGCGGGGTGAACAGGCATTGGCTCGGGTGGTTGTTGTCCTTGATGATCTTTTTGGCCTTCCTGTGACATTGGGTGGTGTAGGTGTCCTGGAGGGCAGGTAGTTTGCACCCGGTGATGCGTTGTGCAGACCTCACTACCCTCTGGAGAGCCTTCCGGTTGTGGGCGGAGCAGTTGCCGTACCCGGCGGTGATACAGCGCGACAGGATTCTCTCGATTGTGCATCTGTAAAAGTTTGAGTGTTTTTGGTGACAAGCCAAATTTCTTCAGCCTCCTGAGGTTGAAGAGGCGCTGTTGCGCCTTCTTCACCACACTGTCTGTGTGGGTGGACCATTTCAGTTTGTCCGTGATGTGTACGCCAAGGAACTTAAAACTCTCCACCCTCTCCACTACTGTCCCATCGATGTGGATAGGGGGGTGCTCCCTCTGCTGTTTCCTGAAGTCCACGATCATCTCCTTTGTTTTGTTGACATTGAGTGTAGGGTTGATTTTCCTGACACCACACTCCGAGGGCCCACACCTCCTCCTTGTAGGCCATCTCGTGTGTCTGGAAACTTGATGATTGAGTTGGAGGCGTGCATGGCCAAGCAGTCATGGGTGAACAGGGAGTACAGGAGAGGGCTGAGAACGCACCCTTGTGGGGCCCCAGTGTTGAGGATCAGCGGGGTGGAGATGTTGTTACCTACCCTCACCACCTGGGGGCGTCCCGTCAAAGTCCAGGACCCAGTTGCACAGGGCGGGGTCGAGACCCAGGGTCTCAAACTTAATGACGAGTTTGGAGGGTACTATGGTGTTAAATGCTGAGCTGTAGTCGATGAACAGCATTCTTACATAGGTATTCCTCTTGTCCAGATGGGTTAGGGCAGTGTGCAGTGTGATTGCGATTGTGTCGTCTGTGGACCTATTGGGGCGGTAAGCAAATTGGAGTGGGTCTCGGGTGTCAGGTAGAGTGGAGGTGATATGATCCTTGACTAGTCTCTCAAAGCACTTCATGATGACGGAAGTGAGTGCGACGGGGCAATAGTCATTTACCTCAGTTACCTTAGCTTTCCTGGGAACAGGAACAATGGTGGCCCTCTTGAAGCATGTGGGAACAGCGGACTAGGATAGGGATTGATTGAATATGTCCGTAAACACACCAGCCAGCTGGTCTGAGGACGCAGCTAGGGATGCCGACTCTGGTAAGTTGTAAATGTCTGATCACAGAGGCTGGATCATAGGTCAAAATCGTGATCTCTTCTAGGTCAGAGGCTATATTTAAGTTATACAATGTTGATTCAGGGTTAAGGTTTAGGTCAGAGGCTAAATTAAGTTATATAGTGTTGATTAAGTTCTATAATGTTAGGATTAAGTTCTATAATGTTAGGGTTAAGTCAGAGGCTATATTTTATTTATCCCTTATTTTACCAGGTAAGTTGACTGAGAACACGTTCTCATTTACAGCAACAACCTGGGGAATAGTTACAGGGGAGAGGAGGGGGGATGAATGAGCCAATTGGAAGCTGGGGATAATTAGATGGCCGTGATGGTATGAGGGTCAGATTGGGAATTTAGCCAGGACACCGGGGTTAACACCCTACGATAAGTGCCATGGGATCTTTAGTGACCACAGAGAGTCAGGACACCCATTTAACATGCCATCTGAAAGACAGCATCCTACACAGGGCAATGTCCCGAATCACTGCCCTGGGGCACTGGGATATTTTTTTAGACCAGAGAAAAGAGTGCCTCCTACTGGCCCTCCAACACCACTTCCAGCAGCACCTGGTCTCCCATCCAGGAACCAACCAGGACAAACCCTGCTGAGCTTCAGAAGCAAGCCAGCAGCATCATTTAATGATAACTGATATTGATCGTGTGATGATGACTGTTATTGATTGTGTAATGATGACGGATATTGATCGTGTAATGATGACTGATATTGATCGTGTGATGATGACTGATATTGATCGTGTGATGATGACTGATATTGATCGTGTGATGATGACGGATATTGATTGTGTGATGATGACGGATATTGATTGTGTGATGATGACTGATATTGATTGTGTGATGATGACTGATATTGATCGTGTGATGATGACTGATATTGATCGTGTGATGATGACTGATATTGATCGTGTGATGATGACGGATATTGATTGTGTAATGATGACTGATATTGATCGTGTAATGATGACTGATATTGATCGTGTAATGATGACTGATATTGATCGTGTGATGATGACTGATATTGATTGTGTGATGATGACTGATATTGATCGTGTGATGATGACTGATATTGATCGTGTAATGATGATTGATATTGATCGTGTAATGATATGCTGTATAAGGACATTAGTATTGAGCTACTGGCTACTGCTTTATAAAAGATCTGGAGCTTTTCAGTCAAGTAACAGACAGTGCAGAGGTGACATAGGTTTGGGCCCTTGGTCTAACGTAGTGCACTATGTAGGGAATAGGGTGCCATAGGGCTCTGGTCTAAAGTAGTGCACTATATAGGGAATAGGGTGCCATAGGGCTCTGGTCTAAAGTAGTGCACTATATAGGGAATAGGGTGCCATAGGGCTCTGGTCTAAAGTAGTGCACTATATAGGGAATAGGGTGCCATAGGGCTCTGGTCTAAAGTAGTGCACTATATAGGGAATAGGGTGCTATTTGAGACTCATAGGGAACTTCTGTAAATGAGGCCCACTAGTCCACGACTCTTGTATCATGCCTTCATGGTAGAATCAGTGTTGGCCACGATATTTTATGAAGTCCTCTTCCTTTAATGTTTATTTGTAACTACCCAGCGAGTAAAACTGGTTGTTATGACATCATCTCATTGGAAGCCAGTTTATATACTAGCAGAATGTTTAATGTCTGATCTGAGGTGAACATTAATGATATCGATACAGTTACATATCGGGATATTATTTTTGATGTAATGTCGTATCGACAATATCACAGTATTATTTTTGCACTAGTTTGGCTGTACCTGCACCAAAACTCGAGTTGTGACAAAACACAATCTACAGCATTTAAAAAATATATATACATAATAATCTATTGATCCTCTGTTACTAAATTATAGTTGTAGTATTGTCAATGATTTCATTTATTTACAGAGACAGGAGAAATTACATAATTTGGCAAATGTATTTCAGTACATTTTTTTCAGAACTTCCTGCAGCCCTTCCTGCAGCGCTGTGTGTTCTTCCATGAGCTGTGCTTTCCCCCAAGGCCAGATAATCACCACTTATTATTATTAGTTAAATGGATTGTGGTCAATAACCCCCATAAGAGGTTACTGTGTAGGTAGGCCTACTGTTACAATAATATTTTAAATAATCAATCAGCAAGTAGCCTAGCCTACAATTCCGAGAATAGATTCAGTAAGTCTAGTTAAATAACGTTAAATAATTAAATAAAGGTTATATATATATATATATATATATATTACACGATCAATATATACATACACACACACACACACACACACACAATTAAATAAAGGTTATATATATATATATATATCTTCTGACTCATATATATATATATTTAAACTATTGTAAAGTGGTTGTTCCACTGGATATCATAAGGTGAATGCACCAATTTGTAAGTCGCTCTGGATAAGAGCATCTGCTAAATGACTAAATGTAAATGTAAATGTTTTTATTATTATAATATATTTTTTTAAGTCAAGGAAGCCAATAGTGGCTTCAGCTATATTGTTATTGAAATGATATAGGCCTTATTACCTTTTTAAACAATACAAAAATATGTCAAAGGACTTGAATAGCCTACGGGAAAAGTGAACAAATGAGTATTGGCATCAGTAGGCTAAGTGACTGAAATGCATCAGAAAAGTATTGGAAAGTTCAGGAAAACCTCAGGGAAGCTCATCGGGCAGGCTATAGGCCTTGTGTGTGTGTGTGTGTGTGTGTGTGTGTAGACAATATCTGCGTTGCTTTCAATTGCTAGACTAATGATCATGACCGCTCACCTCAACCTAGCTAACATTTTCCAGCGTAGTTGTGACCAAATATCCGAACAGAGATTCAGTGAAAACTCAAATCTGACTCAAAACTCAAATGATTTATCAAGACGAGTTCCCCACGCTTGTCTCAAAGCAGCTCAATGACGCTGTCCCAATGATCAGTTGTCTACACATGGCAATTGCTTTGCACGTATTATAACCAGCGGTAACAGTGAAATAACACCTCCTCTACGCTGATCCTCCTCGTGGACTCCCTGTTCACCCATGACTGCGTGGCCACGCATGTCTCCAAATCAATTATCAAGTTTCCAGACAACACAACAGTGGTAGGCTTGATTTACCAACAACGACGAGACGGCCTACAGGGAGTTGAGGGCACTGCTGGAGTGGTGCCAGGAAAATAACCTCCCTCTCAACGTCAACAAAACAAAGGAGCTGATCGTGGACTTCAGGAGACAGCAGAGGGAGCATGCTCCCATCCACATCCTCCCTCCCTCTCTCTCATCCCCTCCCTCCTCCCTCTCATCTCTCCCTCCCTCCCTCCCTCCCTCCCTCCCTCCCTCCCTCCCTCCCTCCCTCCCTCCCTGCCCCTCTCTTATCCCCTCCCTCTCATCTCTCCCTCCTTCCCTGCCCCTCTCTTATCCCCCCCTCCCTCCTACCCTGAAACCTGGTCTTGTGCCAGCACCTGGCTGTGCGAAACAATGGGAGAGAGAGTGAGAGAAGATGACTGGAGAGATAAGAGAGGAAAGAGGAAGTGTTGAATTAAACACTACCTAGTCACTCTCCGATAGTCTCCCAGGCCTCATACCCTGATTCACCTATTGGTCATGGCCTTCGTCCCAAATGGCACCCTATTCCCTATATAGTGCAAAGGACTCTGGGTCAAAAGGAGGACACTATACAGGGAACAGGGTGCCATTTGGTATGCATACTTTGTGTGTGTAATCTGCTATGGTATTATATAGATGTATAGATAAGCTGTATCTAGATAAGCTCCAGCGCCTCTCGTGCTCCTTGTTGCTCCTCCGACACAGTTTTATTGGCTATTAATATCCTCACAGTCTGTGTCTTGTTGTAGATGGAAGCAGGCACTGGGAGAGATACATGCATGTCTGTGATTCTCTTGCACTTTTAGTGGCTATTGTTGTCAGCCTATTGTTACCTCAGCCCGTTGTTACCCCAGCCCGTTGTTACCTCAGCCCGTGGTTACCTCAGTCCGTTGTTACCTCAGCCCGTTGTTACCCCAGCCCGTTGTTACCCCAGCCCGTTGTTACCCCAGCCCGTTGTTACCCCAGCCCGTGGTTACCTCAGCCTGTTGTTACCCCAGCCCGTTGTTACCCCAGCCCGTTGTTACCCCAGCCCGTTGTTACCCCAGCCCGTTGTTACCCCAGCCCGTTGTTACCTCAGCCCAATGCAGTACTATTCCCTATATACAGTATTTTTTGACCAGGACCCAAAGGGGTAGGGCCCAATCAGAGCCCTTCTGCTTGGTAATACCTGTCTGTACCATATGGACACCCAGCTGACAGGTAGACTGAGCCAGTACCTGATCAGTCAGTCAAGCACTTAATAGTAGCAGCTAGTAACCAACGAGTGACATCAGACCTACCCTGGGCTCTCAGTTGTAATCAATATAGTACAAGCTAATATAAAGAGATGCTTAGAGGAGAAGGCTACTCAGGTAAACAACGATTTAAGAAGGAAGTGAAAAGAATACTCTTCTTGTGAAAAAAAAAAAGTTGTTATTTTCTTCACCAAAATACAAAATGGGGATTAAAAAGTTACTGGATGAAACTCAAATCTTCTGTGTGAAGCAGACGCATGTAACGTCAACACAGGGAGTCAGGAAGAAGGTGCAGTTAGTGAGTTTAATGAAGAAGAGAAAAAAAACCGAATAAGAACCGGTACAAAACAAGAGAAGCGTCTGGACATGGAAACACAAACAATTACTACCTGATGACTGACAGAACAAAGCGCTAGATAAATGGTAAGTAATGAAGGTAGTAATGAAGTCCAGGTGTAATGATGGATGCCAGGACCGGTGGTTCGTGGACCGGTGGTTCGGTGGTTCGTGGACTGGTGGTTCGTGGACCGGCGGTTCGTGGAACACCGGAGTAGACGTAACGAAACAAACACTTTTATTTTTATTTTACCGTTATTTTGCTTCTAGTAAGTAAATGCATTAAAGGTCCAATGCAGATGTTTTTATCTCAATATCAAATCAATTCCGGGTAACAATTAAGTACCTTACTGTGATTTGTTTTCAATTAAAATGGTCAAAAATAAACAGAAATTGCTTCTTAGCAAAGAGCTATTTCTCAAGCAAGAATGTTGCTAGGACTGTCTGGGGTGGTCTGAGTGGGGAGGGGAAAACAGAAAACTAGCTGTTATTGGCAGAGAGGTTTGGAACTCTCTTTCCTATTGGTCTATTAACTAATTTACCGCCTGGTGATGTCACCAAGCAGGTCAAAACTCCATCCCATCAAAAACAGGCTGAAATGTCAGGTGGTCTTTTCAAACAGCTCTTACACTAAAAGGGCATTATAGTAATTTTCACAATTTCACAGTATTATTCCAACCTCAGAGTGGAAATATATAGCCAGCTTAACTGGCTATATATATATATATAACACAGGAGAATCACGTTTTTGACTGAACTGGGCCTTTTAATATTAGCTTTGTCTCAGATCTGTTTGTGTTGACTTGCTAACTTCTATGGTGATTTTGCAGCATTCGGGGATCAGGCTAATATCCAGATAAGTTAGACAGTAATCATTTACTAATGACGCCATTATTTATGGTTCCAGACGGAGACACATTAGACATTCCATGATTACATAATCGTTACTGACTGTCTTGAGGAGGTGCCATCAAGTCTGATGAGAGGAAAGGGATTGTTTTTTTTTGTCTTTTACACCGTTCCTGTCATCAGTAGATAAAGAGTCATTCCTCTACTACCCCTTGTTTTCTTAAGGCACAGTAAATGAGCTAATAGTTAACTTAACTGGCTGTTATAAAAACATATCAAAGGTCAATTAATTGAGTTAAACAATTCCAATATGCTCTTTAATAGCAGGCTAGAGATTGTGACAGTGATGTAGATTAACCAGTTGATAGCCCTATTGTGTCCTCCTACCACCTTAGAGGCCCTGTTATGCCAAACAGTGTAGTCGTCGTCGTGTCACAATGGGATTCGATAAGCTAGTAGCGTCGGTTGCTATATCAACGGTGCGAGTTGAATTTTGGAGATCATTACAGCCAAAATGACATTCTTTTCGTCCTTGCTGTGTAAACAAAGCTGATTTCCGCAAACAATTTTCGCTGCTTAAGATGGAAACATTATTTTGAACTACTTTTGGGCACCTTAACATTTCAACAACATTAAAAGGCATGTCGTAAACGGTTCTGAGTCGTAAACGGTTCTGAGTCGTAAACGGTTCTGAGTCCCTTTGTATAGCAAGCCACATCCACATGACTCACTGTCTGTAGGACTATTTTCATTAACGGGGGTACCTAATAACAATACAACAATACAGTTCCTGTCTGTCTGACCCACCCACCAACAGCACTCTGACCCACCCACCAACAGCACTCTGAGCCACCCACCAACAGCACTCTGACCCACCCACCAACAGCACTCTGACCCACCCACCAACAGCACTCTGACCCACCCACCAACAGCACTCTGACCCACCCACCAACAGCACTCCAACAGCACTCTGACCCACCCACCAACAGCACTCTGACCCACCCACCAACAGCACTCTGATCCACCCATCAACAGCACTCTGACCCACCCACCAACAGCACTCTGACCCACCCACCAGCAGCACTCTGACCCACCCACCAACAGCACTCTGACCCACCCACCAGCAGCACTCTGACCCACCCACCAACAGCACTCTGACCCACCCACCAACAGCACTCTGACCCACCCACCAACAGCACTCTGACCCACCCACCAACAGCACTCTGACCCACCCACCAACAGCACTCTGACCCACCCACCAACAGCACTCTGACCCACCCACCAACAGCACTCTGACCCAACAGCAACTACAATCTTCACGTTGTGAAACGGTCACCCTGGTTCTAGCTCTTAGCCAACTTTGCAGTAGTTGTGTGTTATTTACTGAGAATGTTTCTTGTTTTATTACCTACAGCCGGAAATAACTTTGGGATATTAGATTGGCGATCAGAAATGAGATTTCCCTGACCTGGATCCTTTGTTTGAACTTCCCAAGGCAGCTCTATTCATCCCAGGGTCTGGAACCAGAACACTGACACACATTCCCTCCCCACAAGCTGGCAATGGCTCTCAAAGAACTACACTGGAAACCACATACCCTCAGGTCACAGTTACTACAGCAGGGGATTTAGCATTTTAGTCACACGCCCTTATCCAAAGCAACTTACAGTAGTGACTGGATACATTGTTGTGTTTCCCCCCCCCATCCCCGTACTGGTCCCCCATGGGAATCAAACCCACAACCCTGGCATTGGAAGCACTATGCTCTATCAGCTGAGCCACACGGAAATCTGAGGAAAATGCAACTGAAATTCTATCAACACGTCTCCGATCAACACGTCTACACTCGCATTGAGGACTGAGGATCATTGCTACTGTTCCCTCCCTTAGAAAAATCAGATCATCAAATGTATTTATTTATAAAGCCCTTCTTACATCAGCTGATGTCACAAAGTGCTGTACAGAAACCCAGCCTAAAACCCCCCAAACAGCAAGCAATGCAGGGGTAGAAGCACGCCTCCGTTCTACTCCTCCCCACCTATAGGCAGAAACTTAAGACTACATGGAGGAGGTGAGGGGCCCTGGCGGAGTGGTGCCAGGAAAATAACCTCTCCCTCAACGTCAACAAAACGAAGGTGCTGATCGTGGACTTCAGCAGAGAGAGCACACCCCCATCAACAGGGGCTGCATTGGAGAGGGTCAAAGGCTTCAAGTTCCTCAGCGTGCACATCACTGACAACCTAAAAAGTTCCCTACTGTACTGTTGGAACTAGGAACACAAGCATTTAGTTAGGTATTACTGTACTGTTGGAGCTAGAAACACAAGCATTTAGTTAGATACTACTGTACTGTTGGAGCTAGAAACACAAGCATTTAGTTAGGTATTACTGTACTGTTGGAGCTAGAAACACAAGCATTTAGTTAGATATTACTGTACTGTTGGAGCTAGAAACACAAGCATTTTGCTGCACCTGCGATAACATCTGCAAATCTCTGTACGCAACCAATAAACTTTAATTTGATTCTGTCAATGTTTAAGCGGGGAGACATTGAGGTTGTGTAACCAATGTTGGTTGTTATAGACGTCGTCTATAGATGTATATCATGTATAGAATTTATCTTGTGGGAAACGTTCTATGCTCGGTTTAGTAAACAAACATGATGTCATTTCTCTCTCCTCTCAGCCTCCCTTCTTCTCTGGCGGATGTCTTAGATCATGAGTGTCCTGGGACCTCCGATGAGGCAGGCCAAGTGAGTGACACACACACACACACACACACACACACACACACACATCCATTTTCCATCTTTTCATAGATGCCCTTTCCCAGACTCCTAGTTAAACACAGTGAGATAAAATCACTAACCTAGTACATGTCAGACTGGGTCAGGGACTCCTGGAGGACAGAGAAACCTCTGTTTCTGTTGCGTGTTTGCTTTCCCTGGGTTCCTGGCTCCAGCTTTCCTCTCTCTCTCTCTCCATGTGCCCCACGCCCCCCCTCCTCTCTCTCTCCATGTGCCCCACGCCGCCCCCTCTCTCTCTCCATGTGCCCCACGCCCCCCCTCCTCTCTCTCTCCATGTGCCCCACGCCCCCCCCCTCCTCCTCTCTCTCTCCATGTGCCCACGCCCCCCCCTCCTCTCTCTCTCTCTCTCTCTCTCTCTCTCTCTCTCTCTCTCCATGTGCCCCACGCCCCCCTCCTCTCTCTCTCTCTCCATGTGCCCCACGCCCCCCTCCTCTCTCTCTCTCCATGTGCCCCACGCCCCCCCTCCTCTCTCTCTCTCTCCATGTGCCCCACGCCCCCCCCCTCTCTCTCTCCATGTGCCCCACGCCCCCCCTCCTCTCTCTCTCCATGTGCCCCACGCCCCCCCTCCTCTCTCTCTCTCTCCATGTGCCCCACGCCCCCCTCCTCTCTCTCTCTCTCTCTCTCTCTCTCTCTCTCTCTCTCTCTCTCTCTCTCTCTCCATGTGCCCCACGCCCCCCCTCCTCTCTCTCTCTCTCTCCATATGCCCCACGCCCCCCCCCCTCTCTCTCTCTCTCTCTCTCTCTCCATGTGCCCCACGCCCCCCCTCCTCTCTCTCTCCATGTGCCCCACGCCCCCCCTCCTCTCTCTCTCTCTCCATGTGCCCCACGCCCCCCCTCCTCTCTCTCTCTCTCTCTCTCCATGTGCCCCACGCCCCCCCTCCTCTCTCTCTCTCTCTCTCTCCATGTGCCCCACGCCCCCCCTCCTCTCTCTCTCTCTCCATGTGCCCCACGCCCCCCCTCCTCTCTCTCTCTCTCTCTCTCCATGTGCCCCACGCCCCCCCTCCTCTCTCTCTCTCTCTCTCTCTCTCCATGTGCCCCACGCCCCCCCTCCTCTCTCTCTCTCTCTCCATGTGCCCCACGCCCCCCCTCCTCTCTCTCTCTCCATGTGCCTCACGCCCCCCCTCCTCTCTCTCTCTCTCTCTCTCTCTCTCCATGTGCCCCACGCCCCCCCTCCTCTCTCTCTCTCTCCATGTGCCCCACGCTCCCCCTCCTCTCTCTCTCTCTCCATGTGCCCCACGCCCCCCCTCCTCTCTCTCTCTCTCTCTCTCCATATGCCCCACGCCCCCCCTCCTCTCTCTCTCTCTCTCCATGTGCCCCACGCCCCCCCTCCTCTCTCTCTCTCCATGTGCCTCACGCCCCCCCTCCTCTCTCTCTCTCTCTCTCTCTCTCCATGTGCCCCACGCCCCCCCTCTCTCTCTCTCCGTGTGCCCCACGCCCCCCCTCCTCTCTCTCTCCATGTGCCCCACGCCCCCCCCTCCTCTCTCTCTCCATGTGCCCCACGCCCTCCCTCCTCTCTCTCTCTCTCCATGTGCCCCACGCCCCCCCTCCTCTCTCTCTCTCTCTCTCCATGTGCCCCACGCCGACCCTCCTCTCTCTCTCTCTCTCTCCATGTGCCCCACGCTCCCCCTCCTCTCTCTCTCTCTCTCCATGTGCCCCACGCCCCCCCTCCTCTCTCTCTCTCCCTGTGCCCCACGCCCCCCCTCCTCTCTCTCTCTCTCCGTGTGCCCCACGCCCCCCCTCCTCTCTCTCTCCATGTGCCCCACGCCCCCCCTCCTCTCTCTCTCTCCGTGTGCCCCACGCCCCCCCTCCTCTCTCTCTCCATGTGCCCCACACCCGCCCTCCTCTCTCTCTCTCTCTCTCTCTCTCCATGTGCCCCACGCCGACCCTCCTCTCTCTCTCTCTCTCTCCATGTGCCCCACGCCGACCCTCCTCTCTCTCTCTCTCTCTCCATGTGCCCCACGCTCCCCCTCCTCTCTCTCTCTCTCTCCATGTGCCCCACGCCCCCCCCTCCTCTCTCTCTCCATGTGCCCCACGCCACCCCTCCTCTCTCTCTCTCTCTCTCTCTCTCTCCATGTGACCCACGCCCCCCCTCCTCTCTCTCTCTTTCCATGTGCCCCACGCCCCCCCTCCTCTCTCTCTCTCTCCATGTGCCCCATGCCCCCCCTCCTCTCTCTCTCTCTCTTTCCATGTGCCCCACGCCCCCCCTCCTCTCTCTCCATGTGCCCCACGCCCCCCCTCCTCTCTCTCTCTCTCCATGTGCCCCCCCCTCTCTCTCTCCATGTGCCCCACGCCCCCCCTCCTCTCTCTCTTCATGTGCCCCACGCCCCCCCTCCTCTCTCTCTTCATGTGCCCCACGCCCCCTCCTCTCTCTCTCTGTGTGCCCCACGCCCCCCCCTCCTCTCTCTCTCCATGTGCCCCACGCCCCCCCTCCTCTCTCTCTCCATGTGCCCCACCCCCCCCCTCTCTCTCCATGTGCCCCACGCCCCCCCTCCTCTCTCTCTCCATGTGCCCCACGCCCGCCCCTCCTCTCTCTCTCTCTCTCTCTCTCTCTCGCTGTCTCTCTCTCTCTCTCTCTCTCGCTGTCTATCTCTCTCTATATGTGTGCCACGCCCCCCCTCTCTCTTACTCTCTCTACCCGTGACCCACGCCTTCTCTCTCTCTCTCACTCTCTCTCTCTCACTCTTTCCCCCCGAGGCCCACGCCTCCTCTCTCTCTCTCTCTCTCTCTCTCTCTCTCCTCTCTCCCCGTTCTCCATGCCGCTTCTCTGTCTCTCTCTCTCTGGGCCATATGCTCAGAATTTCAAGACTAATCTCTTCCAGTCCTGTCCAGTCTGCAAGCTGGGAAACTCTTACTCACTGTATCACACTGCCCTGTGTGTGTGTAGTGAGACTGATTAGTGATAGGTAGTGTGTGTGTGTGTAGTACATTGTCACATTTGGAGACGTTTGAGAAAAAAATTGGATAAGCGATGAAGGGCAGACTACGTAACCCTGGTAACCCCTCCTCCTCTTCCTCCTGCTCTTCCTCTCTCTGCAGTGGGGTGGCCAGATCTGACAGCAAGATTAGCGCCAAGGCTCTATATGGTAAGATTTAGACGAGAGTGTGTGTTTGTGTGTGATTGTGTGACACGGACACAGGGGGAACAGGTTTACTACTGACTGTATGTTAACATGTGACCGACCGGCTCAAATTGGTCTTATGTAACAACATTTCAAATTGTGTTTTTTACATTAGATAAAAGTAGAGACTCAGAGCTACAAAATGGTATATCATACACAACAGTTGAGGAACAAAGGGAAAGTAATTCTGCTTTGAAAGTTGATCAACTTGTAACCTCCACTTTTGAGAAAATGACCTTTGAATGTTTTGTTACACCTACCTGAGAGCTCTCCTTTGTCTACAGCCATTCAGCATCGTTCACACTCTCTTAAGCTTTAGCCCCACCCATCTCTTTAAGGGTTGATCAGAATGTACTAACAGCACCCAAGCTAACTTGCTAGCTACTTCCAGACATCTAAGTGAGAGAGAACAGCTCACTGAACATGACTTGCCTTAGCAGAGAGATGGTTAAGCTGTTATGTTACCCAGAGAGTTGGTGACTGTAACTGTGCTGTCAGATTGTCCGTTCCAAATTCAGAGTGTTTTCTTGTTCAGAGCGCACACCAGACACTCTGGCTGATGAGTTTACTGACAATGTCCATATTCAACGGGTGTTAAGCGTTCACAGATGCATCAGTTATTCTGCACTCTCTGGCAATCAGATGAGAGTGCTCTGAAATCGGAGTAGATGACTGAATTTACCAACGCACCCGAAGTGTGTCAGGTTTTTTTTCTGTGTTTTTCTGACACGGACACAGGGTAACGTGTTTACTACTGAGTGTGTGTGTGTGTGTGTGTGTGTGTGTGTGTGTGTGTGTGTGTGTGTGTGTGTGTGTGTGTGTGTGTGTGTGTGTGTGTGTGTGTGTGTGTGTGTGTGTGTGTGTGTGTGTGTGTGTGTGTGTGTGTGTGTGTGTGTGTGTGTGTGTGTGTGAGAGAGAGAGAACTGGAATGTTATATAATGTAAGTGTTTTCATATAGCCTCTTAGTTGTACTCTGTTATGAGTCACTATACACACATTACATACCTGGTCATAAGGTACCATCATTAAAATACCTGGTAAGGGATTGGTTTCAAATACATCCCAGATATCCCCTTTAGGGATTGGTTTCAAATACATCCCAGATATCCCCTTTAAGGAATGGGTTAAAATACATCACAGATATCCCTTTTAAGGAATGGGTTAAAATACATCACAGATATCCCCTTTAGGGATTGTGAAGTATTTATTGGACTATTGTCCTGTTTTAATTCCTTTAAACTTTAACTTTAAAGATCTATCCAGCATAGTAATTGATTCAACTCATAGCAATGGTCCATTCGACTGACAGGAAGCTCTGCTTATCAGGGGGAGTGAGCAGAGTAGAGCAGACCTGGGTTCAAATACTACTTACAATCTTTTAAAATGCTTTGTTATTGCTTTGTATTGCTTAATGTAGCCTGGAGTGTCAGGTGTGTCCCTAGATCTGTACCAGGCAGTGGTGTAAAGTACTTCAGTAAAAATACTTAAAAGTACTAGTTAAGTCTGTTTTGGGGGGGTATTTGTACTTTACTTTTTCACCACTGCTACCAGGCAAGTTTAATAAGCAGAGATAGAGTACTTGAAATTATTTAAAATAATATTTAAACCCAAGTCTGGTGAGCAGAGCCATGTTATGTTATGATCCAGTCCCTGTTCATGCTGCTCTCTGCTGGTGCTTAGCATGCTGATAGACCTGGTAGATCAGTGTTGGTCCTGGGAACCCCAGAATGCATTCTGATAGACCTGGTAAATCAGTGTTGGTCCTGGGACCCCCAGAATGCATTCTGATAGACATAGTAGATCAGTGTTGGTCCTGGGAACCCCAGAATGCATTCTGATAGACATAGTAGATCAGCGTTGGTCCTGGGAACCCCAGAATGCATTCTGATAGACATAGTAGATCAGCGTTGGTCCTGGGAACCCCAGAATGCATTCTGATAGACCTGGTTGATCAGCGTTGGTCCTGGGACCCCCAGAATGCATTCTGATAGACATAGTAGATCAGTGTTGGTCCTGGGACCCCCAGAATGCATTCTGATAGACCTGGTAGATCAGCGTTGGTCCTGGGACCCCCAGAATGCATTCTGATAGACCTGGTAGATCAGCGTTGGTCCTGGGACCCCCAGAATGCATTCTGATAGACATAGTAGATCAGCGTTGGTCCTGGGAACCCCAGAATGCATGCTGATAGACCTGGTAGATCAGTGTTGGTCCTGGGACCCCCGGAATGCATTCTGATAGACCTGGTAGATCAGTGTTGGTCCTGGGACCCCCAGAATGCATTCTGATAGACATAGTAGATCAGCGTTGGTCCTGGGAACCCCAGAATGCATTCTGACAGACATGGTATATCAGCGTTGGTCTTGGGAACCCCAGAATGCATTCTGACAGACATGGTAGATCAGCTTTGGTCCTGGGAACCCCAGAATGCATTCTGACAGACATGGTATATCAGCGTTGGTCTTGGGAACCCCAGAATGCATTCTGACAGACATGGTAGATCAGCGTTGGTCCTGGGAACCCCAGAATGCATTCTGACAGACATGGTAGATCAGCGTTGGTCAGCAATCTAATCTGTCTAATCTAATGTGAGACATGGGGTGGTATCTCTGTGGGTGTGGGGGGGTGTGGGTGTGGGTGTGGGGTGGTGTGGTGTGGGTGTGGGGTGGTGTGGGTGTGGGATGGTGTTGTCGATCTGTCTCAGCATATTCTCTACTGCCATTATTCTTTTTGATCTCTGTCTGTCTGTCTGTCTGTCTGTCTGTCTGTCTGTCTGTCTGTCTGTCTGTCTGTCTGTCTGTCTGTCTGTCTGTCTGTCTGTCTGTCTGTCTGTCTGTCTGTCTGTGACAGTGCACATCCATGCGTGTGTATAATAGTGTAAATGTTTTATATGACTGTTTCCTCGTTGATACCTAACAGAGGCAGGCAGGGTATACACAGACATGCAATCTCCATAGACAAACATTGCCAGTAGAATGGCCTTACTGAACAGCTCAGTGACTTTCAACATGGCACTGTCATAGGATGCCACCTTTCCAACAAGTCAGTTGGTTTGATTTCTGCCCTGCTAGAGCTTTACCCGGTCAACTGTAAGTGCCGTTATTGTGAAGTGGAAACATGTATGAGCAACAACGGCTCAGCCGCTAAGTGGTAGGCCACACAATCTCACAGAACGGGACCGATGATGAAGTGATTAATCACGCTTCACCATCTGGCAGTCCGACGGACGAATCTCGGTTATGCACACCTGTATTTGGGGACTTTCTCCCATTCTTCTCTGCAGATCCTCTCAAGCTCTGTCAGGTTGGATGGGGAGCATTGCTGCACAGTTATTTTCAGGTCTCTCCAGAGATGTTAGATCGGGTTTGAGTCCGGGCTCTGGCTGGGCCAGTCAAGGACATTCAGAGACTTGTCCCGAAGCCACTCCTGCGTTGTCTTGGCTGTGTGCTTAGGGTCTTTGTCCTGTTGGAAGGTGAACCTTCGCTCCAGTCTGAGGTCCTGAGTGCTGTGGAGCAAATTTTCATCAAGGATCTCTCTGTACTTTTCTCCGTTCATCTTTCCCTTGATCCTGACTAGTCTCCCAGTCCCTGCCGCTGAAAAAGATCCCCACAGGATGATGCTGCCATCACCGTGCTTCACTGTAGGGATGGTGCCAGGTTTCCTCTAGACGTGACGCTTGGCATTCAGGCCAAAGAGTTCAATCTTGGTTTCATCAGACCAGAGAATCTTGTTTCTCATGGTCTGAGTCATTTAGGTGCCTTTTGGCAAACTCCAAGCGGGATGTCATGTGCATTTTACTGAGGAGTGGCTTCCGTCTGGCCACTCCATCATAAAGGCCTGATTGGTAGAGTGCTGCAGAGATGGTTGTCCTTCTGGAAGGTTCTCCAATCTCCACAGAGGAACTCTGGAGCTCTGTCAGAGTGACCATCGGGTTCTTGGTTACCTCCCTGACCAAGGCCCTTCTCCCCTGATTGTTCAGTTTGGCCGAGCGGCCAGCTCTAGGAAGAGTCTTCGTTGTTCCAAACACATGTTTTGGTACCCTTCCCCGGATCTGTACCTCGACACAATCCTGTCTTGGAGCTCTACAGACAATTCCTTCGACCTCATGGCTTGGTTTTTTTACTCTGACATGCACTGTCAACTGTGGGACCTTTATATAGACAGGCGTGTGCCTTTCCAAATCACGTCAAATCAATTGAATTTACCACAGGTGGACTCCAATCCAGTTGTAGAAACATCTCAAGGATGATCAATGGAAACAGGATGCACCTGAGCTCAATGTTGAGTCTCACAGTAAAGGCTCTGAATACTTATGTATGAAATGAGATGTTCCACGAGCAGGTTTCCACATACTTCTGTTCATGTTGTGTAGATGACAGAGTGCAGTTTTTAATTAATGCTATAGGTATTATTTTATAGGTGACCTTTAGACTGAATATTGCTTAATTGACCCCGTGGGTCATGAAATGTGGTTTAACCAATTTATGTTGCCTAATAGAGTGTGTTGTCAGCAATTCAATAATATTTTTTTCACCAAAATAAGTATTTTTACTCTTAGTCCCACCAGACTTTTCAACTGTCCGGGTTGAGCAGATTTGTACAAAATATTTTTGTTTGCCTTTTTTGCATTTTAAACGATTCTACTCTTCAAGTTCTTTACTATTTATTTTCATATTCCTACTTTTTCAAGGTCTCTACTAAACAGGAAATGGCGCTTTATTAACCCCTCACCAATGGTACTCATGCCTTTTTATCCCATATCTTTGCTGTCTGTTTTTTTCTTTTGTTGTGTTTTTTATGTCCATCTGAGTGGACAAAGTTACAGTGCCACAACACTGAACTGCAGCAACCCCAAAATAATACAAAGTATGTAAATTGATGCAGGAGGGCTGGGGTAGTTGACCAATCAGATTCAAGTGAAGATGTTTTTTAAAATTGTTTTATATACAATTGTAAATCCATTGTCAAAACGTGCTCTTCCACCTGGTTGAGGATAGGGTTTTTAAAGGTGTGGGTTACTATGTACTGTGTGTGTGTATGTGTGTGTGTATGTGTGTGTGTGTGTGTGTGTGTGTGTGTGTGTGTGTGTGTGTGTGTGTGTGTGTGTGTGTGTGATCGCCTAAATATACACATACTGTTACCTTAGCAGGCAGGGTTCATATGCTGGTCCGGTCTGGTCCAGTCTGGTCTGGGTGTGCCTGTTATTAGAATGTGGTTGGAACAGGGTGTGGAGTCACATTCATGTCTGGCAGCCATGTTGGATAAAAGAGCCATTGACGAGGAAAGAGAGAGAGAGAGGGACAGGGTGTGTGTGTGTGTGTTTTGTGTGTATGTTTTGTGTGTATGTGTTTTACGCCCTTGTTTGTGTGTGTGTGTGTGTCTGTGGCCTTCGTGTGTGTGTTGGTCTATCCTTGTCCGTCTGTCTCGACCCCACCCATTCCCTTCCCAACCTGCCTTAGTTTTGAGCTCACTGGTCCCTCCGGCATCACCTTCCAACCAGACCTGGGTTCAAATACTCTTTGAAATCTTTCAAAAACTTTGAGCTTATGCTTTAGCCTGCCTGGAGTGTCAGGTGGGTGGGGTTTGCACTTTTGTAACTATTCCATTAGTTCCATTGCACCTGGCAATCTCAATCAAGCCCGCTCACGTATTTCAAATTATTTCAGATAGTGATTGAACCCATAGGCTGAAAAGGTTGGAAGCAGACCGTCTGCCATAGAGGGCCATTGAACAGCCCAGCAGCCCTGGTCCCAAGAAGAACAACCTGAGCACCAAGTGTAGACAGAATCACTTCAAAATAATTTGTGATATTATGTTGATGCCCTAAACATTATTATTTTTTTATTTTTTTTAACGTAACAGAATTTGTTCAATTTCAACACCTCTTGTGATACCATATGTCACGGTATGTGTCTTGTGTTGCTACGGAATTCAGTGATAGTGTCCAATGGAACTGTTGATGAAGAGAGATGAAGGCTTTTCAGGGATGGTATTCTACGGGACTGTTGATGAAGAACAGAGGAAGGCTTTTCAGGGATGGTATTCTACGGGACTGTTGATGAAGAACAGAGGAAGGCTTTTCAGGGATGGTATTCTACGGGACTGTTGATGAAGAACAGAGGAAGGCTTTTCAGGGATGGTATTCTACGGGACTGTTGATGAAGAACAGAGGAAGGCTTTTCAGGGATGGTATTCTACGGGACTGTTGATGAAGAACAGAGGAAGGCTTTTCAGGGATGGTATTCTACGGGACTGTTGATGAAGAACAGAGGACGGCTTTTCAGGGATGGTATTCTACGGGACTGTTGATGAAGAACAGAGGAAGGCTTTTCAGGGATGGTATTCTACGGGACTGTTGATGAAGAACAGAGGAAGGCTTTTCAGGGATGGTATTCTACGGGACTGTTGATGAAGAACAGAGGACGGCTTTTCAGGGATGGTATTCTACGGGACTGTTGATGAAGAACAGAGGAAGGCTTTTCAGGGATGGTATTCTACGGGACTGTTGATGAAGAACAGAGGAAGGCTTTTCAGGGATGGTATTCTACGGGACTGTTGATGAAGAGAGATGAAGGCTTTTCAGGGATGGTATTCTACGGGACTGTTGATGAAGAACAGAGGAAGGCTTTTCAGGGATGGTATTCTACGGGACTGTTGATGAAGAACAGAGGACGGCTTTTCAGGGATGGTATTCTACGGGACTGTTGATGAAGAGAGATGAAGGCTTTTCAGGGATGGTATTCTACGGGACTGTTGATGAAGAACAGAGGACGGCTTTTCAGGGATTGTATTCTACGGGACTGTTGATGAAGAACAGAGGAAGGCTTTTCAGGGATGGTATTCTACGGGACTGTTGATGAAGAACAGAGGAAGGCTTTTCAGGGATGGTATTCTACGGGACTGTTGATGAAGAGAGATGAAGGCTTTTCAGGGATGGTATTCTACGGGACTGTTGATGAAGAACAGAGGACGGCTTTTCAGTGGAACCTGTGGTGGTATAGAGTGAGGCTATTTTCTAACGGTTCCTTGGCTCGTTGGAAGGGGAGTGAGATCGTGTAGCAGATGGTTAACTGTTAGAGACACCTTCTCTATGCAGGGTAGCCAGCAGGGTGGCCGGCAGGGTAGCCAGCAGGATGACCAGGGACAATACTGTATGCATGTGTGATATTCAGAGAGACTGGGTTTGTAAAATCTGTAAGGTAGAGACAAATCTGTTTAATGAACCTATAAGGGAGAGGCAGAGCTGTTTAATGAACCTATAAGGGAGAGGCAGAGCTGTTTAATGAACCTATAAGGGAGAGGCAGAGCTGTTTAATGAACCTATAAGGGAGAGGCAGAGCTGTTTAATGAACCTATAAGGTAGAGGCAGAGCTGTTTAATGAACCTATAAGGGAGAGGCAGAGCTGTTTAAAGAACCTATACGGTAGAGGGAAAGCTGTTTAATGAACCTATAAGGTAGAGGCAGAGCTGTTTAATGAACCTATAAGGGAGAGGCAGAGCTGTTTAATGAACCTATACGGTAGAGACAAATCTGTTTAATGAACCTATAAGGGAGAGGCAGAGCTGTTTAATGAACCTATAAGGGAGAGACAGAGCTGTTTAATGAACCTATAAGGTAGAGGGAAAGCTGTTTAATGAATGTATAGGATATGCCTCTTCATAGAGTATGCTTGTTGAATCTACAGTATAGCGTGTTATTGATAAAGCTGTTAGTACAATACATAGGATGTTTTGTCTTCGCCGTAGGGTAGAGACGACGAGGAAGTCATCTCTCGCCATCATCCATCTCCTGTCATTGTCACTTTCCTCTCACATGCAAAAAAACCCTCCCAATCATTGTTGTGATGTAGAGCGGTAGACAAGCTCTATGCAAAACCAGGGAGAGAGGAAGAAGTGAGGGATAGAGGGATGTATAAGGGGTAGAGAGAGAGAGGGCACAGCTACACTTGGACCTACCTGCCTGGGGATTCGGACAACACACAGACTACCTGAAGTATCTCCACTTTGCCGTCTGTTTTTAACAGAGTAGAACATGTCATCACCAGGTAACATGGTTAACTGTAATGTAGACTATAGCTACCTGGGATATGGTGTCTGTAGGCAGAAATCTGCTGCTAAGTTTCTCTTCCTGCTCTTGTCTTACTCTCTCCTCTCTCTTTCTTTCTCTTCTCTTTTTTTCTCTCCTCTCTCCTCTCTTTCTCTCTCTCTTTCTCTCTCTTTCTCTCTCCTCTCTCTTCTCCTCTCTCCTCTCTCTTCTCCTCTCTACTCTTTCTCTCGCTCCTCTTCTCTCCTCTCTCTCCTCTTTCCTCTCTCCTCTCTCTCCTGTCTCCTCTCCTCTTCTCTCCTCTTCTCTCCTCTCTCTCCTCTCTCTCCTCTCTCTCCTGTCTCCTCTCTCCGAATGTGTTTTCATATTTGTAGCTGTCTGTTGTTTCAGTTGTTCACATTCCTTTCTATATGTTGTTTACTAGGATCAGCCCCGCCCCCTGTTGTTTACTAGGATCAGCCCCCGCCCCCCTGTCGTTTACTAGGATCAGCCCCCGCCCCCCTGTTGTTTACTAGGATCAGCCCCCGCCCCCCTGTTGTTTACTAGGATCAGCCCCCGCCCCCCTGTCGTTTACTAGGATCAGCCCCCGCCCCCCTGTTGTTTACTAGGATCAGCCCCGCCCCCCTGTTGTTTACTAGGATCAGCCCCGCCCCCCTGTTGTTTACTAGGATCAGCCCCGCCCCCCTGTCGTTTACTAGGATCAGCCCCCGCCCCCCTGTTGTTTACTAGGATCAGCCCCGCCCCCCTGTTGTTTACTAGGATCAGCCCCGCCCCCCTGTTGTTTACTAGGATCAGCCCCGCCCCCCTGTTGTTTGCTAGGATCAGCCTGTTTCTATAGGTTGTTTACTAGGAGCAGCCTGTTTCTATAGGTTGTTTACTAGGAGCAGCCTGTTTCTATAGGTTGTTTACTAGGAGCAGCCTGTTTCTATAGGTTGTTTGCTAGGAGCAGCCTGTTTCTATAGGTTGTTTGCTAGGAGCAGCCTGTTTCTATAGGTTGTTTACTAGGAGCAGCCTGTTTCTATAGGTTGTTTGCTAGGAGCAGCCTGTTTCTATAGGTTGTTTACTAGGAGCAGCCTGTTTCTATAGGTTGTTTACTAGGAGCAGCCTGTTTCTATAGGTTGTTTACTAGGAGCAGCCTGTTTCTATAGGTTGTTTACTAGGAGCAGCCTGTTTCTATAGGTTGTTTGCTAGGAGCAGCCTGTTTCTATAGGTTGTTTACTAGGAGCAGCCTGTTTCTATAGGTTGTTTACTAGGAGCAGCCTGTTTCTATAGGTTGTTTACTAGGAGCAGCCTGTTTCTATAGGTTGTTTGCTAGGAGCAGCCTGTTTCTATAGGTTGTTTACTAGGAGCAGCCTGTTTCTATAGGTTGTTTACTAGGAGCAGCCTGTTTCTATAGGTTGTTTACTAGGAGCAGCCTGTTTCTATAGGTTGTTTACTAGGAGCAGCCTGTTTCTATAGGTTGTTTACTAGGAGCAGCCTGTTTCTATAGGTTGTTTACTAGGAGCAGCCTGTTTCTATAGGTTGTTTACTAGGAGCAGCCTGTTTCTATAGGTTGTTTACTAGGAGCAGCCTGTTTCTATAGGTTGTTTGCTAGGAGCAGCCTGTTTCTATAGGTTGTTTACTAGGAGCAGCCTGTTTCTATAGGTTGTTTGCTAGGAGCAGCCTGTTTCTATAGGTTGTTTACTAGGAGCAGCCTGTTTCTATAGGTTGTTTACTAGGAGCAGCCTGTTTCTATAGGTTGTTTACTAGGAGCAGCCTGTTTCTATAGGTTGTTTGCTAGGAGCAGCCTGTTTCTATAGGTTGTTTGTGGAGGGGGTGGTGATAGGAATGTCTGTAGGGTGTTCTGGTGGAGGGGGGTGGTGATAGGACTATCTGTAGGGTGTTCTGTGGTTCTGGTGGAGGGGGGTGGTGATAGGAATGTCTGTAGGGTGTTCTGTGGTTCTGGTGGAGGGGGGTGGTGATAGGAATGTCTGTAGGGTGTTCTGATGGAGGGGGTGGTGATAGGACTATCTGTAGGGTGTTCTGGTGGAGGGGGGTGGTGATAGGACTATCTGTAGGGTGTTCTGGTGGAGGGGGTGGTGATAGGACTATCTGTAGGGTGTTCTGGCGGAGGGGGGTGGTGATAGGACTATCTGTAGGGTGTTCTGTGGTTCTGGTGGAGGGGGGTGGTGATAGGAATGTCTGTAGGGTGTTCTGTGGTTCTGGTGGAGGGAGTGGTGATAGGACTATCTGTAGGGTGTTCTGGTGGAGGGGGGGTGGTGATAGGACTATCTGTAGGGTGTTCTGTGGTTCTGGTGGAGGGGGGTGGTGATAGGAATGTCTGTAGGGTGTTCTGATGGAGGGGGTGGTGATAGGACTATCTGTAGGGTGTTCTGGTGGAGGGGGTGGGGGTGGTGATAGGACTATCTGTAGGGTGTTCTGGTGGAGGGGGTGGTGATAGGACTATCTGTAGGGTGTTCTGGCGGAGAGGGGTGGTGATAGGACTATCTGTAGGGTGTTCTGGCGGAGGGGGGTGGTGATAGGACTATCTGTAGGGTGTTGTGGTGATAGGAATGTCTGTAGGGTGTTCTGGTGGAGGGGGTGGTGATAGGAATGTCTGTAGGGTGTTCTGGTGGAGGGGGTGGTGATAGGAATGTCTGTAGGGTGTTCTGGTGGAGGGGGGTGGTGTTAGGAATGTCTGTAGGGTGTTCTGGTGGAGGGGGGTGGTGTTAGGAATGTCTGTAGGGTGTTCTGGTGGAGGGGGGTGGTGTTAGGAATGTCTGTAGGGTGTTCTGGTGGAGGGGGTGGTGATAGGACTATCTGTAGGGTGTTCTGGTGGAGGGGGGTGGTGATAGGACTATCTGTAGGGTGTTCTGTGGTTCTGGTGGAGGGGGGTGGTGATAGGAATGTCTGTAGGGTGTTCTGTGGTTCTGGTGGAGGGGGGTGGTGATAGGAATGTCTGTAGGGTGTTCTGGTGGAGGGGGTGGTGATAGGACTATCTGTAGGGTGTTCTGGCGGAGGGGGGTGGTGATAGGACTATCTGTAGGGTGTTCTGTGGTTCTGGTGGAGGGGGGTGGTGATAGGAATGTCTGTAGGGTGTTCTGTGGTTCTGGTGGAGGGAGTGGTGATAGGACTATCTGTAGGGTGTTCTGGTGGAGGGGGGGTGGTGATAGGACTATCTGTAGGGTGTTCTGTGGTTCTGGTGGAGGGGGGTGGTGATAGGAATGTCTGTAGGGTGTTCTGATGGAGGGGGTGGTGATAGGACTATCTGTAGGGTGTTCTGGTGGAGGGGGTGGTGATAGGACTATCTGTAGGGTGTTCTGGTGGAGGGGGTGGTGATAGGACTATCTGTAGGGTGTTCTGGCGGAGAGGGGTGGTGATAGGACTATCTGTAGGGTGTTCTGGCGGAGGGGGGTGGTGATAGGACTATCTGTAGGGTGTTGTGGTGATAGGAATGTCTGTAGGGTGTTCTGGTGGAGGGGGTGGTGATAGGAATGTCTGTAGGGTGTTCTGGTGGAGGGGGTGGTGATAGGAATGTCTGTAGGGTGTTCTGGTGGAGGGGGTGGTGATAGGAATGTCTGTAGGGTGTTCTGGTGGAGGGGGGTGGTGTTAGGAATGTCTGTAGGGTGTTCTGGTGGAGGGGGGTGGTGTTAGGAATGTCTGTAGGGTGTTCTGGTGGAGGGGGGTGGTGTTAGGAATGTCTGTAGGGTGTTCTGGTGGAGGGGGTGGTGATAGGAATGTCTGTAGGGTGTTCTGGTGGAGGGGGGTGGTGATAGGACTATCTGTAGGGTGTTCTGTGGTTCTGGTGGAGGGGGGTGGTGATAGGAATGTCTGTAGGGTGTTCTGTGGTTCTGGTGGAGGGGGGTGGTGATAGGAATGTCTGTAGGGTGTTCTGGTGGAGGGGGTGGTGATAGGACTATCTGTAGGGTGTTCTGGTGGAGGGGGTGGTGATAGGACTATCTGTAGGGTGTTCTGGCGGAGGGGGGTGGTGATAGGACTATCTGTAGGGTGTTCTGTGGTTCTGGTGGAGGGGGGTGGTGATAGGAATGTCTGTAGGGTGTTCTGTGGTTCTGGTGGAGGGAGTGGTGATAGGACTATCTGTAGGGTGTTCTGGTGGAGGGGGGGTGGTGATAGGACTATCTGTAGGGTGTTCTGTGGTTCTGGTGGAGGGGGGTGGTGATAGGAATGTCTGTAGGGTGTTCTGATGGAGGGGGTGGTGATAGGACTATCTGTAGGGTGTTCTGGTGGAGGGGGTGGTGATAGGACTATCTGTAGGGTGTTCTGGTGGAGGGGGTGGTGATAGGACTATCTGTAGGGTGTTCTGGCGGAGAGGGGTGGTGATAGGACTATCTGTAGGGTGTTCTGGCGGAGGGGGGTGGTGATAGGACTATCTGTAGGGTGTTGTGGTGATAGGAATGTCTGTAGGGTGTTCTGGTGGAGGGGGTGGTGATAGGAATGTCTGTAGGGTGTTCTGGTGGAGGGGGTGGTGATAGGAATGTCTGTAGGGTGTTCTGGTGGAGGGGGGTGGTGTTAGGAATGTCTGTAGGGTGTTCTGGTGGAGGGGGGTGGTGTTAGGAATATCTGTAGGGTGTTCTGGTGGAGGGGGGTGGTGTTAGGAATGTCTGTAGGGTGTTCTGGTGGAGGGGGGTGGTTTTAGGAATATCTGTAGGGTGTTCTGTGGTTCTGCAGCCAGCAGGCAGGGAGAGATCTTGTGTTCCAATATAGTGCACTACTTTAGACCATGGCCCTTTTTAATTTTATACGGTAATAATACCATGACACCACGACAGTGATACCATGACAGTGATACCATGACAGTGATACCTTGACAGTGATACCTTGACAGTGATACCTTGACAGTGATACCTTTACAGTGATACCTTGACCGTGATACCTTGACAGTGATACCTCGAGAGATAGCAAGAATGATATTCTCTCCAAGACAATAGGTTACTGTTTGAATACAGTCACGTGGCATAGCACATAGACCAATTGTGTTCCTGCCTTGGTATTGGCTCTGATATTACATAGGCTATGATGTCATGCTCCTATTGCATAGAAATACTGTAGCCTACCCATACTATCATAGGCTACTGGTCTTTTTACTTTGGAGCATGGTTGGCTATTGACTGAGCGAGGTGAGAAGTGTGGGCTACAGGCAACATTTACTTTTAAATTGTCCGATAGACAATCAATGTTGCAGAGTGTGTGGCCTGTGGTTGGCACGGCATGCCGTGAAAAAGTCCCTGCTCGATATGTAAACATTCTGCCCACACCTCTAAAGAAATGTGATCAAGCTAGGTAGCCTAATATTTGTTGTGGAGCGGGAATAACCAGTCATGTCAAAAAAGGAGAGACATGTCCTGCAATATATATGAGAGAGAGAGAGAGAGAGAGAGAGAGAGAGAGAGAGAGAGAGAGAGAGAGAGAGAGAGAGAGAGAGAGAGAGAGAGAGAGAGAGAGAGAGAGAGAGAGAGAGAGAGAGAGAGAGAGAGAGAGAGAGAGAGAGAGAGAGAGAGAGAGAGAGAGAGAGAGAGAGAGAGAGAGAGAGAGAGAGAGAGAGAGAGAGAGAGAGAGAGAGAGAGAGAGAGAGAGAGAGAGAGAGAGAGAGAGAGAGAGAGAGAGAGAGAGAGAGAGAGAGAGAGAGAGAGAGAGAGAGAGAGAGAGAGAGAGAGAGAGAGAGAGAGAGAGAGAGAGAGAGAGAGAGAGAGAGAGAGAGAGAAAATGGAGGTAACAGGACAGTATCCAGATATTTCCCTTAGGCAATCAGGACATAGTGTGTCTACAGGCCATGGTCAGCTGACCAGAGAAATTAGCCTTTAATTCTGTTTTAACTGAAACTATAGGCCTGAATTGAACTGGATCTATAGGCCTGAATTGAATATAGTTATGCCAAACACAGTTGTTTACTCTAGGTAGACTAATGGCTAGCATGTCATCTTCTATGCTCGGACAGGACACGTAATCTTGGACACGCCTACCCGTGACGCATTTCCCCCTCTTTAAACCCCCCTGGCAAAAAGAGCTGTGTTCGAATACCCTTACTAACATACTGTATACTACATACTTAATGAGTATATACTATCAGTTCATTTTAGTATACTGTAAACGAGCGGTATCCTTTCAGTTGAGCATACTAGCTCTTAGCCTGTCTACCGGAAGTTGATGCTGTTGCTTTGCAACCTCTTGCTAGCTTGTTAGCATAACAAATTACTGGCTGGACATCTTACGACTTCGAGTCAGTGGTGGAAAAAGTACCCAAATGTCATACTTGAGTAAAAGTAAAGATACCTTAATAGAAAATGACTCAAGTAAAAGTGAAAGTCACCCACTAAAATCCCACTTGAGTAAAAGTCTACAAGTATTTGGTTAAAAATATAGTTAAGTATCAAAAGTAAATGTAATTGCTAAAATATACTTAATAATCAAAAGTAAACATTTTTTTCAAATTCCTTATATAAAGCAAACCAGGCACCATTTTCTATTTATGTTTTATTTACACATATCCAGGGGTACACTCCAACACTCAGACATACATTATTTACAAGTGAAGCATGTGTTTAGTGAGTCCACCAGATCAGAGACAGTAGGGATGACCAGGAATGTTCTCTTGATAGTGTGTGAATCGGACCATTTTCCTGTCCTGCTAAACATTCAGTAAATAGTACATACTTTTCTTCAGGAATGTAGTGAAATAAAAGTAGTCAAAAATATATAAATAGTAAAGTACAGATACCCCAAAAACGACTTAAGTAGTACTTTCAAGTATTTTTACTTAAGTACTTTATACCACTGGTTCGGGTGTGTTCTTAAACTCAATCTGGAGTGCCAGAGTGCGCTCTGGGCGTTTGGAAAAATTCACAGTGTAGTCAGATTGTCCGATCATAAATTCAGAGTGTAGTCAGATTGTCCGATCATAAATTCAGAGTGTAGTCAGATTGTCCGATCATAAATTCAGAGTGTAGTCAGATTGTCCGATCATAAATTCAGAGTGTAGTCAGATTGTCCGATCATAAATTCAGAGTGTAGTCAGATTGTCCGATCATAAATTCAGAGTGTAGTCAGATTGTCCGATCATAAATTCAGAGTGTAGTCAGATTGTCCGATCATAAATTCGCTCTGGCTGAGGAGTACACAACGGCAGTCAAGCACCCAAGCTAACTGGCTTCCAGACACAAATGAGAGAACATCTCACTCTAACCATTTTACTCGCCCCAGCAGAGCTGGTTAGGCTGTTTTCATGTTATCCAGAGCGAATGGTGACTGTAACTGTGCTGCTGGCAACAATTCATTTCGTTTTAGGTTTTTTTGCCGATGTTTACTGATACGGGCCGTATTTAACGGGTGTTGAGCGCTCTGGTACACTGATGAGAGAGATCTGAAATCGGAGTGGATAACCAAAGCGCATTTACGAAAGCACCCGAATGTCTACCGGGAACACACAACGACTAAATTATTCCATTTAGCTAAGAAAGACGGGAATAATCAAGTCAATAAACGTTGATTTTTAGGTCTTATACATTGTAACATATTCAAGAGTACAAATATATATATATATATTTTTTTTTTTAACATTCACGACTCTAACGTGCATATTTAGTGATATAAAAGACGGCCACACTTCTACATGTGACCAAATGTACAGTTTTAAAGCTCTTAATAAATTATTAATTTGCCAGCTCCTCAGTCTCCGTCTCTCCATCTCGGTCATGGAGGCTAGCAAGTGTTGGTTCAGTCACCATGACACCCAAACCTACGGAAACCTAACGAGGGTCAAAATGTACGAAATGAGTTTTTCTGCTGGTTAGACGGAGATCCTTAATAAAGCTGAATGACAAACCACGTTTCTCAGCTGGTGGTGTCAAATGTAGACATTGCGGATGCTATTCATGATCAATACATGTTTGTTCACACATTAATCCAATTACAAATGAAATGCATTACTTTGATGCGTTACAAATGATTTCCATTTGATTGGATTGATTCCCTCTTGTTTAAATGCCAGTCATTGTGCAGTAGACGTGTTTGACCTTTAATGACCAGTAGATGGCGTTATTGACCTGATATGAGAAGCTGTCACCCTCAGCAGGTCAGTGAAATTCAACACTGTAACCAGGATCCCGTTTCATTTTAATAAAACAACAGAAGAGACCGCTGACAGTGTCTGAGGTTAGATAACTGTTTGTGTCCAGCAGCCACCCGCACATCAAATATGTTAACGCAGTAGTAAAATACATTCAGCTAAACAAGCAGATATGCAATGGGCAGATTAAAGAGCACCTCATTTTAGCCACATTCATTTACTTAGATTTCACTTAAATAGCATCTGAGAATAGCTGACTTTGCGCTAGCTACGTAGTGAATGTAGCCTAGTCTATTTACAGTGGGATTGGTTCTGCAACTCATTGACAGATAACGTAAAGATATTCAAACAGAAATACTACATTTTAAGTTATCACATTCCACCTGTAGTATGTCAACATGTTATGTAGAGATTAGAAAGTGAAAGCAACCATCTTGAAATGAAGTGTTGACTCTTCTGGGAAGGGGGACTGTAGACTAGAGAGAGCAGAGAGTTGACAGTGGATCTGGAAGGGGGACTGTAGACTAGAGAGAGCAGAGAGTTGACAGTGGATCTGGGAGGGGGACTGTAGACTGGAGAGAGCAGAGAGTTGACAGTATATCTGGGAGGGGGACTGTAGACTGGAGAGAGCAGAGAGTTGACAGTGGATCTGGGAGGGGGACTGTAGACTAGAGAGAGCAGAGAGTTGACAGTGGATCTGGGAGGGGGACTGTAGACTAGAGAGAGCAGAGAGTTGACAGTGGATCTGGGAGGGGGACTGTAGACTGGAGAGAGCAGAGAGTTGACAGTGGATCTGGGAGGGGGACTGTAGACTGGAGAGAGTTGACAGTGGATCTGGCTGTAGTTGTAGAGCTGAAAGCAACAAGCTCTGTCATTTACGTGGGAGGGCTGAAATCTGACTGCGTTTAGCTGTAATTGTTACAGACCGCTCACCAGAAGAATTGGTTTTGAGGTTAATTTACCTATCTCAATAAGTCACTAACTCACTCATTTAACATTACTGGATCAAACACAACTCAGCAAATGAAATCTTGCTAGAGGACGAAGTTGTCAAATGCTAAACACTGGACAGATACTACTATCTATAGATTATGCTATGTAAATTATGCAATGTAACTAACTGCCCATTCGGCACAGACGTCAATTCAACGTCTATTCCACGTCGGGTCAACCGGTGTGTGCCCATTGGGTAATAACATTTTGTGATGCATTTTGAAAAACGAATTGTATTATAACATAGTATATTCCTGTTACTGCTGTATGTTAATTTAGAATGGAAAGAATCTCTTTCTCTGGAGAACTGTTGATTATTAGGTCTGTCGCTAGGCGACCAGTCATTCATAAAAACAATCCAAAGGTAACAATATTTATCTCGATAGCAAGACAACAAACAGTGATTGGCTCACTATCACAGCATTGACAAGGAACTACAGCATTGATGCTGGGAATACTCATACACACACACGAGCGCACACACACACGAGCGCACCCACCCTTGTAATGTCTGTAGTGACTGATCTTCAACCCCAATCCTTCTCCAGAGTTTGTGTCGCTTGTAGACGATATACCACGGTGCTAGTCTTACCTGGTGTTTTTTCTCCACCATAGAATTATAATTAGTAATGTATAGTTGACCACAGCTGGTTTATGTGCAGTAACGTACTTTAGATCAGGGTTTCCCCAACTGGCGGCCAGCGTGGGGCTTTATTCTTACCTCCCAAGTTTTCTGAGCAAGTTTACCCCCAAAGTTTTGTTTTTGAATTTTCATTGTTGGACATAAAACAGTGTCAAAACACACCAGGAGATCAGCTCCAAAGGATTTTAATTTCAGAAATCTGTTCCCACCTATTCCCACACAAAGTAGAGACATGTGATCGGATACCAAACGTAAACAAGGTTTGAAATGATCTGTTTGGGATTCTCGCGGTCAAATTGCAATCTGCAAATTATTTGTAATTATGTTCCGACCATCCGCTCCCGAATAAATCTAGTTGATGATCCCTGCTGTAGATTGTCAAAATATTTTCTGGTCAAAAGTATTGAACTGTTAGGAAAAGATATTTGGGACGTGGAGTAGACAGGAAGTTCAGATGTTATTTGACTGTTACTATACGCGCAATAAGACCTGCACCTTTACAATGCAGTTAAAGTAGAGGGGTGTGTGTGTGTGTGTGTGTGTGTGTGTGTGGTGTGTGTGTGTGTGTGTGTGTGTGTGTGTGTGTGTGTGTGGTGTGTGTGTGTGTGTGTGTGTGTGTTTCCGCTCTGGACATTTACACCTGGATCTTGCAGTTAGCTGCTATCCGAGTGACTATTGGCTAAAATTGGTCCCGGAGCAAACATCAATTATTCCGGAGCTAGCCAGCTGAAGAGTTCCATCAGCCACTCCTGGGCTACAATCACCTATCCGGACCCGTTTTACTGCCGATGCGGAGCCCCATCGGGCCTTCACGACTGGACTACCGACGTTATCTGCCCGAGGGAGTTATCCAGCTGGCCACTCCGTCGCGACGTAACCTGAACGCCCATCTGCGGCCAGCTAATTGTTAGCTGTCTTATCGGCTGCTATCTGAATAGGTCTATCGGACAATTTTCTTGGGCCACTATAACTATAACTATTTTGCCAATTGAACTGGTCCCCTCTACCACACGGAACCCCACTAATCTACCGACGGAAACGCACAAGGTGGCTAATAACAGACCATATGCTGCCAATTTGCTACCCATGGCCCGGCTAGCTGTCTGAATCGCCGTGACCGCAACCGACCTCACTACTCACTAGACCCCTTTGATCACTTCGCTAAGCATGCCTCTCCTTAATGTCAATATGCCTTGTCCATTGCTGTTCTGGTTAGTGTTTATTGGCTTATTTCACTGTAGAGCCTCTAGCCCTGCTCATTACACCTTATCCAACCTTTCAGTTCCACCACCCACACATGCTATGACATCTTCTGGTTTCAATGATGTTTCTAGAGACAATATCTCTCTCATCATCACTCAATGCCTAGGTTTACCTCCACTGTATTCTCATCCTACCATACCTTTGTCTGTACATTATACCTTGAAGCTATTTTATCGCCCCCAGAAACCTGCTCCTTTTACTCTCTGTTCCGGACATCCTAGACGACCAATTCTCATAGCTTTTAGCTGTACCCTTATCCTACTCCTTCTCTGTTCCTCTGGTGATGTAGAGGTGAATCCAGGCCCTGCAGTGCCTAGCTCCACTCCTATTCCCCAGGCACTCTCTTTTGATGACTTCTGTAACCGTAATAGCCTTGGTTTCATGCATGTTAACATTAGAAGCCTCCTCCCTAAGTTTGTTTTATTCACTGCTTTAGCACACTCTGCCAACCCGGATGTCCTAGCCGTGTCTGAATCCTGGCTTAGGAAGACCACCAAAAACTCTGAAATCTCCATCCCTAACTACAACATTTTCAGACAAGATAGAATGGCCAAAGGGGGCGGTTTTGCAATCTACTGCAGAGATAGCCTGCAGAGTTCTGTCCAACTATCCAGGTCTGTACCCAAACAATTTGAACTTCTTCTTTTAAAAATCCACCTCTCTAAAAACAAGTCTCCCACCGTTGCCGCCTGCTATAGACCACCCTCTGCCCCCAGCTGTGTTCTGGACACCATATGTGAACTGATTGCCCCCCCATCTATCTTCAGAGCTCGTGCTGCTAGGTGACCTAAACTGGGACATGCTTAACACCCCAGCCATCCAACAATCTAAGCTTGATGCCCTCAATCTCACACAAAATTATCAATGAACCTACCAGGTACCACCCCAAAGCCGTAAACACGGGCACCCTCATAGATATCATCCTAACCAACTTGCCCTCTAAATACACCTCTGCTGTTTTCAACCAAGATCTCAGCGATCATTGCCTGCATCCATAATGGGTCAGCGGTCAAACGACCTCCACTCATCACTGTCAAACGCTCCCTGAAACACTTCAGCGGGCAGGCCTTTCTAATCGATCTGACCCGGGTATCCTGGAAGGATATTGACCTCTTCCCTTCAGTAGAGGATGCCTGGTTATTTTTTTTTAAATGCCTTCCTCACCATCTTAAATAAGCATGCCCCATTCAAGAAATGTAGAACCAGGAACAGATATAGTCCTTGGTTCTCTCCAGACCTGACTGCCCTTAACCAACACAAAAACATCCTGTGGCGTTCTGCATTAGCATCGAACAGCCCCCGTGATATGCAACTTTTCAGGGAAGTTAGAAACCAATATACACAGGCAGTTATAAAAGCCAAGGATAGATTTTTCAAGCAGAAATTTGCTTCCTGCAACACAAACTCCAAAAAGTTCTGGGACACTGTAAAGTCCTTGGAGAATAAGAGCACCTCCTTCCAGCTGCCCACTGCACTGAGGATAGGAAACTCTGTTACCACCGATAAATCCACTATAATTGAGAATTTCAATAAGCATTTTTCTATGGCTGGCCATGCTTTCCACCTGGCTACCCCACCCCGGTCAACAGCACTGCACCCCCCACAGCAACTCGCCCAAGCCTTCCCTATTTCTCCTTCACCCAAATCCAGTCAGCTGATGTTCTGAAAGAGCTGCAAAATCTGGATCCCTACAAATCAGCCGGGCTAGACAATCTGGACCCTTCTAAAATTATCTGCCAAAATTTGTTGCAACCCCTATTACTAGCCTGTTCAACCTTGTCTGAGATTCCCAACGATTGGAAAGCAGCTGCGGTCATCCCCCTCTTCAAAGGGGGACACACTCTTGACCCAAACTGCTACAGACCTATATCTATCCTACCCTGCCTCTCTAAAGTCTTCGAAAGCCAAGTCAACAAACAGATTACCGACCATTTCGAATCCCACCGCACCTTCTCCGCTATGCAATCTGGTTTCAGAGCTGGTCATGGGTGCACCTCAGCCATGCTCAAGGTCCTAAACGATATCTTAATCGCCATCGATAAGAAACAAAACTGTGCAGCTGTATTCATTGACCTGGCCAAGGCTTTCGACTCTGTCAATCACCACATCCTCATCGGCAGACTCAACAGCCTTGGTTTCTCAAATAATTGCCTTGCCTGGTTCACCAACTACTTCTCTGATAGAGTTCAGTGTGTCAAATCGGAGGGCCTGTTGTCCGGGCCTCTGGCAGTCTCTATGGGGGTGCCACAGGGCTCAATTCGTGGGCCGACTCTTTTCTCTGTATACATCAATGATGTCGCTCTTGCTGCTGGTGAGTCTCTGATCCACCTCTACGCAGACGACACCATTCTGTATACTTCTGGCCCTTCTTTGGACACTGTGTTAACTACCCTCCAGACGAGCTTCAATGCCATACAACTCTCCTTCCATGGCCTCCAACTGCTCTTAAATACAAGTAAAACTAAATGCATGCTCTTCAACCAGAGATATGAAATGTAAACCGATCGCTGCCCGCACCTGCCTTCCCGTCCAGCATCACTACTCTGGACGGTTCTGACTTAGAATAAGTGGACAAATACCTAGGTGTCTGGTTAGACTGTAAACTCTCCTTCCAGACTCACATCAAACATTTCCAATCCAAAGTTAAATCTAGAATTTGCTTCCTATTTCGCATCAAAGCATCTTTCACTCATGCTGCCAAACATACCCTCGTAAAACTGACCATTCTACCGATCCTCGACTTCGGCGATGTCATTTACAAAATAGCCTCCAATACCCTACTCAATAAATTGGATGCCGTCTATCACAGTGCCATACGTTTTGTCACCAAAGCCCCATATACTACCCACCACTGCGACCTGTACGCTCTCGTTGGCTGGCCCTCGCTTCATACTCGTTGCCAATCCCACTGGCTCCAGGTCATCTACAAGACCCTGCTAGCTAAAGTTCCCCCTTATCTCAGCTTGCTGGTCACCATAGCAGCACCCACCTGTAGCACGCGCTCCAGCAGGTATATCTCTCTGGTCACCCCCAAAGCCAATTCCTCCTTCGGCCGCCTCTCCTTCCAGTTCTCTGCTGCCAATGACTGGAACGAACTACAAAAATCTCTAAAACTGGAAACACTTATCTCCCTCACTAGCATTAAGCACCAGCTGTCAGAGCAGCTCACAGATCACTGCACCTGTACATAGCCCATCTATAATTTAGCCCAAACAACTACCTCTTCCCCTACTGTATTTATTTATTTATTTATTTTTGCTCCTTTGCACCCCATTATTTCTATTTCTACTTTGCACTTTCTTCCACTGCAAATCTACCATTCCAGTGTTTTACTTGCTATACTGTATTTACTTTGCCACCATGGCCTTTTTTGCCTTTACCTCCCTTAACTCACCTCATTTGCTCACATTGTATATAGACTTATTTTTCTACTATATTATTGACTGTATGTTTGTTTTACTCCATGTTTAACTCTGTGTTGTTGTATGTGTCGAACTGCTTTGCTTTATCTTGGCCAGGTCGCAGTTGTGAATGAGAACTTGTTCTCAACTAGCCTACCTGGTTAAATAAAGGACTTGTTCTCAACTAGCCTACCTGGTTAAATAAAGGACTTGTTCTCAACTAGCCTACCTGGTTAAATAAAGGACTTGTTCTCAACTAGCCTACCTGGTTAAATAAAGGACTTGTTCTCAACTAGCCTACCTGGTTAAATAAAGGACTTGTTCTCAACTAGCCTACCTGGTTAAATAAAGAACTTGTTCTCAACTAGCCTACCTGGTGAAATAAAATAAAAAGTGTGTGTGCCATTGCACACACCTTACATTAGTAATGGCCTTTCACCTCCTTATTGCTGGCAGTTCCACTAGATTTACCACCTCTATTCTCTCTCTCTCTCTCTCTCTCTCTCTCTCTCTCTCTCTCTCTCTCTCTCTCTCTCTCTCTCTCTCTCTCTCTCACTCACACACACTACTCTGTTATCTTTCCTTTCCTCTCTGTCCCTCCATATCGTATCTCTGTCTTCTCTACCAGTACACCTGTAAAGTAGACCTGGGCTCAGAGCAACAGAACATGTGGTCCCGAGGTCAGTGAATAATCAGGGCAGGCTTCTTACAGTCGCTATGGATATAACCTTTCCACTGTGGATACGGTGTAACCGTGGATAGGATACGACAGCGGGTGTGTCTGGTTTGTATTTAACAGACCTACTATTCATAAACCTAAAATGTTTTTACTTTACAGAGCAACGGAAGAAATACTCCAACTCCAATGTCATCATGCACGAGACGTCTCAGTACCACGTGGAGGTAAAACTTTATTCCTCTCTTCTACTATGTGTCTCCATGTTTATTGACTGTAGATAATCACAATGATGTATTGTCACTGTCTGTTGGTCTTTCGCTCGTATGGGGGCTGTCCTAGAAGCTGAAATCTGCTCTGATTCCCATGTTGATTGATGATAGTATCACTAGTTTCCTTCTTTCCCTTGAATGTGGGCATTTATAAATCCACTGAAATGAACTATAGTGTGTTTTGTCTCCCTTCCCTGTAACACAAAGGTCAGTTGGCACATACATGGGTTAATATTTGATGGTGTGCCATTTAAGGGCAAAGGGTTGTAATAAAGCAATCAGGCCAGTGATTACCTCACCGACCGATCCGCAACGTTTATCTAACGTGAGTAGATTATGTGGGGTGATTCAGAGAGGGGAATTAAAGGCACAGACTTTAATTCTCACGTCAGCCCCGCGACTTGGTTTGCTTTAAAGTTGAGGGATGATGATAAGGAAATGTAATCACTCTCAAATGAATAGCTGGAGCTATGGAGTACTGACAGTCCCTGAGATCAGTGGTGGAAAAAGTACCCAGTTGTCATACTTGAATAAAAGTAAAGATACTTTCATGGAAAATTACTCAAGTGAAAGTCACCCAGTAAAATACTACTTGAGTAAAAGTCTAAAAGTATTTGGTTTTAAATATACTGAAGTATATAAATGTAACTGCAAAAATATACTTAAGTATCAATAGTAAAACTATAAATCATTTCAAATTCCTTATATTAAGCAAACCAGACGGCACCATTTTCTTGTTTTTTTTAATTTACAGATAGCCAGGGGCACACTCCAACACTGAGACATCATTTACAGATAGCCAGGGGAACACTCCAACACTCAGACATCATTTACAGATAGCCAGGGGAACACTCCAACACTGAGACATCATTTACAGATAGCCAGGGGAACACTCCAACACTCAGACATCATTTACAGATAGCCAGGGGCACACTACAACACTCAGACATCATTTACAGATAGCCAGGGGCACACTCCAACACTCAGACATCATTTACAGATAGCCAGGGGAACACTACAACACTCAGACATCATTTACAGATAGCCAGGGGAACACTACAACACTCAGACATCATTTACAGATAGCCAGGGGAACACTCCAACACTCAGACATCATTTACAGATAGCCAGGGGAACACTCCAACACTCTGGCATCATTTACAGATAGCCAGGGGAACACTCCAACACTGAGACATCATTTACACGTAGCCAGGGGAACACTGAGACATCATTTACAGATAGCCAGGGGAACACTCCAACACTGAGACATCATTTACAGATAGCCAGGGGAACACTCCAACACTCAGATATCATTTACAGATAGCCAGGGGAACACTCCAACACTCAGACATCATTTACAGATAGCCAGGGGAACACTCCAACACTCAGACATCATTTACAGATAGCCAGGGGAACACTACAACACTCAGACATCATTTACAGATAGCCAGGGGAACACTACAACACTCAGACATCATTTACAGATAGCCAGGGGAACACTCCAACACTCTGGCATCATTTACAGATAGCCAGGGGAACACTCCAACACTGAGACATCATTTACACGTAGCCAGGGGAACACTGAGACATCATTTACAGATAGCCAGGGGAACACTCCAACACTCAGACATCATTTACAGATAGCCAGGGGAACACTCCAACACTCTGGCATCATTTACAGATAGCCAGGGGAACACTCCAACACTGAGACATCATTTACACGTAGCCAGGGGAACACTGAGACATCATTTACAGATAGCCAGGGGAACACTCCAACACTGAGACATCATTTACAGATAGCCAGGGGAACACTCCAACACTCAGACATCATTTACAGATAGCCAGGGGAACACTCCAACACTCTGGCATCATTTACAGATAGCCAGGGGAACACTCCAACACTGAGACATCATTTACACGTAGCCAGGGGAACACTGAGACATCATTTACAGATCGCCAGGGGAACACTACAACACTCAGACATCATTTACAGATAGCCAGGGGAACACTCCAACACTCAGACATCATTTACAGATAGCCAGGGGAACACTCCAACACTCAGACATCATTTACAGATAGCCAGGGGAACACTCAGACATCATTTACAGATAGCCAGGGGAACACTCCAACACTCAGACATCATTTACAGATAGCCAGGGGAACACTCCAACACTCCGACATCATTTACAGATAGCCAGGGGAACACTCAGACATCATTTACAGATAGCAAGGGGAACACTCCAACACTCAGACATCATTTACAGATAGCCAGGGGAACACTCAGACATCATTTACAGATAGCCAGGGGAACACTCATACATCATTTACAGATAGCCAGGGGAACACTCCAACACTCAGACATCATTTACAGGTAGCCAGGGGAACACTCCAACACTCAGACATCATTTACAGATAGCCAGGGGAACACTCCAACACTCAGACATCATTTACAGATAGCCAGGGGTACACTCCAACACTCAGACATCATTTACAGATAGCCAGGGGAACACTCCAACACTCAGACATCATTTACAGATAGCCAGGGGAACACTCCAACACTCAAACATCATTTACAGATAGCCAGGGGAACACTCAGACATCATTTACAGATATCCAGGGGAACACTCCAACACTGAGACATCATTTACACGTAGCCAGGGGAACACTGAGACATTATTTACAGATCGCCAGGGGAACACTACAACACTCAGACATCATTTACAGATAGCCAGGGGAACACTCCAACACTCAGACATCATTTACAGATAGCCAGGGGAACACTCCAACACTCAGACATCATTTACAGATAGCCAGGGGAACACTCAGACATCATTTACAGATAGCCAGGGGAACACTCCAACACTCAGACATCATTTACAGATAGCCAGGGGAACACTCCAACACTCCGACATCATTTACAGATAGCCAGGGGAACACTCAAACATCATTTACAGATAGCAAGGGGAACACTCCAACACTCAGACATCATTTACAGATAGCCAGGGGAACACTCAGACATCATTTACAGATAGCCAGGGGAACACTCATACATCATTTACAGATAGCCAGGGGAACACTCCAACACTCAGACATCATTTACAGATAGCCAGGGGAACACTCCAACACTCAGACATCATTTACAGGTAGCCAGGGGAACACTCCAACACTCAGACATCATTTACAGATAGCCAGGGGAACACTCCAACACTCAGACATCATTTACAGATAGCCAGGGGTACACTCCAACACTCAGACATCATTTACAGATAGCCAGGGGAACACTCCAACACTCAGACATTATTTACAGATAGCCAGGGGAACACTCCAACACTCAGACATCATTTACAGATAGCCAGGGGAACACTCCAACACTCAGACATCATTTACACATATCCAGAGGAACACTCCAACACTGTGTACCAACTGGCAAGTGCTCTTCACTGACATTTTCAACCTCTCCCTGACCGAGTCTGTAATACCAACATGTTTCAAGCAGACCATCATAGTCCCTGTACCCATGGTAGCAAAGGTAACCTGCCTAAATAATTACCGCCCCGTAGCACTCAAGTCTGTAGCCATGACGTGCTTTGAAAGGCTGTCCATGACTCATATCATCCCGGAAACCCTAGACCCACTCCAATTTGCATACCGCCCCAACAGTTCCCTTTAAACTGGTAGCAAGTTGGTGTTTGAACTATGAACCATGTGTGTCCAGTCCATTCCACAGGTTGGATATAAACTTACTTAATATTATAACCTTCCTGTTATCAGACTCCAGGGAAATCACAGATAACGCACTCTCTCTACACACACCTCTCTCTACACACACCTCTCTCTACACACACCTCTCTCTACACACACCTCTCTCTACACACACCTCTCTCTCTACACACACCTCTCTCTACACACACCTCTCTCTACACACACCTCTCTCTCTACACACACCTCTCTCTCTACACACACAGCTGGAGCGTACTGTTAGGATAAACATACACCTCTCTCTACACACACCTCTCTCTACACACACCTCTCTCTCTACACACACAGCTGGAGCGTACTGTTAGGATAAACACACCTCTCTCTCTACACACATCTCTCTCTACACACACCTCTCTCTACACACACCTCTCTCTACACACACCTCTCTCTACACACACCTCTCTCTACACACACCTCTCTCTCTACACACACAGCTGGAGCGTACTGTTAGGATAAACACACACCTCTCTCTACACACACCTCTCTCTACACACACCTCTCTCTACACACACCTCTCTCTACACACACCTCTCTTTACACACAACTCTCTCTACACACACCTCTCTTTACACACACCTCTCTTTACACACACCTCTCTCTCTACACACACCTCTCTCTACACACAACTCTCTTTACACACACCTCTCTCTACACACACCTCTCTCTACACACATCTCTCTCTACACACACCCCTCTCTACACACACCCCTCTCTTTACACACACCTCTCTCTACACACACCTCTCTCTACACACACCTCTCTCTACACACACCTCTCTCTACACACACCTCTCTCTACACACCTCTCTTTACACACACCTCTCTCTACACACACCTCTCTTTACACACACCTCTCTCTACACACACCTCTCTCTACACACACCTCTCTCTACACACACCTCTCTTTACACACACCTCTCTCTACACACACCTCTCTTTACACACACCTCTCTCTACACACACCTCTCTTTACACACACCTCTCTCTCTACACACACAGCTGGAGCTTACTGTTAGGATAAACATACACCTCTCTCTACACACACCTCTCTCTACACACACCTCTCTCTACACACACCTCTCTCTACACACACCTCTCTCTCTACACACACCTCTCTCTCTACACACACCTCTCTCTCTACACACACCTCTCTCTTTACACACACCTCTCTCTACACACACCTCTCTTTACACACACACCTCTCTCTACACACACCTCTATCTACACACACCTCTCTCTCTCTCTCTCTCTACACACACACCTCCCTGTCTCTCTACAAACACCTCTCCCTGTCTCTCTACACACACCGCTCCCTCTCTCTACACACACCGCTCCCTCTCTCTACACACACCTCTCCCTCTCTCTACACACACCTCTCCCTGTCTCTCTACACACACCTCTCCCTGTCTCTCTACACACACCTCTCCCTGTCTCTCTACACACACCTCTCCCTGTCTCTCTACACACACCGCTCTCTCTCTCTGCACACACCGCTCTCTCTCTCTGCACACACCTCTCCCTGTCTCTCTACACACACCTCTCCCTGTCTCTCTACACACACCGCTCTCTCTCTCTCAATTCAATTCAAGGGGCTTTATTGGCATGGGAATCGTGTTTACATTGCCAAAGCAAGTGAAGTAGATAATATACTAAAGTGAAATAAACAATAAAAATGAACAGTAAACATTACACTCACAGAAGTTTCAAAAGAATAAAGACATTACAAATGTCATATTATGTATATATACAGTGTTGTAACAATGTACAAATGGTTAAAGTACACAAGGGAAAATAAATAAGCATAAATATGGGTTGTATTTACAATGGTATTTGTTCTTCACTGGTTGCCCTTTTCTTGTGGCAACAGGTCACAAATCTTGCTGTGATGGCACACTATGGTATTTCATCCAGTAGATATGGGAGTTTATCAAAATTGGGTTTGTTTTTTGAATTCTTTGTGGGTCTGTGTAATCTGAGGGAAATATGTGCATCTCATACATTGGGCAGGAGGTTAGGAAGTGCAGCTCAGTTTCCACCTCATTTTGTGGGCAGTGTGCACATAGCCTGTCTTCTCTTGAGAGCCAAGTCTGTCTACGGCGGCCTTTCTCAATAGCAAGGCTATGCTCATTGAGTCTGTACATAGTCAAAGCTTTTCTTAATTTTGGGTGAGTCACAGAGTCTGTTTTTTGGTTGATTCTTTCCAGTGTGACAAATAGTTATCTTTTTGCTTACTCATAATTTGGTTGGGTCTGTTTTTGTTTGTGAACAGAGCCCCAGAACCGGCTCTCTCTGTGGTGGAATGTGTGGGCATTGTTTCCTTTTAGGTGATTGAAGAATTGAACAGCTCTCTTCTGGATTTCGTTATCTAGTGGGTATAGTCTTATTTCTGCTCTGCATGCATTATTTGGGGGTTTGAGTTGTATATTTTAGCAGAATTCTGCATACAGAGTCTCAATTGGGTGTTTGTCCCATTTTAAGAATTATTGGTTGGTGAGTGGACCCCCCAAACCTCACAACCATAGAGGGCAATGGATTCTTTAACTGATTTGGAGTATTTTTAGCCAAATCTTAATTGGGATGTCGAGTTTAATGTTCCTTTTGATATCGTAGAAGGCCGTTCTTGCCTTCTCTCTTAGATCATTCACAGCTTTGTGGAAGTTACCTGTTGGTTAGGTCGAGGTTGGTATAGTTTCCAGGGCAACGGTGTCTAGATGGAATTAGTATTAGTGGTTATGGAAACTGGACTTGTTTTTTTTTGGAACACTATTATTTACTGTCAGGGCCCAGGTCTCTATAGATACAGTTGAAGTCGGAAGTTTACATACACTTAGGTTGGAGTCATTAAAACTCATTTTTCAACCACTGCACAAATTTCTTGTTAACAAACTATAGTTTTGGCAAGTCGGTTAGGACATCTACTTTGTGCATGACACAAGTCATTTTTCCAACAAATGTTTACAGACAGATTATTTCACTTATAATTCACTGTATCACAATTCCAGTGGGTCAGAAGTTTACATACACTAAGTTGACTGTGCCTTTAAACAGCTTGGAAAATTCCAGAAAATTATGTTATGGCTTTAGAAGCTTCTGATAGGCTAATTGACATAATTTCAGTCAATTGGAGCTGTACCTGTGGATGTATTTCATGGCCTACCTTCAAACCCAGTGCCTCTTTGCTTGACATCATGGGAAAATCAAATCAGCAAAGACCTCAGAAAAAAAATTGTAGACCTTCACAAGTCTGGTTCATCCTTGGGAGCAATTCTCAAATGCCTGAAGGTACCACGTTCATCTGTACAAACAATAGTACGCAAGTATAAACACCATGGGACCACGCAGCCGTCATACCGCTCAGGAAGGAGACGCGTTCTGTCTCCTAGACATGAACGTACTTTGGTGCAAAAAGTGCAAATCAATCACAGAACAACAGCAAATGATCTTGTGAAGATGCTGGAGGAAACAGGTACAAAAGTATCTATATCCACAGTAAAACAAGTCCTATATCGACATAACCTGAAAGGCCTCTCAGCAAGGAAGAAGCCACTGCTCCAAAACCGCCATAAAAAAGCCAGACTACGGTTTGCAACTGCACATGCGGACAAATATCGTACTTTTTGGAGAAATGTCCTCTGGTCTGATGAAACAAAAATAGAACTGTTTGGCCATAATGACCATTGTTATGTTTGGAGGAAAAAGGGGGAGGCTTGCAAGCCGAAGAACACCATCCCAACCATGAAGCACGGGGGTGGCAGCATCATGTTGTCGGGGTGCTTTGCTGCAGGAGGAACTGGTGCACTTCACAAAATAGATGGCATCATGAGGAATGAAAATTATGTGGAAATATTGAAGGAACATCTCAAGACATCAGTCAGGAAGTTAAAGCTTGGTCGCAAATGGGTCTTCCAAATGGACAATGACCCCAAGCACACTTCCAAAGTTGTGGCAAAATGGCTTAAGGACAATAAAGTCAAGGTATTGGGGTGGCCATCACAAAGCCCTGACCTCAATCCTATAGAACATTTGAGGGCAGAACTGAGAAAGCATGTGCGAGCAAGGTGGCCTACAAACCTGACTCAGTTACACCAGCTCTGTTAGGAGGAATGGACCAAGATTCACCCAACTTATTGTGGGAAGCTCGTGGAAGGCTACCCGAAACGTTTGACCCAAGTTTTTTAATTGTTTAAGGCAATGCTACCAAATACTATTTGAGTGTAAACTTCTGACCCACTGGGAATGTGATGAAAGCTGAAATAAATAATTCTCTGCTATTATTCTGACATTTCACATTCTTAAAATAAAGTGGTGATCTGACCTAAGACAGAGAATTACTTTACTAGGATTAAATGTCAGGAATTGTGAAAAACGGAGTATAAATGTATTTGGCTAAACTTCAGACTTCAACTGTGTATATGTATATACTGAACAAAAATATAAATCAACATGCAACATTTTCAAAGATTTTACTGAGTTACAGTTCATATATGGAAATCAGTCAATTTAAATAAATTCATTAGGCCCTACTCTATGAATTTTTTGTTATCTAACCATCTCTTCCCCCCCCCCCCCCCCCACCACACAGCACCTGTCCACCTTCATGATGGACAAGACAGAGTCCATTGCTACAGTGGATGATGCCATTAAGAAGCTGGTGCTGCTGGACTCTAAAGAGAAGATCTGGACCCAGGAGATGCTGCTGCAGGTCAGCGACAAGGCTGTACGTCTCCTGGATGTTGATACACAGGTAAGACTTACACACACACACACACACACACACACACAGACACACACAGACACACACACACACACACACACACAGACACACACAGACACACACACACACACACACACACACACACACACACACACACACACACACACACACACACACACACCCCGGTAAGACTGTGAAGCAAGCGTGAGGGATATGTACCTAATGTAGGAAAACAGTTGCTGGGCAACAACATATCCTGTAGATAAAGAAAGTTGGAAGTTCCATTCCAGCTATACAGCATAGCTGCAACTAGCAACTGGAACGAGCTGCAACAAACCCTCAACTTAGGCCTCACTCCCCCCCTATCTGAGATATCTACTGCAGACCTCATCCTCCACATACAACACCCGTTCTGCCAGTCACATTCTGTCAAAGGAACCCAAAGCACACACATCTCTGGGTCGCTTGTCTTTTCAGTTCGATGCAGCTAGCGACTGGAACGAGCTGCAGCAAACACTCAAACTGGACAGTTTTATCTCAATCTCTTCTTTCAAAGACTCAATCATGGACACTCTTACTGACAGTTGTGGCTGCTTTGTGTGATGTATTGTTATCTCTACCTTCTTGCCCTTTGTGCTGTTGTCTGCGCCCAATAATGTCTGTACCATGTTTTGTGTTTCTACCATGTTGTTGTCATGTTGTGTTGCTACCATGTTGTGTTTCTACCATGTTGTTGTCATGTTGTGTTGCTACCATGTTGTTGTCATGTTGTGCTGCTACCATGTTGTTGTCATGTTGTGCTGCTACCATGTTGTGTTGCTACCATGTTGTTGTGTTGCTACCATGTTGTTGTCATGTTGTGTTGCTACCATGTTGTTGTCATGTTGTGCTGCTACCATGTTGTTGTCATGTTGTGTTGCTACCATGCTGTGTTGTCATGTGTTGCTGCCATGTTGTGTTGCTACCAGGTTGTTGTCATGTTGTGTTGCTACCATGTTGTTGTCATGTTGTGCTGCTACCATGTTGTTGTCATGTTGTGTTGCTACCATTGTCACATCCTGGCCAGTATAAGGGTTAATTGTTATTGTAGTTTGGTCAGGACGTGGCAGAGGGTATTTGTTTTATGTGGTTCGGGGTGGTGTTTTGGTAAAAGGGTGTTTAGTATTTCCGGGTTTTTGGGTTATGATCTATGTTTATGTAATTCTATGTTTAGTCTAGGTAGTCTGTTTCTATGTAGAGTTAATTGGGGTGGACTTCCAATTGAAGGCAGCTGTGTGGTGTTGCCTTTATTGGAAGTCCTATATTAGTTGGGTGTGTTGGTCTGTGTGTTTGTGGGAGATTGTTCTGTGTTTAGCCTTGTGCCTTGCCAGACTGTCTGTATATCGGTCGTTCACTTGTTTTGTTATTTTGGTGTTCATTTTGGGAAGTTAATAAACGTCAAGATGAGCTTACACATACCTGCTGCGTTTTGGTCCTCCATTACCGACGATAACCGTGACAGAATCTCCCACCAAACCAGGACCAAGCAGCAGAGGAAGGAGCAGTGGGATTTTGAGTTGGACTATGGTGAGAGATGGACTTGGGAGGAGATCTTGGGGGGAGAAGGCTCCTACACTTGGGAGGAGATCCAATCAGGAAAAGATCGCCTTCCATGGGGACAGGTGGTAAGAGAGAGAGAGGAAAGGCGAAAGGCTGGTATGGACCGGGAACGTTTCCGAGGAACACGACTGGCGTTGAAGCACGAGAGGCACCCCCAAGAATTTTTTTGGGGGGGGCACACGGGTAGTTTGGCTAGGCATAGGAAGAGCCGGAAGCCAGCTACCCGTGGTTATATGGAGGAGCGTATGAGGTGGAGAGCGCCATGTTTCGCTGAGGAGCGCACTATCTCACCCATACGCACGCACAGTCCGGTGCGCGTTATTCCAGCCCCTCGCAGGTGCCGTGCTAGAGCGGGCATCCAGCCTGGTAGGAGGATGCCTGCGCAGCGCATCTGGTCGCCGGTACGCCTCCGAGGACCAGGCTACCCAACTCCCGCTCTACGCACGGCTACCATCAGGCCCCTGCACAGCCCAGTCTGCCCTGTACAAGCACCCCGCTCGTACAGGGCTACTAGTTCCATCCAGCCAAGACGGGTTGTGCAGGAGGTAAGATCAAGACCGACTGTGCGCCTCCATAGCCCTAGGTTTCCAGCTCCTGTCTCTCGTGCGGACCCGGAAGTACGTCAGCCCAGTCCGACTCGTCCTGTTCCCGCTCCCCGCACTAGCCTGGAGGTGCGTGTTCCCAGTCTGGTACTTCCAGCACCACGCACCAGGCTTCAAGTGCGTCATCCCAGTCCGACGTCGCCCGAACTGCCCGTCAGTCAAGAGTCGCCCGAACTGCCCGTCAGTCAAGAGTCGCCAGAACTGCCCGTCAGTCAAGAGTCGCCAGAACTGCCCGTCAGTCAAGAGTCGCCAGAACTGCCCGTCAGTCAAGAGTCGCCAGAACTGCCCGTCAGTCAAGAGTCGCCAGAACTGCCCGTCAGTCAAGAGTCGCCAGAACTGCCCGTCAGTCAAGAGTCGCCAGAACTGCCCGTCAGTCAAGAGTCGCCAGAACTGCCCGTCAGTCAAGAGTCGCCAGAACTGCCCGTCAGTCAAGAGTCGCCAGAGCCACCCACTAGTCAGGAGCTGCCAGAGTGGCCAGACTGCCCGGAGATGCCAGAGTGGCCAGGCTGCCCGGAGATGCCAGAGTGGCCAGGCTGCCCGGAGATGCCAGAGTGGCCAGGCTGCCCGGAGCTGCCAGAGTGGCCAGGCTGCCCGGAGCTGCCAGAGTGGCCAGGCTGCCCGGAGCTGCCAGAGTGGCCAGGCTGCCCGGAGCTGCCAGAGTGGCCAGGCTGCCCGGAGATGCCAGAGTGGCCAGGCTGCCCGGAGCTGCCAGAGTGGCCAGGCTGCCCCGAGCTGCCAGAGTGGCCCGACTGCCTGGAACGGCCAGAACCGGAGCCACCTCCAGATATAGGTGGGTTGGGGAGGGGGGGTGTCGCACAGTGCCGTCGTTGACGGCAGCCACCCTCCCTTCCCTCCCTTTAGTTTAGGGGGATTTTGGTTTTGTTGTTTGGGGTTGTTTTTTTTGTTTTTTTGGGGTGCTTCCGGGGTTGGCACCTTTAAGGGGGGGGGGGGGGGGGGGGGGGTACTGTCACGTCCTGGCCAGTATAAGGGTTAATTGTTATTGTAGTTTGGCCAGGACGTGGCAGAGGGTATTTGTTTTATGTGGTTCGGGGTGGTGTGTTTGTTAAAAGGGTGTTTGATTTAGTATTTCCAGGTTTTTGGGTTATGATCTATGTTTAAGTAATTCTATGTTTAGTGTAGGTAGTCTGTTTCTATGTAGAGTTAATTGGGGTGGACTTCCAATTGAAGGCAGCTGTGTGGTGTTGCCTTTATTGGAAGTCCTAAATTAGTTGGGTGTGTTTGTCTGTGTGTTTGTGGGAGATTGTTCTGTGTTTAGCCTTGTGCCTTGCCAGACTGTCTGTATATCGTTCGTTCACTTGTTTTGTTATTTTGGTGTTCATTTTGGGAAGTTAATAAACGTCAAGTTGAGCTTACACATACCTGCTGCGTTTTGGTCCTCCATTAATGACGATAACCGTGACAACCATGCTGTGTTGTCATGTGTTGCTGCCTTGCTATGTTGTCATCTTAGGTCTCTCTTTATGTAGTGTTGTGTCTCTCTTGTTGTGATGTGTGTTTTGTCCTATATTTATATTGTATTTATTTATTTATTTTTAATCCAAGGCCCCCATCCCCGCAGGAGGCCTTTTTCCTTTTGGTAGGCCGTCATTGTAAATAAGAATTTGTTGCGTAGTTATATAAAAGTAAAAAAAATGTTTTTAAAAGGCAGTGGTTTTCATACCAACTATTAAAGACCTGTGCTGTTATAGTTTTTATCCTGACCTGTAGTTGGTCATATTTTCATATATGTATAGTATAATCAGTGGTGACCTGTCATTCAGGGCTAAATAGAATATAATATTGAGTTAATAAAGCCACATACAAACATGGTCTCTCTTATGTTTTCTTGAGTAAGGCAGCTCCGAAATGTAGGTGTTTCAGCCTAGTTCAGTGCTTTCTGTGGTGGTGGTGGGGCAGCCAGCGGAAAATACAGATCGTAGAGGTTGGTCATGTTCTCTAGTTACGCTGTGATTGGCTCAGTCTTCTGTCACTCATGGGGGACACTACGTCACCGCAAATTCTATAAGGAGAGCATGGCAGTTCATGCCCCTTGGGTGCTGCCCGTGATTTACATTAGAAGTGCCCATCCAAGAAGGCTCAAGGTCATTGGCCACAGATAAAATGACATCACATCATGTTTTATCTACCGTAGCTTTGATTGGGCTGATCATGTAAACGTCATACTTTGCCTGCCTACTTTGGTGCTCAAGGATACATAATGTTGTTGGAGAGGGTGTTGGAGAGGGTGTGTGGTCCAAGTCTGGGTTTAATATGGGTCTCTATTCCAAGCTTAAAAGGACAAACATTCACATGCATCACCATGGGCCAGAAAAGGTTGAGTACATTGGCCATGCTGTCAAGCCAGCATGACTTGTGCCCTGTTAAAAACAACTGGAAACTCTGAACTGGGAAATCTCAGACTTCAGTGAGTTCAAGACAACTGGGAACTCGGAGGAAAACGAGTTCTGACTGGGAAATTACGCTTTGAATGGTCATGCAACTCAGAATTCCAAGTCGGGAACTCCGGCCTCCTTCTAGAGCTTTGACTTGAAGATAATGTCCTACATAGGGCTGTAATTGTGATAATGTCCTACATAGGGCTGTAATTGCGACAATGACCTACATAGGGCTGTAATTGTGATAATGTCCTACATAGGGCTGTAATTGCGACAATGACCTACATAGGGCTGTAATTGTGATAATGTCCTACATAGGGCTGTAACTGTGATAATGTCATACATAGTGCTGTAATTTTGATAATGTCATACATAGTGCTGTAATTGTGATAATGTCCTACATAGGGCTGTAATTATGCCAGTCCAAGTCTACAGTCTTTCTCATTATTTGATGACACCAACATCTGAGGCCATATTCCTGTGTTATGTAGGCATGTCATTTCTGAGCCAACCCACAGATCTGTAGACCTTTAGACCTTTATAACTGATGACCTGACACCTTTGATATGGAATAATCTCTCTCTCCTTCTCTCCACCTCCCTCTCCTTCTCTATACCCCTCTCTCTCTCTCTCTCCTTCTCTATACCTCTCTCTCTCTCCCTCTCTTCTCTATACGTCTCTCTCCCTCTCTCTCTCGCCTTCACTATGCCTCTCTCTCTCTCTCTACCTCTCTCTATACCTCTCTCTATACCTCTCTCTATACCTCTCTCTATACCTCTCTCTCTATACCTCTCTCTCTCTCTTTCTCTATACCTCTCTCTCTCCTTCTCTATACCTCTCTCTCCTTCTCTATACCTCTCTCTCTATACCTTTCTCTATCTCTATACCTCTCTCTCTCCTTCTCTATACCTCTCTCTCTCTATACCCCTCTCTCTCTCTCCTTCTCTATACCTCTCTCTCTCCCTCCCTCCCTCCCTCCCTCCCTCCCTCCCTCCCTCCCTCCCTCCCTCCCTCCCTCCCTCCCTCCCACCCACCCACCCTCCATCCCACCCTCCTCCCCACCCTCCCTCCTCCCCACCCTCCATCCCTCCCCCCTCCCCTATACCTCTCTCTCTCTCTCTCTCTCTCTCCCTCCTTCTCTATACCTCTCTCTCTCTCTTTCCCTCTCTCTCCTTCTCCCTCTCCTTCTCTATACCTCTCTCCTTCTCTCCCTCTCCTTCTCTATACCTCTCTCTCTCCTTCCTTCCCTCCCTCTCTCTCTTTCCCTCTCTCCTTCTCTCTCTTTCCCTCTCTCTCCTTCCCTTCCTCTCTCTCCCTTTCCCTCTCTCTCCTTCCCTCCCTCTCTCTCCCTTTCCCTCTCTCCCTCCCTCCCACCCACCCTCCCTCCCTCCCTCCTCGCCTCCCTCCCTCCCTCCTCGCCTCCCTCCCTCCTCGCCACCCTCCCTCCCTCCTCGCCACCCTCCCTCCTCGCCACCCTCCCTCCTTGCCACCCTCCCTCCCTCCTCGCCACTCTCCCTCCCTCCCTCCTCGCCACCCTCCCTCCTCGCCACCCTCCCTCCCTCCTCGCCACTCTCCCTCCCTCCCTCCTCGCCACCCTCCCTCCCTCCCTCCTCGCCACCCTCCCTCCTCGCCACCCTCCCTCCCTCCTCGCCACCCTTATAGGAAGAGTTGGAAAACTTCCCTCTGCCTACGATCCACCACTGCCAGACAGTGTTGAATCAGACCAGGTATCCATCTGTCCTACTGCTGGTGTGTCAAGACACTGAACAGCACAGACCTGACATACACTTCTTCCAGTGTGACGAGGTGGAGGTGGGTCACCATTATCTCTATGCAGTTGTTACGGATACAGGTATCCTGTGTGTGTGTGTGTGTGTGTGTGTGTGTGTGTGTGTGTGTGTGTGTGTGTGTGTGCGTGCGTGCGTGCGCGCGTGCGTGCGTGCGTGCGTGCGTGCGTGCGTGCGTGCGTGCGTGCGTGCGTGCGTGCGTGCGTGCGTGCGTGCGTGCGTGTTCTCTCCTTCTGCCCTAGTCACAGGTGCCAGTCATCAGTCGCCAATCAGAAGACACACCTGCTCCTTTTCCCTTACCCAATCACATCCCCTTTCCCTTGGTTTAAAACCCAGTCAGTTGTTTACCCAAACAGACATTATCCAGGCTCGCGACGCAGGAAGCACAAGTCTGTAGAAAACAGAGCTAAAGTTGGAGCTTTTTTTTTAATGTACAGATAATTAATATATCTAACAATACATCCTCCAAGTCTTCTTTCTCCAAGACAAGTTTTATTTAGATAATATTCTCTGTCTTTTGTCTCTGTCCCCTACAGTCAGAGATGGTCCATGCAGACATCGACAGTGCCCTGGGGGACAGCAAACATGGGAAGAAGATGCGACCACAGACCTTGAAGTAAAAACCCTTACCTCTTAAAGAGGCCTGACGTGGGGGGGGGGGGGGGGGCCTGATTTATAATGGGGGTGCCCAGCTCCCCTTAACTCCTCTCTTCCTCTCAGGGTCAACCAGGAGAAGATGAAGCACCACAGAGAGTCCATCATCCCCCCCTCCTCGGCCCCCAAGGGCTCGGCCCCCGCAGTCAAGGGCCGTGTGGCTGCCATGAACATGCAAGGTAAGAGTACACACACTGATACACACGCACACACACACTGATACACACACAGTGATACACACACACACACATACTGATACACACACACACACCCTCACTGTAACACACACACACATTGTCTCTGGTCCAACCCATTGGTTTCTGGGACCAATCAGATGGCTTGAATGTGTTCACATTCGGTGAAGGGTCTGGGTGTATGGTTATATCAGGGTGGTTATATCAGGGTGGTTATATCAGGGTGGTTATATCAGGGTGGTTATATCAGGATGGTCATATCAGGGTGGTCATATCAGGGTGGTTATATCAGGGTGGTTATATCAGGGTGGTTATATCAGGGTGGTTATATCAGGATGGTCATATCAGGGTGGTTATATCTGGGTGGTCATATCAGGATGGTTATATCAGGGTGGTTATATCAGGATGGTTATATCAGGGTGGTTATATCAGGGTGGTTATATCAGGGTGGTTATATCAGGGTGGTTATATCAGGATGGTTATATCTGGATTGTTATATCAGGGTGGTTATATCAGGGTGGTTATATCAGGATGGTTATATCTGGATTGTTATATCAGGATGGTTATATCTGGATTGTTATATCAGGATGGTCATATCATGTTAGTCATATCAGGATTGTTATATCTGGATTGTTATATCAGGATTGTTATATCTGGATTGTTATATCAGGATGGTTATATCATGTTAGTCATATCAGGGTGGTTATATCAGGGTGGTTATATCAGGGTGGTTATATCAGGGTGGTTATATCAGGATGGTTATATCATGTTAGTCATATCAGGGTGGTTATATCTGGATGGTTATATCTGGATTGTTATATCAGGGTGGTTATATCAGGATGGTCATATCATGTTAGTCATATCAGGATGGTTATATCAGGATGGTTATATCATGTTAGTCATATCAGGATGGTTATATCAGGATGGTCATATCTGGATGGTTATATCAGGGTGGTTATATCAGGGTGGTTATATCAGGATGGTTATATCAGGGTGGTTATATCAGGGTGGTTATATCAGGGTGGTTATATCAGGGTGGTTATATCAGGATGGTCATATCAGGATGGTTATATCAGGATGGTCATATCAGGGTGGTTATATCAGGGTGGTTATATCAGGATGGTTATATCAGGGTGGTTATATCAGGATGGTCATATCAGGATGGTTATATCAGGATGGTTATATCAGGATGGTTATATCAGGATGGTTATATCAGGGTGGTTATATCAGGGTGGTTATATCAGGGTGGTTATATCAGGATGGTTATATCATGTTAGTCATATCAGGGTGGTTATATCTGGATGGTTATATCTGGATTGTTATATCAGGGTGGTTATATCAGGATGGTCATATCATGTTAGTCATATCAGGATGGTTATATCAGGATGGTTATATCAGGGTGGTTATATCAGGGTGGTTATATCAGGGTGGTTATATCAGGGTGGTTATATCAGGATGGTTATATCAGGGTGGTTATATCAGGATGGTTATATCAGGATGGTTATATCAGGATGGTTATATCAGGATGGTTATATCAGGATGGTTATATCAGGGTGGTTATATCAGGGTGGTTATATCAGGATGGTCATATCAGGATGGTTATATCATGTTAGTCATATCAGGATGATTATATCTGGATTGTTATATCTGGATGGTTATATCAGGGTGGTTATATCAGGATGGTCATATCTGGATGGTTATATCATGTTAGTCATATCAGGATGGTTATATCTGGATTGTTATATCAGGATGGTCATATCCTTGCGGAGAAAGACTAACGTCCGTGGGCAGCCAGGCAAACAGACACACACACACTGTAATACACACACACACTGATACACACACACACTGATACACACACACACTGATACACACACACACACTGATACACACACACACAAAACAACAACAACAATAACTGTTATCATTATTTCAGATGTGGAGAGGCGAGGTTCGGCCCAGCAGGACCCAGAGTCCCATGAGAAGCTGGCCCAGCGCATTGAGAAGGACGTGGTGAGTTACACTATTATTTATTCAATACTAATGTAATACTATTATTAATATTATTAATTGATTGGATTTATAAAGCTTTTTCATGATGCTCAAAGCGCTTTACAAGATGTAAAACAAGATGGTCGCCCTGTTTCTAGCTCCTAGCCAACTTTGCAGGATTTTTTTTGTTTTGTTTATTTTTGTTATTTCTTACATTATTTGCACAGAATGCTTCTTGTATTACTACCTACATCCGAAAATAATTTTTGGACATTAGATCGGATGTCAGTCACCAAAAATTCAACCAGAAATTAATCTTTCCTGACCTGGATCCTTTGTTTGGACACTCTGATGCAGACCCATTCATCCCTGGTGCTACACCAACATGTAGACACCGGAGAAGAGGGAGGAGAAGTGGGATCCTTGTCAGACTCAGGAGGCGAGCAAACCATCCACCGCTTCCGAGTTTATTACACGTTAACGTTCAGTCGCTGGACTGAGTAGGTGAGCTCAGGGCGAGGATCTCCTTCCAGGGAGACGTCAGGGGACTGTAACATACTCTGTTTCAAGGAATCATGGCTCTCACCGGATATATTGTCCCTGTCCATACAGCCAGCGGGGTTCTCCAGGAAAAACCCAAGATGGAGGAGTATGTCTCATGATTGTGGCAGGAACTCAAGTCATTTTTTTGTCTCCCGATCTGGAATACTTCACCATCAAATGCTGACCGCATTACCTCCCCAGAGAATTTTCCTCAGTTATTTTCAGTGCCATGTATATTCCTCCCAAAGCCGACACCACGACGGCTCTCAAGGAACTACACTGTAAAACGCTGGGAAAGTTAATAAAGGAAATCTGAGGAAAACGCTATCCAAATTCTAACACCATCTCCTGTGCTACACGCAAGGAGAACACGCTTGACCATTGTTACTCTCCCTTCAGGGACAGCAACAAGGCCCTGCCCCATCCTCCTGTTGGGAAATCAGACCACACCTCCATCTATAGGCAGAAACTTAAGCAAGAAGCACCCATGGTAAGGACTGAAAAACGTTGGTCTGACACATCGGAATCCATGCTTAAAGACTGTTTTGATCACGCGGACTGGTAAATGTTCGGGTTCGCCTCTGGGAATAGTATCAACATACACTGACTCGGTGACTGAGTTCATCAGGAAGTGTATAAAGGATGTTGTTCCCTACTGTGATGATTAAAACTTATCCAAACCAAAATCCGTGGAAAAGCGGCAACAACCACATTTAACCATGGCATGGTGGGAACCCGGACGTGTACAAACAGACAAGCTATGACCTCGGTAAGGCAATCAAAGATGCAAAAACGACAGTACAGGGACAAAGTGGAGTTGCAATTCAACGGCTCAGACATGACACACAGGTTGGCATTTATTGTCATGAATCTTGCCCTGGAGGTCACTAGCTACCACAGCCACAAAGTCATAAACTCTGATTTTAAACTTAACCTTAACCATACTGCTAACCCTAATGCCTAACCCTGACCTTAACCATACTGCTAACCCTAACGCCTAACCCTGACCTTAACCATACTGCTAACCCTAATGCCTAACCCTGACCTTAACCATTCTGCTAACCCTAATGCCTAACCCTGACCTTAACCATACTGCTAACCCTAACGCCTAACCCTGACCTTAACCATACTGCTAACCCTAATGCCTAACCCTGACCTTAACCATTCTGCTAACCCTAATGCCTAACCCTGACCTTAACCATACTGCTAACCCTAATGCCTAACCCTGACCTTAACCATACTGCTAACCCTAATGCCTAACCCTGACCTTAACCACACTGCTAACCCTAATGCCTAACCCTGACCTTAACCATACTGCTAACCCTATTGCCTAACCTTAACCATACTGCTAACCCTAATGCCTAACCCTGACCTTAACCATACTGCTAACCCTAATGCCTAACCTTAACCATACTGCTAACCCTAATGCCTAACCTTAACCATACTGCTAACCCTAATGCCTAATCTTAACCATACTGCTAACCCTAATGCCTAACCTTAACCATACTGCTAACCCTAATGCCTAATCTTAACCATACTGCTAACCCTAATGCCTAACCTTAACCATACTGCTAACCCTAATGCCTAATCTTACCCATACTGCTAACCCTAATGCCTAACCTTAACCTTAGATTAGGAGCAAAAAAGCACATTTTTACGATATAGCTAATTATGACTTTGCAGCTAGCCCATCTAGTGGAAATCGCTCAGTTCTGCCTCCAGGACAAGACTCATGACAATAAACATTAACCTGCACATGAGACGCATGTGGCAGGGACTCCAGACACTCACAGTTATAAAGGGAAAGCCAGCCACGTCAGAGACAACTATGCCTCGGTCCCGGACATTGAGCCACCGACGTGGACCCACGCAGACCAGCTGGCTGGAGTGTTTACGGATATATTAAATCTCTCCCTATCCCAGTCTGCTGTCCACACTTGCTTCAAGATGTCCACCATTGTTCCTGTAGCCAAGGTAGCAGAGGTAGCTAAGGTAACTGAACTTAATGACTATCGCCCCGTAGCACTCACTTCTGTCATCATTAAGTGCTTTGAGAGACTAGTCAAGGATCATATCACCTCCACTCTACCTGACACCCTAGACCCACTCCAATTTGCTTACCGCCCCAACATTTCCACGGATGACGCAATTGCCATTGCACTGCACGCTGCCCTATCCCATCTGGACAAGAGGAATTCCTATGTAAGAATGCTGTTCATCGACTACAGCTCAGCCTTCAACACCTTAGTGCACTCCAAGCTCATCACTAAGCTAAGGGCCCTGCGTCTGAACCGCTCCCTGTGCACCTGGTTCCTGAACTTCCTGACGGGCGGTGAAGGTGAATTGGTGAATGTAGGCAACAACACCTCCGTCACACTGATCACCTCCGTCACACTGAACACCGGGGCCCCACAAGAGTGCGTGCTCAGCCCCCTCCTGTACTCCCTGTTCACCCATGACTGCGTGGCCACGCACGTCTCCAACTCAATCCAATAAATAAAAGTTTACTGACGCCACAACACTGGCAGGCCTGATTTACTCCAACGACGACAAAACAGCCTAGACTGAGGAGGTTAGAACCCTGGCTCCAAGGAAAATAACCTCTCCACTCAACGTCAACAAAACTAAGGAGTTGATCGTGGACTACAGCAGACCGTAGAGAGAGCACACCCCCATCAACGTCAACAGGGTTGCAGTAGAGGGTCCAACACTTTAATAATGTGTACTGTTTTACCCACTTCATATGTATATACTGTATTCTAGTCATGGTTCATCCTATATAACTACTGCTGTCCACTTCATATGTATCTACTGTATTCTAGTCATGGTTCATCCTATATAACTACTGCTGTCCACTTCATATGTATCTACTGTATTCTAGTCATGGTTCATCCAATATAACTACTGCTGTCCACACTTTTTCTATTCATATACTGTCTATACACACCATCCTATATAATTAGTGTCTATACACACCATCCTGTATAACTACTGTCTATACTGTCTATACACACCATCCTATATAACTACTGTCTATACTGTCTATACACACCATCCTATATAACTACTGTCTATACTGTCTATACACACCATCCTATATAACTACTGTCTATACTGTCTATACACCATCCTATATAACTACTGTCTATACACACCATCCTATATAACTACTGTCTATACACACCATCCTATATAACTACTGTCTATACACACCATCCTGTATAGCTACTGTCTATACACACCATCCTATATAACTACTGTCCATACACACCATCCTATATAACTACTGTCTATACTGTCTATACACACCATCCTATATAACTACTGTCTATACACACCATCCTGTATAACTACTGTCTATACACACCATCCTATATAACTACTGTCTATACACACCATCCTATATAACTACTGTCTATACACACCATCCTATATAACTACTGTCTATACACACCATCCTATATAGCTACTGTCTATACTGTCTATACACACCATCCTATATAGCTACTGTCTATACTGTCTATACACACCATCCTATATAGCTACTGTCTATACACACCATCCTTTATAACTACTGTCTATACACACCATCCTATATAGCTACTGTCTATACACACCATCCTATATAGCTACTGTCTATACACACCATCCTATATAACTACTGTCTATACACACCATCCTATATAACTACTGTCTATACACACCATCCTATATAGCTACTGTCTATACACACCATCCTATATAACTACTGTCTATACACACCATCCTATATAACTACTGTCTATACACACCATCCTATATAGCTACTGTCTATACACACCATCCTATATAACTACTGTCTATACACACCATCCTATATAACTACTGTCTATACACACCATCCTATATAGCTACTGTCTATACACACCATCCTATATAACTACTGTCTATACACACCATCCTATATAGCTACTGTCTATACACACCATCCTATATAGCTACTGTCTATACACACCATCCTTTATAACTACTGTCTATACACACCATCCTATATAGCTACTGTCTATACTGTCTATACACACCATCCTATATAACTACTGTCTATACACACCATCCTATATAACTACTGTCTATACACACCATCCTATATAACTACTGTCTATACACACCATCCTATATAGCTACTGTCTATACTGTCTATACACACCATCCTATATAGCTACTGTCTATACTGTCTATACACACCATCCTATATAACTACTGTCTATACACACCATCCTATATAACTACTGTCTATACACACCATCCTGTATAACTACTGTCTATACACACCATCCTATATAACTACTGTCTATACACACCATCCTATATAACTACTGTCTATACACACCATCCTATATAGCTACTGTCTATACACACCATCCTATATAACTACTGTCTATACACACCATCCTATATAACTACTGTCTATACACACCATCCTATATAACTACTGTCTATACACACCATCCTATATAACTACTGTCTATACACACCATCCTATATAACTACTGTCTATACACACCATCCTATATAACTACTGTCTATACACACCATCCTATATAACTACTGTCTATACACACCATCCTATATAGCTACTGTCTATACACACCATCCTATATAACTACTGTCTATACTGTCTATACACACCATCCTATATAACTACTGTCTATACACACCATCCTATATAACTACTGTCTATACACACCATCCTATATAACTACTGTCTATACACACCATCCTGTATAACTACTGTCTATACACACCATCCTATATAGCTACTGTCTATACACACCATCCTATATAACTACTGTCTATACTGTCTATACACACCATCCTATATAACTACTGTCTATACACACCATCCTATATAGCTACTGTCTATACACACCATCCTATATAGCTACTGTCTATACACACCATCCTATATAGCTACTGTCTATACACACCATCCTATATAGCTACTGTCTATACACACCATCCTATATAACTACTGTCTATACTGTCTATACACACCATCCTATATAACTACTGTCTATACACACCATCCTATATAGCTACTGTCTATACACACCATCCTATATAGCTACTGTCCATACACACCATCCTATATAACTACTGTCTATACACACCATCCTATATAGCTACTGTCTATACACACCATCCTATATAGCTACTGTCTATACACACCATCCTATATAGCTACTGTCCATACACACCATCCTATATAACTACTGTCTATACACACCATCCTATATAACTACTGTCTATACACACCATCCTATATAACTACTGTCTATACACACCATCCTATATAGCTACTGTCTATACACACCATCCTATATAGCTACTGTCTATACACACCATCCTATATAACTACTGTCTATACACACCATCCTATATAGCTACTGTCTATACACACCATCCTATATAACTACTGTCTATATACACTATCCTATATAACTACTGTCTATACACACCATCCTATATAACTACTGTCTATACACACCATCCTATATAACTACTGTCTATACACACCATCCTATATAACTACTGTCTATACACACCATCCTATATAGCTACTGTCTATACACACCATCCTATATAACTACTGTCTATACACACCATCCTATATAGCTACTGTCTATACACACCATCCTATATAACTACTGTCTATACACACCATCCTATATAACTACTGTCTATACACACCATCCTATATAACTACTGTCTATACACACCATCCTATATAACTACTGTCTATACACACCATCCTATATAACTACTGTCTATACACACCATCCTATATAGCTACTGTCTATACACACTATCCTGTATAACTACTGTCTATACACACCATCCTATATAGCTACTGTCTATACACACCATCCTGTATAACTACTGTCTATACACACCATCCTATATAGCTACTGTCTATACTGTCTATACACACCATCCTATATAACTACTGTCTATACACACCATCCTATATAACTACTGTCTATACACACCATCCTATATAACTACTGTCTATACTGTCTATACACACCATCCTATATAACTACTGTCTATACACACCATCCTATATAGCTACTGTCTATACACACCATCCTATATAACTACTGTCTATACACACCATCCTATATAACTACTGTCTATACACACCATCCTATATAACTACTGTCTATACACACCATCCTATATAACTACTGTCTATACACACCATCCTATATAACTACTGTCTATACACACCATCCTATATAACTACTGTCTATACTGTCTATACACACCATCCTATATAACTACTGTCTATACACACCATCCTATATAACTACTGTCTATACACACCATCCTGTATAACTACTGTCTATACACACCATCCTATATAACTACTGTCTATACACACCATCCTATATAACTACTGTCTATACACACATCCTATATAACTACTGTCTATACACACCATCCTATATAACTACTGTCTATACACATCATCCTATATAACTACTGTCTATACACACCATCCTGTATAGCTACTGTCTATACACACCATCCTATATAGCTACTGTCTATACACACCATCCTATATAACTACTGTCTATACACACCATCCTATATAGCTACTGTCTATACACACCATCCTATATAACTACTGTCTATACACACCATCCTATATAACTACTGTCTATAGACACCATCCTATATAACTACTGTCTATACACACCATCCTATATAACTACTGTCTATACTGTCTATACACACCATCCTATATAACTACTGTCTATACACACCATCCTATATAACTACTGTCTATACACACCATCCTGTATAACTACTGTCTATACACACCATCCTATATAACTACTGTCTATACACACCATCCTATATAACTACTGTCTATACACACCATCCTATATAACTACTGTCTATACACACCATCCTATATAGCTACTGTCTATACACACCATCCTATATAACTACTGTCTATACACACCATCCTATATAACTACTGTCTATACTGTCTATACACACCATCCTATATAACTACTGTCCATACACACCATCCTATATAGCTACTGTCTATACTGTCTATACACACCATCCTATATAGCTACTGTCTATACTGTCTATACACACCATCCTATATAGCTACTGTCTATACACACCATCCTTTATAACTACTGTCTATACACACCATCCTATATAGCTACTGTCTATACACACCATCCTATATAACTACTGTCTATACTGTCTATACACACCATCCTATATAACTACTGTCTATACACACCATCCTGTATAGCTACTGTCTATACACACCATCCTTTATAACTACTGTCTATACACACCATCCTATATAGCTACTGTCTATACACACCATCCTATATAACTACTGTCTATACACACCATCCTATATAACTACTGTCTATACACACCATCCTATATAGCTACTGTCTATACACACCATCCTATATAGCTACTGTCTATACACACCATCCTATATAGCTACTGTCTATACACACCATCCTATATAACTACTGTCTATACACACCATCCTATATAGCTACTGTCTATACACACCATCCTATATAACTACTGTCTATACACACCATCCTATATAGCTACTGTCTATACTGTCTATACACACCATCCTATATAACTACTGTCTATACACACCATCCTATATAGCTACTGTCTATACTGTCTATACACACCATCCTATATAGCTACTGTCTATACTGTCTATACACACCATCCTATATAACTACTGTCTATACACACCATCCTATATAACTACTGTCTATACACACCATCCTATATAACTACTGTCTATACACACCATCCTATATAGCTACTGTGTATATACACACCATCCTATATAACTACTGTCTATACACACCATCCTATATAACTACTGTCTATACACACCATCCTATATAGCTACTGTCTATACACACCATCCTATATAACTACTGTCTATACACACCATCCTATATAGCTACTGTCTATACACACCATCCTATATAGCTACTGTCTATACACACCATCCTATATAACTACTGTCTATACACACCATCCTATATAGCTACTGTCTATACACACCATCCTATATAACTACTGTCTATACACACCATCCTATATAGCTACTGTCTATACACACCATCCTATTATAACTACTGTCTATACACACCATCCTATATAGCTACTGTCTATACTGACACCATCCTATATAACTACTGTCTATACACACCATCCTATATAACTACTGTCTATACTGTATACACACATCCTATATAACTACTGTCTATACACACCATCCTATATAACTACTGTCTATACACACCATCCTATATAACTACTGTCTATACACACCATCCTATATAGCTACTGTCTATACACACCATCCTATATAACTACTGTCTATACACACCATCCTATATAGCTACTGTCTATACACACCATCCTATATAGCTACTGTCTATACACACCATCCTATATAACTACTGTCTATACACACCATCCTATATAACTACTGTCTATACACACCATCCTATATAACTACTGTCTATACACACCATCCTATATAGCTACTGTCTATACACACCATCCTATATAACTACTGTCTATACACACCATCCTATATAACTACTGTCTATACACACCATCCTATATAGCTACTGTCTATACTGTCTATACACACCATCCTATATAACTACTGTCTATACACACCATCCTATATAACTACTGTCTATACACACCATCCTATATAACTACTGTCTATACACACCATCCTATATAGCTACTGTCTATACACACCATCCTATATAACTACTGTCTATACACACCATCCTATATAAGCTACTGTCTATACACACCATCCTATATAACTACTGTCTATACACACCATCCTATATAGCTACTGTCTATACACACCATCCTATATAACTACTGTCTATACACACCATCCTATATAACTACTGTCTATACACACCATCCTATATAGCTACTGTCTATACTGTCTATACACACATCCTATATAGCTACTGTGTCTATACACACCATCCTATATAGCTACTGTCTATACACACCATCCTATATAACTACTGTCTATACACACCATCCTATATAGCTACTGTCTATACACACCATCCTATATAACTACTGTCTATACACACCATCCTATATAGCTACTGTCTATACACACCATCCTATATAACTACTGTCTATACACACCATCCTATATAACTACTGTCTATACACACCATCCTATATAGCTACTGTCTATACACACCATCCTATATAACTACTGTCTATACACACCATCCTATATAACTACTGTCTATACACACCATCCTATATAACTACTGTCTATACACACCATCCTATATAACTACTGTCTATACACACCATCCTATATAACTACTGTCTATACTGTCTATACACACCATCCTATATAACTACTGTCTATACACACCATCCTATATAACTACTGTCTATACACACCATCCTATATAGCTACTGTCTATACACACCATCCTATATAACTACTGTCTATACACACCATCCTATATAACTACTGTCTATACACACCATCCTATATAACTACTGTCTATACACACCATCCTATATAACTACTGTCTATACACACCATCCTATATAACTACTGTCTATACACACCATCCTATATAACTACTGTCTATACTGTCTTACACACCATCCTATATAACTACTGTCTATACACACCATCCTATATAGCTACTGTCTATACACACCATCCTATATAACTACTGTCTATACACACCATCCTATATAACTACTGTCTATACACACCATCCTATATAGCTACTGTCTATACACACCATCCTATATAGCTACTGTCTATACACACCATCCTATATAACTACTGTCTATACACACCATCCTATATAACTACTGTCTATACTGTCTATACACACCATCCTATATAACTACTGTCTATACTGTCTATACACACCATCCTATATAACTACTGTCTATACACACCATCCTATATAACTACTGTCTATACACACCATCCTATATAACTACTGTCTATACACACCATCCTATATAACTACTGTCTATACACACCATCCTATATACACTACCATCCTATATACTACTGTCTATACACACCATCCTATATAACTACTGTCTATACTGTCTATACACACCATCCTATATAACTACTGTCTATACACACCATCCTATATAACTACTGTCTATACACACCATCCTATATAACTACTGTCTATACACACCATCCTATATAACTACTGTCTATACACACCATCCTATATAACTACTGTCTATACTGTCTATACACACCATCCTATATAACTACTGTCTATACACACCATCCTATATAACTACTGTCTATACACACCATCCTATATAGCTACTGTCTATACACACCATCCTATATAACTACTGTCTATACACACCATCCTATATAACTACTGTCTATACACACCATCCTATATAACTACTGTCTATACACACCATCCTATATAACTACTGTCTATACTGTCTATACACACCATCCTATATAACTACTGTCTATACACACCATCCTATATAACTACTGTCTATACACACCATCCTATATAACTACTGTCTATACACACCATCCTATATAACTACTGTCTATACACACCATCCTATATAGCTACTGTCTATACACACCATCCTATATAACTACTGTCTATACTGTCTATACACACCATCCTATATAACTACTGTCTATACACACCATCCTATATAACTACTGTCTATACTGTCTATACACACCATCCTATATAACTACTGTCTATACACACCATCCTATATAACTACTGTCTATACACACCATCCTATATAACTACTGTCTATACACACCATCCTATATAACTACTGTCTATACACACCATCCTATATAACTACTGTCTATACACACCATCCTATATAACTACTGTCTATACACACCATCCTATATAACTACTGTCTATACACACCATCCTATATAACTACTGTCTATACACACCATCCTATATAACTACTGTCTATACACACCATCCTATATAACTACTGTCTATACACACCATCCTATATAACTACTGTCTATACTGTCTATACACACCATCCTATATAACTACTGTCTATACACACCATCCTATATAACTACTGTCTATACACACCATCCTATATAACTACTGTCTATACACACCATCCTATATAGCTACTGTCTATACACACCATCCTATATAACTACTGTCTATACACACCATCCTATATAACTACTGTCTATACACACCATCCTATATAACTACTGTCTATACACACCATCCTATATAACTACTGTCTATACAGTCTATACACACTCCTATATAACTACTGTCTATACTGTCTATACACACCATCCTATATAACTACTGTCTATACACACCATCCTATATAACTACTGTCTATACACACCATCCTATATAACTACTGTCTATACACACCATCCTATATAACTACTGTCTATACTGTCTATACACACCATCCTATATAACTACTGTCTATACACACCATCCTATATAACTACTGTCTATACACACCATCCTATATAGCTACTGTCTATACACACCATCCTATATAACTACTGTCTATACGCACACCCATCCTATATAACTACTGTCTATACACACCATCCTATATAACTACTGTCTATACACACCATCCTATATAACTACTGTCTATACACACCATCCTATATAACTACTGTCTATACACACCATCCTATATAACTACTGTCTATACACACCATCCTATATAACTACTGTCTATACACACCATCCTATATAGCTACTGTCTATACACACCATCCTATATAACTACTGTCTATACACACCATCCTATATAACTACTGTCTATACACACCATCCTATATAGCTACTGTCTATACACACCATCCTATATAACTACTGTCTATACACACCATCCTATATAACTACTGTCTATACACACCATCCTATATAACTACTGTCTATACACACCATCCTATATAACTACTGTCTATACACACCATCCTATATAACTACTGTCTATACTGTCTATACACACCATCCTATATAACTACTGTCTATACACACCATCCTATATAACTACTGTCTATACACACCATCCTATATAACTACTGTCTATACACACCATCCTATATAACTACTGTCTATACACACCATCCTATATAACTACTGTCTATACACACCATCCTATATAACTACTGTCTATACACACCATCCTATATAACTACTGTCTATACACACCATCCTATATAACTACTGTCTATACACACCATCCTATATAACTACTGTCTATACACACCATCCTATATAGCTACTGTCTATACACACCATCCTATATAACTACTGTCTATACACACCATCCTATATAACTACTGTCTATACACACCATCCTATATAGCTACTGTCTATACACACCATCCTATATAACTACTGTCTATCTGCACACACCATCCTATATAACTACTGTCTATACACACCATCCTATATAACTACTGTCTATACACACCATCCTATATAACTACTGTCTATACACACCATCCTATATACCGCTACTGTCTATACACACCATCCTATATAACTACTGTCTATACTGTCTATACACACCATCCTATATAACTACTGTCTATACACACCATCCTATATAACTACTGTCTATACACACCATCCTATATAACTACTGTCTATACTGTCTATACACACCATCCTATATAACTACTGTCTATACACACCATCCTATATAACTACTGTCTATACACACCATCCTATATAACTACTGTCTATACTGTCTATACACACCATCCTATATAACTACTGTCTATACACACCATCCTATATAGCTACTGTCTATACACACCATCCTATATAACTACTGTCTATACACACCATCCTATATAACTACTGTCTATACACACCATCCTATATAACTACTGTCTATACACACCATCCTATATAACTACTGTCTATACACACCATCCTATATAACTACTGTCTATACACACCATCCTATATAACTACTGTCTATACACACCATCCTATATAACTACTGTCTATACACACCATCCTATATAACTACTGTCTATACACACCATCCTATATAACTACTGTCTATACACACCATCCTATATAACTACTGTCTATACACACCATCCTATATAGCTACTGTCTATACACACCATCCTATATAACTACTGTCTATACACACCATCCTATATAACTACTGTCTATACACACCATCCTATATAACTACTGTCTATACACACCATCCTATATAACTACTGTCTATACACACCATCCTATATAACTACTGTCTATACACACCATCCTATATAACTACTGTCTATACACACCATCCTATATAACTACTGTCTATACACACCATCCTATATAGCTACTGTCTATACACACCATCCTATATAACTACTATACAGCATATATGTATTTATATTCTGGACTCATTCTGGTATTCTTAATTTCTTGTTCATTTTTACATTTAGATTGTGTGTATTGTTATTGTGTTGTTATTGTATTGCTAGATATTGCTGCACTGTTGGAGCTAACAACATAAGCATTTCTCTGCTCCTGCGACAACATGTAGAACACTGTGTACACCAACCAATAAACTTTGATTTGATTTGACATTTGCTATTTAGTAGCTATGCCTCTATGGGTATGGTACATCACTCGTTCCACGTTTGTCTTTCTCTCTCTCTCTCTCTCTCTCTCTCATCCCTCTCTCTCATCCCTCTCGTCTCTATTTCTCTCTGTGTTTCCCTGACAGCAAATCCTGAACTGTTCCCTGGATGACATAGAGTTCTTTGTGTCTCGGCTGCAGAAGGCTGCGGAGGCCTTCTCTCAGCTCAACCAGCGCAACAAGAGTAAGAAGATGAAGAAGAAAGGCCCAGCAGGTCTGTCTCCTCTTCTTCTTCTGGTCACGTGACAATTATGACACATATTGTCCACTGACACTTTCTATGTTCCCTTGTATCTTCTTAATATACACTATATGTACACAACAGTATGTGGACACCCCTTCAAATTAGTGGATTTGTCTGTTACAATGACATTGTAGATGATTCTGTGCTTCCAACTTTTTGGTCACAGTTTGGGGAAAGGTCCTTTCTGTTTCAGCATGACAATGCCACCGTGCACAAAGAGAGGTCCATACAGCCAGACCCTATGCCCTTATACCCATACATATGGTCTGTCTGTCTGTCTGTCTGTCTGTCTGTCTGTCTGTCTGTCTGTCTGTCTGTCTGTCTGTCTGTCTGTCTGTCTGTCTGTCTGTCTGTCTGTGTTTCTGTCTGTGTTTCTGTCTCTCTCTCTCTCTCTCTCTGTCTGTCTGTCTGTCTGTCTGTCTGTCTGTCTGTCTGTCTGTCTGTCTGTCTGTCTGTCTGTCTGTCTGTCTGTCTGTCTGTGTTTCTGTCTGTCTCTGTCTGTCTGTCTCTCTGTCTCTCTCTGTCTGTCTGTCTCTCTGTCTCTCTCTGTCTGTCTCTCTGTCTCTGTCTGTCTGTCTGTCTCTCTCTGTCTCTCTCTCTCTGTCTGTCTCTCTCTCAGTTCAATTCATTTCAAAGGGATTTATTGTCATGGGAAACGTATGTTTACATTGCCGTAGCAAGTGAAATAGATAATAATCAAAAATGAAATAAACAATAAAAAAAATGAACGATAAACATTACACTCACCAAAGTTCCAAAGTAATAAAGATATTTCAAATGTCATATTGTGTCTATATACAGTGTTGTAACGATGTACAAAAGGGAACATAAATGAACATCTCTCTCTTTGTCTGTGTGCTTGTTGACAGAGGGAATGCTGACCCTGAGAGCTAAGCCCCCTACTGAGACAGAGTTCATTGATAGCCTACAGAAACTTAAGCTGGCGTTCAACCTACTGGTGAGTTGATAGCCTACAGAAACTTAAGCTGGCGTTCAACCTACTGGTGAGTTGATAGCCTACAGAAACTTAAGCTGGCGTTCAACCTACTGGTGAGTTGATAGCCTACAGAAACTTAAGCTGGCGTTCAACCTACTGGTGAGTTGATAGCCTACAGAAACTTAAGCTGGCGTTCAACCTACTGGTGAGTTGATAGCCTACAGAAACTTAAGCTGGCGTTCAACCTACTGGTGAGTTGATAGCCTACAGAAACTTAAGCTGGCGTTCAACCTACTGGTGAGTTGATAGCCTACAGAAACTTAAGCTGGCGTTCAACCTACTGGTGAGTTGATAGCCTACAGAAACTTAAGCTGGCGTTCAACCTACTGGTGAGTTGATAGCCTACAGAAACTTAAGCTGGCGTTCAACCTACTGGTGAGTTGATAGCCTACAGAAACTTAAGCTGGCGTTCAACCTACTGGTGAGTTGATAGCCTACAGAAACTTAAGCTGGCGTTCAACCTACTGGTGAGTTGATAGCCTACAGAAACTTAAGCTGGCGTTCAACCTACTGGTGAGTTGACTCCCCCCCCCCCCCCCATTTATTTATTCATTTATTTATTTCATCTTTATTTAACCAGGTAGGCTAGTTGAGAACAAGTTCTCATTTACAATTGTGACCTGGCCAAGATAAAGCAAAGCAGTTCGACAACATAAAACAACACAGAGTTACACATGGAGTAAAACAAACATACAGTCAATAATACAGTAGAAAAATAAGTCTATATACAATGTGAGCAAATGAGGTGAGATAAGAGAGGTAAAGGCAAAAAAGGCCATGGTGGCAAAGTAAATACAATATAGCAAGTAAGTACACCTCAGTAGTACACCTCAGTACTACACCAGGGGCACCTCAGTACTACACCAGGGGCACCTCAGTACTACACCAGGGGCACCTCAGTACTACACCAGGGGCACCTCAGTACTACACCAGGGGCACCTCAGTACTAAACCAGGGGCACCTCAGTACTACACCAGGGGCACCTCAGTACTACACCAGGGGCACCTCAGTACTACACCAGGGGCACCTCAGTACTACACCAGGGGCACCTCAGTACTACACCAGGGGCACCTCAGTACTACACCAGGGGCACCTCAGTACTAAACCAGGGGCACCTCAGTACTAAACCAGGGGCCCGTTCAGAAGGACACAACGTTGTGGAATGTTCAGAATGTTCAGATAGAAATATATATTGTAGAACAAACAGTAATCCCATCAGCTCTATTGATTACATCGGGAACGTTCCTAAATGGTAGCCTACAGAGCTGTGGTCAACTGTGTCTACAGTATGTGTGTCACTCTGCCCCCTGCAGGCCAAACTGAAGAAGCACATCCAGAACCCCAGCGCCTCTGAACTGGTACACTTCCTCTTCGGCCCCCTCGACCTGGTAAGAACCTGACTGACACACACACACACACACACACACACACACACACACACACACACACACACACACACACACACACAATCCTTCCATGGCACTAACCAGAGCAGAGCAACACACACACACACACACACACTCACACAATCCTTCCATGGCACGCACCAGACCAGAGCAACATACACACACACACACACACACACACACACACACACACACACACACACACACACACACACACACACACCCTCCCAACCGTTGAATGATACTAACCAGACCAGAACAACACACACACACACACACACACACACACACACACACCCTCCCAACCGTTGAATGATACTAACCAGACCAGAACAACACACACACACACACACACACACACACACACACACACACACACCCCCCCTCCCAACCCTTGAATGATACTAACCAGACCAGAATAGTGTGGTTTCACTCAGCTACATAATGATTAATAAGCAAAGTGTAGGACAGATTTACCTTACCTCTCTCATTCATCCAACCACGCTGTCCTGGATACGGTCCTGGATACGGTCCTGGATACGGTCCTGGATACGGTCCTGGATACGGTCCTGGATACGGTCCTGGATACGGTCCTGGATACGGTCCTGGATACGGTCCTGGATACGGTCCTGGATACGGTCCTGGATACTACCCTGGATACGGTCCTGGATACTACCCTGGATACGGTCCTGGATACGGTCCTGGATACGGTCCTGGATACTACCCTGGATACTACCCTGGATACTACCCTGGATACTACCCTGGATACGGTCCTGGATACGGTCCTGGATACGGTCCTGGATACGGTCCTGTATACTACCCTGGATACTACCCTGGATACGGTCCTGGATACGGTCCTGGATACTACCCTGGATACTACCCTGGATACGGTCCTGGATACGGTCCTGGATACGGTCCTGGATACGGTCCTGGATACTACCCTGGATACTACCCTGGATACTACCCTGGATACTACCCTGGATACGGTCCTGGATACGGTCCTGGATACGGTCCTAGATACGGTCCTAGATACTACCCTGGATACTACCCTGGATACGGTCCTGGATACGGTCCTGGATACTACCCTGGACACTGTCCTAGATACTACCCTGGATACTGTCTTAGATACTACCCTGGATACTGGCCTAGATACTACCCAGGATACTGTCCTAGAACTACCCTGTACACTGTCCTAGATACTACCCTGGATACTGTCATAGATACTACCCTGGATACTGGCCTAGATACTACCCAGGATACTGTCCTAGATACTACCCTGGACACTGTCCTAGATACTACCCAGGATACTGTCCTAGATACTACCCTGGATACTGTCCTACATACTACCCTGGATACTGGCCTAGATACTACCCAGGATACTGTCCTAGATACTACCCTGGACACTGTCCTAGATACTACCCTGGATACTGTCATAGATACTACCCTGGATACTGGCCTAGATACTACCCTGGATACTGTCCTACATACTACCCTGGATACTGTCCTAGATACTACCCTGGATACTGTCCTACATACTACCCTGGATACTGGCCTAGATACTACCCTGGATACTGGCCTAGATACTACCCTGGACACTGTCCTAGATACTACCCTGGATACTGTCCTAGATACTACCCTGGATACTGTCCTACATACTACCCTGGACACTGGCCTAGATACTACCCCGGATACTGGCCTAGATACTACCCTGGATACTGGCCTAGATACTACCCTGGATACTGGCCTAGATACTACCCTGGATACTACCCCGGATACTGGCCTAGATACTGTCCTGGATACTGGCCTAGATACTACCCTAGATACTACCCCGGATACTGGCCTAGATACTGGCCTAGATACTACCCTGGATACTGCCCAGGATGATACCCTGGATACTGGCCTAGATACTACCCTGGATAGTGCCCTGTGATAGATGAGACGATTGGATTGGTGTAACCACAATGGTGGTAGCTTTACCTCCTGATGGTGAAATTGTTGCAAAATTGCTTCCACCTTAGGGTTACGGGTAGTTATAGATGTACAGAGAGGATATTTGTGCATTACCTGTTCGAAGTGCTCCAGTCCTGTGGTAGTGTAGAGCTGCCCTGCTCTGTCGTCTCTCCTCACCTGTCTACCTGTCTGTAGCCTGTACAGGTACATGTGTGACCTCTAACCTTTGACTTCTAGGTGCTCCAGTCCTGTGGTAGTGTAGAGCTGCCCCGCTCCGTCGTCTCTCCTCACTTATCCAGAGATGCAGTAGACTTCCTAAGAGGTCATCTGTCGCCTAAAGAGATGACCATCTTTGAACTGCTGGGAGATGGGTGGACAAGACCTAGGTACTGGAGGGAGTGTTTGTGTGTGTGTGTGGTTGCACATGTGCTGATAGAGGTAGATATGTATAGGGGTAAGGTAACTAGACTATACGATAAACAGAGTAGCAGCAGCTTGTATGTGAGTGGTTGTGTGTAGAGTCAGTATAAATGGATGTACATATTATGTGTGAGTGAACAGATGATGGAGTGAGTGAGTGTGTGTGTGATGGAGTGACAGTGTGTGTGAGTGTGTAGGGCCCTGTGAGTGTGTATGTGAGTGTGTAGGGCCCTGTGAGTGTGTGTGAGTGTGTGTGTGTGTGTGTGAGTGTGTAGGGCCCTGTGAGTGTGTAGGGCCCTGTGAGTGTGTAGGGCCCTGTGAGTGTGTGTGAGTGTGTGTGTGTGTGTGTGTGTGTGAGTGTGTAGGGCCCTGTGAGTGTGTAGGGCCCTGTGTGTGTGTAGGGCCCTGTGAGTGTGTAGGGCCCTGTGAGTGTGTAGGGCCCTGTGAGTGTGCATAGACACTGCAAAAATCCGAATGAAAGGTCAGTAAGATACAAGGTTAACTCAGATAGTCCGTGTCCCTGTTGGTAAACATCAGATGTGTTCATCTGAAATCAGAATGAAAGGTCAGTAATAACCTCTACATTTATAGATAGGAGTGATTGTTATGCTATTATCCCATTGATAACACGTTATCTAAAGCCTGCTGTTTAAGCCTGCAATTTATCAGAATGTATACGTTGTTATAAGCTTGTTATGAGCCTTTATAATGTCTTATAGGGGCTTGTCATATGTCCAGTGATGTAGTGGTAAACTCTGATCGTCGGTCGGGGTGAAATAAATGTGGTAAACTGGTGTTTACCGTCCACTACAACCCTGGTTATGTCTCTGTGTTTACCCTCCACTACAACCCTGGTTATGTCTCTGTGTTTACCCTCCACTACAACCCTGGTTATGTCTCTGTGTTTACCCTTCAATACAACCCTGGTTATGTCTCTGTGTTTACCCTCCACGACAACCCTGGTTATGTCTCTGTGTTTAGCCTCCACTACAACCCTGGTTATGTCTCTGTGTTTACCCACCACTACAACCCTGGTCATGTCTCTGTGTTTAGCCACCACTACAACCCTGGTTATTTTAATTTTAACCAACTCAAAATCCCTGTTATTTCGCCACCTCTTCCTTGCAGAGCGGACTGGCCACGGGACCAGTGTGCCTCTACTTACTTCCCTAAGTTCAGGAACGGATGGGAGCCCCCAGCTGAGCTGTTCAGGACCTCCCCATGGGAGACAGAGGGATCAGGGGACCCTCCCATGTCCTTCATGTCCCACCCCATGTCCCCACACAAGTCAGAAGAGGTGAGAGGGAGGAGATTGATAAGTAGGGAAACAGCTGTAGTAATTTCTGGACTGCTGTCCGTTTCAGTCTTTATAGTAGACCTCCCACTGTCAGTTCTTCATTTGTTTGTTTACATTTCTTCAGTGACATTTCTTCTCGCTCATAAGCTCTTCTTGGTTTGCAAATGATGTTTTATGATGCATGTTTGAATACTTTGAGCTCAGGGTGTTAGGATAGTCAGACACACAGTACCAGTCCATAACATCACTTTACAATGATAATAAAAATCCTCTCTTTTTCAGTTTTTTGGAACCCAGTCTTCAAGCTCATCAAATGGGTCAGTTTATGATATTTCCAGCTAATGTGATTCTACTTTACAACATAACGCTGCTACTTTTCTCATTGTTGTTATTTCTTGACATTTTATTTTATTTAACGTTTTATTTATTTAACTTTTGTTTCTTGAGCTGCGTTGTAACCTCTACACATGTTAAGACTGACTCTGTGACATTTGTCTCCTGTCTTAGGTCCTACAATGGTCTGGCGTCCTCGTCCCGTAAATATGCTAAGATCTGCTACAACTTTGTGGCCCGCAACGCCAACGAACTGTCAGTACTGCAGGACGAGGTGGTAGAGGTACGACATCTGTATTATAATACTGTCAGTACTGCAGGACGAGGTGGTAGAGGTACGACATCTGTATTATAATACTGTCAGTACTGCAGGACGAGGTGGTAGAGGTACGACATCTGTATTATAATACTGTCAGTACTGCAGGACGAGGTGGTAGAGGTACGACATCTGTATTATAATACTGTCAGTACTGCAGGACGAGGTGGTAGAGGTACGACATCTGTATTATAATACTGTCAGTACTGCAGGACGAGGTGGTAGAGGTACGACATCTGTATTATAATACTGTCAGTACTGCAGGACGAGGTGGTAGAGGTACGACATCTGTATTATAATACTGTCAGTACTGCAGGACGAGGTGGTAGAGGTACGACATCTGTATTATAATACTGTCAGTACTGCAGGACGAGGTGGTAGAGGTACGACATCTGTATTATAATACTGTCAGTACTGCAGGACGAGGTGGTAGAGGTACGACATCTGTATTATAATACTGTCAGTACTGCAGGACGAGGTGGTAGAGGTACGACATCTGTATTATAATACTGTCAGTACTGCAGGACGAGGTGGTAGAGGTACGACATCTGTATTATAATACTGTCAGTACTGCAGGACGAGGTGGTAGAGGTACGACATCTGTATTATAATACTGTCAGTACTGCAGGACGAGGTGGTAGAGGTACGACATCTGTATTATAATACTGTCAGTACTGCAGGACGAGGTGCTGGAGGTGCGACATCTACAGTTAAAGTCGGAAATTTACATACTCTTGGGTCATTAAAACTCGTTCTTCAACCACTCCACAAATTTCTTGTTAACAAACTATAGTTTTGGCAAGTCGGTTAGGACATCTACTTTGTGCATGACACAAGTAATTTTTACAACAATTGTTTACAGACAGATTATTTAATTTATAATTCACTGTAATTCACAATTCCATTGGGTCAGAAGTTTACATTCACTAAGTTGACGTGCTTTTAAACATCTTGGAAAATTCCAGAAAATGATGTCATGGCTTTAGAAGCTTCTGATAGGCTAATTGACATAATTTTTGTCAATTGGAGGTGTACCTGTGGATGTATTTCAAGGCCTACCTTCAAACTCAGTGCCTCTTTGCTTGACATCATGGGAAAATCAAAAGAAATCAGCCAAGACTTCAGAAAAAAAATTGGAGACCTCCGCAAGTCTAGTTCATCCTTGGGAGCAATTTCCAAATGCCTGAAGGTACCACGTTCATCTGTACAAACAATGTATGCAAGTATAAACACCATGGGACCACGCAGCCATCATACCGCTCAGGAAGGAGACACGTTCTGTCTCCTAGAGATGAACGTGCTTTGGTGCGAAAAGTGCAAATCAATCCCAGAACAACAGCAAAGGATCTTGTGAAGATGCTGGAGGAAACAGGTACAAAAGTATCTATATCCACAGTAAAACAAGTCCTATATCTACATAACCTGAACGGCAGCTCAGCAAGGAAGAAGCCTCTGCTCCAAAACCGTCATAAAAAAGCCAGACTATGGTTTGCAACTGCACATGGGAACAAAGATTGTACTTTTTGGAGAAATGTCCTCTGGTCTGATTAAACAAAAATAGAACTGTTTGGCCATAATGACCATCGTTATCTTTGGAGGAAAAAGGGGGAGGCTTGCAAGCCGAAGAACACCATCCCAACCATGAAGCACGCGGGTGGCAGCATCATGTTGTGGAGGTGCTTTGCTGCAGGAGGGACTGGTGCACTTCACAAAATAAATGGCATCATGAGGTAGGAAAATTATGTGGATGTATTGAAGCAACATCTTAAGACATCAGTCAGGAAGTTAAAGCTTGGTCGCAAATGGGTCTTCCAAATGGACAATGACCCCAAGCATACTTCCAAAGTTGTGTTAAAATGGCTTAAGGAGAACAAAGTCAAGGTATTGGAGTGGCCATCACAAAGCTCTGACCTCAATCCTATAGAAGATTTGTGGGAAGAACTGAAAAAGCGTGTGCGAGCAAGGAGGCCTACAAACCTGACTCAGTTACACCATCTCTGTCAGGAGGAATGGGCCAAAATTCACCCAACTTATTGTGGGAAGCTTGTAGAAGGCTACCCGAAACGTTTGACCCAAGTTAAACAATTTAAAGGCAATGCTAGCAAATACTAATTGAGTGTATGTAAACTTCTGACCCACTGGGAATGTGATGAAAGAAATAAAAGCTGAAATAAATCATTCTCTCTGCTGTTATTCTGACATTTCACATTCTTAAAATTAAGGTGGTGATCCTAACTGACCTAAGACAGAGAATTTTTACTAGGATTAAATGTCAGGAATTGTGACAAACTGAGTTTAAATGTATTTGGCTAAGGTAAACTTCCCACTTCAACTGTATATGTTCTGGAGGCAGGGGCTTAGACCGCTTGACCACCGGATAGGATTTGTTTTGAACTTTTTTTTTAACCAGCTTGACCCATTAAGGTCAAAACGGCATCTTAATATAACACATCAAGACCTGAAACAGTTCTTTCTTTTACATTTAACTAGTCAGTTAATAACAAATTCTTATTTGCAATGACAGCCTACCGGGGAACAGTAGGTTAACTGCCTTGTTCAGGGGCAGAACAACAGATTTTTACCTTGTCAGTTCGAGGATTCTAACCAGCAACCTTTCGGTTACTAGTCCAACGCTCTAACCACTAGGCTACCCTGCTGTCTCCAGTTACACTCCTCTTGCAGCAATATCAACTATAACTGTCAGCATGAAGCGGTGGGACGTCACAGAACGTGATGATGTTCTTCTGATGCTTTTGTCAGTGTTGGAGATTGAGTTATGACATGAGTTATTCACACAGCTTCTAAGGACATATTACCGTGTCTTAGGAAAGTATTCATTCCCCTTGTCTTATTCTACGTTTTGTTTTTGTAGCCTGAATTCAACATGGATTAAATATATATTTGTTTCTCATTCAGCTACCCACAATACCCCACAATGACAAAGTGAAAACATGTTTTTAGTAATGTTAGCAAATTTATTGAAAATCAAGTACAGCAATATATATAATTTACATAAGTATTCACACCCCTGAGTCAATACATGTTAGAATGTTACATGTGACAGCTGTGTATCTTTCTGGGTAAGTCTCTAAGAGCTTTGCACACCTGGATTGTACAATTATTGCACATTATTCTTTTAAATATTCTTCAAACTCTGTCAAGTTGGTTGTTGATCATTGCTAGACAGCTATTTTTAAGTCTTGCCATAGATGTTCAAGCCGATTTAAGTCAATGCTGTAACTCGGCCCCTCAGGAACATTCAATGAAGTCTTGGTAAACAACTCCAGTATAGATTTGGCCTCGTGTTTTAGGTTATTGTCCTGCTGAAATGTGAATCATCTTTCCAGTGTCTGGTGGAAAGCAGACTGAACCAGGTTTTCCTCTAGGATAATACTCCCCAGTCCTTAACGATTACAAGCATACCCATAACATGATGCAGCCACCACTATGCTTAAAAATATAGAGAGTGGTACTCAGTAATGTGTTGTATTGGATTTGCCCCAAACATAACACGACGGACATGAAGTTTAATTTCGTTGCCACATTTTTTGCAGTTTTGCTTTAGTGTCTTGTTTTGCAACAGGATGCATGTTTCTGAATATATTTATTCTGTACAGGCTTTGTTCTTTTCACTCTGTCATTTAGGTTAGTATTGTGGAGTAACTACAATGTTGTTGATCCATCCTCAGTTTTCTCCTGTCACAGCCATTAAACTCTGTAAGTGGTTTAAAGTCACCATTGTCTTCATGGTGAAATTCCTGAGTGGTTACATTCCTTTTATCAATTTGTAAACATTTCTAAAAACAATTCCACTTTGACATTATGGGGTATTGTGTGTAGGCCAGTGACACAAAAATCATCTACATTTAATACATTTTGAATTCAGGCTGTAAGTGGGAAATAATTTCTGAAGCCACTGTGTCTTTTAGTAGCTGTGTGAATATAAAATGACTGCAACCTTAAATGGCTGCACCGGACCAGTTGGTGACACTATAGATGGCATTGGCTTGGAACCCCTAACCCTGGCAATTTGGTTAAAACTCATGGGTACACTCTGCCTGGTATTGTGATGCAATCATTTCCATGGTAATGTAGAATGTTCATTCAAATGATGTTAACTGTTGTGGCTCATCCAATGGAATGTATTTTTTGTGATGTCAGTTGAGTTGAATTAAACAAATCACAGCACATATTGACGGGTACACTTCCTGCTTTTACTTCCTGCTTTCCTCCTATGGGTACACTTGCAATGGCCCGCCAGTCCACCCATTATTGAGTTGAGTGGGGACGCCCATTCTGTTAATTCTGTTCCTATGGCAACACAAGCGGCGCCATAGGATACTAGATCAATAACTATTGATCAAGTGGACTTTGTCTCATGCAAAATTAATGTTAGATTTAAATTATGTAAATGAACAATGTGAGCAATCGTGAAAATAATGCTGAAAATATTTCTGAAATCTTAACCTAAACCATTAGTCAAATTCATCACAGAATTGTTATACAAATTGAATACATTAAGTAATTAGTTTAAGAATAATTGCCTGCTGCATTTAAAGGTAAATAACCTAGAGCACTTGACTAAACTTCAGCTGCGTCGTCCTTGTGGTGTTGAGATATAAATATAATCGTCATTATTATTATATTATGTCATTGTGGCCTTGCAGGTGATAGAGGATGATAAACAGTGGTGGAAACTGAGGAACAGGAGTGGCCAGTCAGGATACGTCCCCTCCAACGTAGTGGAAGTGGTCACACTAGAGGAACCACATGGCATGGGTGAACCCCTCTATAGCCAGGTAACATTATATACACACACACACACACACACACACACACACACACACACACACACACACACACACACACACACACACACGTATGCACGCACACATACACGCAAACACACCACCACACACACAAACACACATGTATGCAGGCACACATAGACACACAAACGCATACCACAACATACAAATACAAACATGATGTTTTACACTCATAAATTCAGTGTGTAGACCTTTAATTCGGTACACACACACCATCATGCTTCCAACCCCTTCTCCATACTGTACAAGCACTGTACCAGCCTACCAATTATAAAGCAGTACATCCTGTAAGCTATTTTAACACACATTCTTTTGGACATTATAAAAATAAAAAAAAGGTTGGAATGTTAAACCTGTTTCCCAACATCCTTCCACATAGTGTGTTAGTCAGCATCTGGAAAGTACTGTATAAATCCAATTAATTCATTATAACATCCGTCCACATGTCTTCCTCTCTGTCTCGTGTGTGTGTGTGTGTGTGTGTGTGTGTGTGTGTGTGTGTGTGTGTGTGTGTGTGTGTGTGTGTGTGTGTGAACGTGGACCGCCAGGCTGGCCAGCCCTACAGCCCTACCTCTCCCTCCAGCTCTCTAGGTAGAGGGGAGAGCTTTGACATGAGCCGCTCCAAAGACTGTGAGTTTCTTACAGCCGCGTAGGCATGGGTGGGCCCTGCTGGTGGGCTGGGCCCACCCAATCAGATTGAGTGTTTTCAAACCTGGACATTATTTGTCTTTTTACCTAAAAATGCCAACACCATAAGATAGAATTCATAGAAAACAGTTGACTGGTTTGACATTCACTCTCACGGGATGGGTTGCCAAAAATAAGTAACTGAAAACCACACCCACAATAAGCCAGGAATACAACTGCATTGAGGCATGCTGTATGTCACTGTGATTCTATGGCTATATGTACCATGCCATTGCCTACTTCATTTGTTCACTTAGCAAACAAGATAAATGTTCTCTGCATTATGGCAAAATGTGTACATAACAAAATGTGTACATAACATTTTTGGGGGGGGCCCACTCAGATTTCTGTAGGCCTACCCACCAACTAATTTCTGTCTATGATACTGGTCTCAGGTTTAATTTCCTACTGAACAATCTAGATAACTGCTTATCTTAGCTATCTTGCTTCAATGTTTTTACAAGTTTCCTCATCTTAGCTAAGAAGACCTCAGCGCTTATAGATTAGTAGGAATGCCTCCTAAACAGTTACTTTCCCTGTCCCTCCCTCCTCCACATTGTTACCTCTGTCTCATTGTCTTTGTCTCTCTCTCTCTCTCTCTCTCTCACTCACTCACTCACTCACTCACTCACTCACTCACTCACTCACTCTGTCTCTCTCTCTCTCTCTCTCTCTCTCTCTCTCTCTCTCTCTCTCACTGTCTCTCTCTCTCTCTCTCTCTCTCACTGTCTCTCTCTGTCTCTCTCTCTGTCTCTCTCTCTCTTTCTCAATTCCCCCCCCCCCCCCCCCCCGTCCTCCCTTCCCCCAGCTCGGACACACCAGATGGATGAGGTGAATGATGAGTTGTTGAAGAGGATCACTAGTAATAAGTCCCAGCCTCCAGCCCGTAACTTCAGGGTGGAACGCCCCTCAAGCAGCAGCTCCACGCTCCTCACTTTCAATTCCAGCCCACCACAGGTCACCGCCTGGCTCAACGCCAAGGGATTCTCTAAACCGTGAGACACCACACACACACACACACACACACACACACACACACACACACACACACACACACACACACACACACACACACACACACACACACACACACACACACACACACACACACACACACACACAAATAGACACACACACAAGCACATGTCATCAGTTAGCTCATGGTGTTATCATGACCTGGTCATCAGTTAACTCATGGTGTTATCATGACCTGGTCATCAGTTAGCTCATGGTGTTATCATGACCTGGTCATCAGTTAGCTCATGGTGTTATCATGACCTGGTCATCAGTTAACTCATGGTGTTATCATGACCTGGTCATCAGTTAACTCATGGTGTTATCATGACCTGGTCATCAGTTAGCTCATGGTGTTATCATGACCTGGTCATCAGTTAACTCATGGTGTTATCATGACCTGGTCATCAGTTAGCTCATGGTGTTATCATGACCTGGTCATCAGTTAACTCATGGTGTTATCATGACCTGGTCATCAGTTAGCTCATGGTGTTATCATGACCTGGTCATCAGTTAACTCATGGTGTTATCATGACCTGGTCATCAGTTAGCTCATGGTGTTATCATGACCTGGTCATCAGTTAACTCATGGTGTTATCATGACCTGGTCATCAGTTAGCTCATGGTGTTATCATGACCTGGTCATCAGTTAGCTCATGGTGTTATCATGACCTGGTCATCAGTTAACTCATGGTGTTATCATGACCTGGTCATCAGTTAACTCATGGTGTTATCATGACCTGGTCATCAGTTAGCTCATGGTGTTATCATGACCTGGTCATCAGTTAACTCATGGTGTTATCATGACCTGGTCATCAGTTAGCTCATGGTGTTATCATGACCTGGTCATCAGTTAACTCATGGTGTTATCACACCTGGTCATCAGTTAGCTCATGGTGTTATCATGACCTGGTCATCAGTTAGCTCATGGTGTTATCATGCTATATGACCTGGTCATCAGTTAACTCATGGTGTTATCATGACCTGGTCATCAGTTAACTCATGGTGTTATCATGACCTGGTCATCAGTTAGCTCATGGTGTTATCATGACCTGGTCATCAGTTAACTCATGGTGTTATCATGACCTGGTCATCAGTTAACTCATGGTGTTATCATGACCTGGTCATCAGTTAACTCATGGTGTTATCATGACCTGGTCATCAGTTAGCTCATGGTGTTATCATGACCTGGTCATCAGTTAGCTCATGGTGTTATCATGACCTGGTCATCAGTGAGATACTGTACATAAGTGTACTAATAGTAATCAGGTTATACCCATGTCTGGGTTTAGAGCATTATGGGTAATGTAGTCTCTGTTTCCTACAGGACGGTGGAGTGTCTGGGTATAGAGCATTATGGTTAATGTAGTCTCTGTTCCCTACAGGACGGTGGATTGTCTGGGGATCCTGACGGGTGCTCAGCTCTTCTCTCTGAACAAGGAGGAACTGAAGGCAGTGTGTGGAGACGAGGGAGCCAGGGTCTACAGCCAGACCACCGTGCAGAAAGCCCAGCTAGAGGTCTGTTTCATATACACACACATACACACACGCACTCATATATACACATATACACACACGCACTCATATATATACACACACACACACACACATATACACTACCGTTCAAAAGTTTGGGGTCACTTAGAAATGCCCTTGTTTTTTAAAGAAAAGCTCATTTTTTGTCCATTAAAATAACATGAAATTGATCAGAAATACCGTGTAGACATTGATAATGTTGTAAATGACTATTGTAGCTGGAAACGGCAGATGATTTTTAATGGAATATCTACATAGGCGTACAGAGGCCCATTATCAGCAACCATCACTCCTGTGTTCCAATGGCACGTTGTGTTAGCTAATCCAAGTTTATCATTTTAAAAGGCTAATTGATCATTAGACAACCCTTTTGCAATTATGTTAGCACAGCTGAAAACTGTTGTTCTGATTAAAGAAGCAATAAAACTGGCCTTCTTTAGACTAGTTGAGTATCTGGAGCATCAGCATTTGTGGGTTCGATTACAGGCTCAAAATGGCCAGAAACAAAGTACTTTCTTCTGAAACTCATCAGTCTATTCTTGTTCTGAGAAATGAAGGCTTTTCCACGTGAGAAATTGCCAAGAAACTGAAGATCTCGTACAACGCTATGTACTACTCCCTTCACAGAACAGCGGAAACTGGCTCTAACCAGAATAGAAAGAGGAGTGGGAGGCCCCGGTGCACAACTGAGCAAGAGGACAAGTACATTAGAGTGTCTAGTTTGAGAAACAGACACCTCACAAGTCCTCAACTGGCAGCTTCATTAAATAGTACCCGCAAAACACCAGTCTCAATGTCAACAGTGAAGAGGCGACTCCGGGATGCTGGCCTTCTAGGCAGAGTTGCAAAGAAAAAGACATATCTCAGACTGGCCAATAAAAAGAAAAGATTAAGATGGGCAAAAGAACACAGACACTGGACAGAGGAAGATTGGAAAAAAAGTGTTATGGATAGACTAATCTAAGTTTGAGGTGTTCAGATAACAAAGAAGAACATTTGTGAGATGCAGAAAAGATGAAAAGATGTTGAAGGAGTGCTTGATGCCATCTGTCAAGCATGGTGGAGGCAATGTGATGGTCTGGGGGTGCTTTGGTGGTGGGAGATATGTACAGGGTGAAAGGGATCTTGAAGAAGGAAGGCTATAACTCCATTTGGCAACGCCATGCCATACCCTGTGGACAGGCTTAATTGGAGCCAATTTCCTCCTACAACAGGACAATGACCCAACGCACAGCTCCAAACTATGAACTATTTAGGGAAGAAGCAGTCAGCTGGTATTCTGTCTATAATGGAGTGGCCAACACAGTCACCGGATCTCAACTCTATTGAGCTGTTGTGGGAGCGGCTTGACCGTATGGGACGTAAGAAGTGCCCTTCAAGCCAATCCAACTTGTGGGATGTGCTTCAGGAAGCATGGGGGGGGAAATCTCTTCAGATTACCTCAACAAATTGACAACTAGAATACCAAAGGTCTGCAAGGCTGTAATTGCTGCAAATGGAGGATTATTTGACGAAAAAAAGTTTGAAGGACACAATTATTATTTCAATTAAAAATTATTATATATAACCTTGTCAACGTCTTGGCTATATTTCATTTTGCAACTCATTTCATGTATGTTTTCATGGAAAATAAAGACATTTCTAAGTGACCCCAAACTTTTGAATGGTAGTGCACACATACATACACACACACACATATACACACACACGCACACACTTACGCACACACATACACACACGGAAATACGCACACACACTCCTTGTCGGGCTGTTTTAGGGCTTGAGACCCACATTTCTCTTTTTATAGTTAAGTGGATAGACACAGTAAATGTAACAAAAATACACATAAACTGAACAAAAATATAAACACAACATGTAAAGTGTTGGTCCCATGTTTCATGAGCTGAAATAAAAGATCCCAGAAATGTTCCATACGCACAGAAATATTATTTCACTCAAATTTTGTGCACAAATTTGTTTACATCCCTGTTAGTGAGCATTTCTCCTTTGTCAAGATAATCCATCCACCTGACAGGTTTTGCATATCAAGAAGCTGACTAAACAGCATGATCGTTACATAGGTGCACCTTGTGCTGGGGACAATAAAAGGCCACTCTAAAATATGCCGTTTTGTCACACAACACAATGCCACTGACGTCTCAAGTTTTGAGGGTGGGTGCAGTTGGCCTGCTGAATGCAGGAATGTCCACCAGAGCTGTTACCAGAGAATGTAATGTTCATTTCTCTACCATAAGCTGCCTCCAATGACGTTTTAGAGAATTTGGCAGTACGTCCAACCGGCCTCACAACTGCAGGTCATGTTAAACCACGCCAGCCTAGGACCTCCACATCAGGCTTCTCTACCTGCGGGATGGTCTGAGACCCGCCACTGGACAGCTGATGAAACTGTGGGTTTGCACAACTGAAGAATTTCTGCACAAACTATCAGAAACTGTCTCAGGGAAGCTCATCTGTGTGCTCATCGCCCTCACCAGGTTCTTGACCTGACTGCAGTTCAGCATCGTAACCGACTTCAGTGGGCAAATGCTCACCTTCGATGGCCATTGGCACGCTGAAGAAGTGTGCTCTTCACAGATGAATCCCTGTTTCATGTGTACCAGACAGATGGCAGACAGCATGTATGTCGTCGTGTAGACGAGCGGTTTGCTGATGTCAACATTGTGAACAGAGTACCCCATGGTGGGGTTATGGTATGGGCAGGCATAAGGTACGGACAACAAACACAATTGCATTTTATCGATGGTAATTTGAATGCATAGAGATACCGTGACGAGATCCTGAGGCCCATTGTCGTGCCATTCATCCACTGCCAACACCACATGTTTCAGCATGATAATGCACGGCCCCATGTCACAAGGATCTGTACACAATTCCTGAAAGCTGAATATGTCACAGTTCTTCCATGGCCTGCATACTCACCATACAGGTCACCCATTGAGCATGTTTGGGATGCTCTGGATCGACGTGTACGACAGTGTGTTCCAGTTCCCGCCAATATCCAGCAACTTTGCACAGCCATTGAAGAGGAGTGGGACAACGTTCCACAGGCCACAATCAACAGCCTGATCAACTATGTGAAGGAGATGTGTTGCACTGCATGAGTCAAATGGTGGTCACACCAGATACTGACTGGTTTTCTGATTAACGCCGCTATCTTTTAAAAAAAGTTATCTGTTATCAACAGATGCATATTTGTATTCCCAGTCATGTGAAATCCATAGATTAGGGCCTAATTAATTTATCTCAAAAGACTGATTTCCTTATATGAGCTGTAACTCAGTAAAATCTTTAAAATGTTGCATGTTGTGTTTCTATTTTTGTTCAGTGTTTGTTGGGACGTGTGAAACTAACTAAAGCCTGTAATACTGTTCTCCAGAAGAGCAGTGGGGATTCAGAGCTCCAAGAGATCATGAGACGACGACAAGAGAAGATCGATGCCGGCAAGGACTGATCTGGGCATGCTCACTGACTTTCAACCAATCACAGGCCAGCCTGGCTGACTGTCAACCAATCACAGCCCAGCATGGCTGGTTACCATAACAACCCTCTCCAGTACTAACCAACCATAAGCCTTCCCCTCCCGAAGCGCCTACCCTTTCACAAACCAACAGTTTTTTTTTGTCTGACAATTGACATTTAATATTGGCATGTACTATAAATGTTGTTATATACATTTTTTTTTATATTGTATATTTATTTTTATTGTTTGTGAATGTGTATGTTTACTTCTTTCTTCAATGATGTTCTCTGGTAATTATGACTGTTGCCCTGTCTGACACTAACCACGTTTCCATCCAACCATTTCATGCGGATGAATTACCTGACGCATGAAAGAAGTTACGACTGGGCTAGATGGAAACATTAAATACTGGTACAATTGTAGAAATGCCGACAGACAATTTGTTTGTTCGACACGGTGGGATCTATTTTGTGTCGGAAAAATTAATAATGCAAGAAATGGTAGTGGAAATGCCTTTATGCTTAAATATTGATATAATAACCATCATATTGAAGTCAACTTGGAGTCAGGCGATGACATGTTGTGTGGTCCTCCCACTACGACTCAGGAAACCATGCAGTTTATTAGGCTTCAGATTAAATAAATTATGAGCTTCACAGGGTGGTGAATGTGCACGGTGATGAGCTTGATGCGCCTTTCCAATACATATCGAGGGTCTTATTCCAGTGACAGGTTGATAGATACTTGGTTGCCGTTTAACAAAATGAAAAGATAATATCGCTTTTATCCATAATAATCTCATAATGTAGGTATCCTACTCGTACTGCATTTGCAAGCTGTTGGCTAGAGACCAGAGTGGGCACATTCGCTATATAACACATCTGTTCTTTTTGTGACAAAACCATCAAGAGTTGAAAATGCGATGGAAACCCATTTAACTTCTATTGGGAATTTAACAGCAAAAGTACTTTTTATGTGCACTACGCCACAGTCTTTTATCCGCAAAAATTAAGTTTGATGGAAACACATCTCTGGTGGGGAAAATACTAATATTGTTTTATGCAGATGTTAGAATATTTACATGAAAATCTGTCGCTAATTGGATGAAAAACCTGGCTACTCTCTCTTAACTTTGTATCGTGGTGAGGGACCATATTAAAACCTGGCTACTCTCTCGTAACTTTGTATCGTGGTGAGGGACCATATTAAAACCTGGCTACTCTCTCTTAACTTTGTATCGTGGTGAGGGACCATATTAAAACCTGGCTACTCTCTCTTAACTTTGTATCGTGGTGAGGGACCATATTAAAACCTGGCTACTCTCTCGTAACTTTGTATCGTGGTGAGGGACCATATTAAAACCTGGCTACTCTCTCTTAACTTTGTATCGTGGTGAGGGACCATATTAAAACCTGGCTACTCTCTCTTAACTTTGTATCGTGGTGAGGGACCATATTAAAACCTGGCTACTCTCTCTTAACTTTGTATCGTGGTGAGGGAACATATTAAAACCTGGCTACTCTCTCTTAACTTTGTATCGTGGTGAGGGACCATATTAATTTTGAGTGAGTATGTGTTTTATGGCTTGTATTTCTCCCATGTTTTATCTCGAGGGATTTATGGAAGACTTTTTTTTTTGTAAAATCAAATGCATAAAGGTCCTCAATGTATATTGTCAAATCAGATGTTAATGTAACGGATTATTCTAACCCACAGTAGTAGTACAATGTTATACCTTATGATACGTAGCGCTGTATGTACGCTTTGACCATTCATTTATTCTCATATCCAGTCACACTTAATTGCAGCTGTTCAACTAAATACACTTCTGTAATTCAGCTTACATATTCTATATTACTAAATACACTTCTGTAATTCATCTTAAATATTCTATATTACTAAATACACTTCTGTAATTCAGTTTACATATTCTATATTACTGAATACACTTCTGTAATTCAGCTTACATATTGTATATTACTAAATACACTTCTGTAATTCAGCTTACATATTCTATATTACTAAATACACTTCTGTAATTCAGCTTACATATTCTATATTACTAAATACACTTCTGTAATTCAGCTTACATATTCACGGTCTATATGAAGTATGCTTTACATGTACAATATTAATCCAATCATATTTCTGTTCTGTGTACATGTTTGTTCCTCCGATAATAAACCCAAGGTCGAAATTCAAACTGATCAAGCTTTGTGGACAATGCTCTTTTTTTTTTTAAGTCGGTAATCACACACACAGAGTAATCTGAAGTAGTGGAGAGTAGATAACTGGTTTTTAAATGTTTAACCCAGTGTCTTTTTTTAAAGGATATGATTCATGTAGTTGTGTAAATACAGCTAATTGGTGGTATAGAATTGGGAGAGAAAGTCTTCATTTTAAAAACGTAGTTTTTGTTAAATTTGTTCTATACTACTGTTGTGGAAAATATGATACAAAAGATTAGGCAGACACTAATTGAATTGTATAATAGTGAATCTTTAATAGATATGAGCAGCTGCAAGTTAGGTCTCTCTCTGGTTGCAGTCAGGAAAGGAGCTCTAAGAGTAAATGGCTATATGTCCCTTATATAATGGGAGGTGATCATACAATCAAATTGTTTACACAACAGTTATTTTATACAAAGCAACAGTTCCATCACAGTCCCAACACAGAACAGAGCATTAAGCCTTGAGAAGATCCATCAGCACACCCCAATTCTGCCACCGCACGATTACTACAATGTTTGTTGTTGTAATAAATATAAGACATAGCCAAAAGATAATTCGAAAGTAGATTATCATTAAGTATCAACCTGTTTCTTTTGTCTGGGGAAAAAGAAAAACAAGACAAAGAGTTTTATTCTAGTCTGATTCTTACAGAAGAGAAATCCATTAGCTTCTGCCTTCAAAAACAGGTCCATGGACAGAGTGAGCACAATGGAGGGGGGGGGGGGTAGATTACTGCCAAAATGTTGTAACCGCAGCAACCTATCTCCATAGAGCTCCCCTTAGTGTATAGCTGTAAACTAACCACCATACTTTACAGAGCAATAGCTCAGCCACATAATCTAGGATCGTTTTCAATAGGGCATATTGTAGCAAAACGTTTTGCAACGGACAACAGAAAAATCAATATTCCTATTGGACAATTTCAGGTTCTACCTCCTTGTTTCAAAACGTTTTCTCTCAACTGAACACGACCCTGAACTCAGTGAAGGCAACTCACATTCACAGAACAGTGAGTGTCCTGTCGTTGATTGACATGATAGTCTTGTACTCAAATAATACAAAAAAAAAAGGTATTTAAAAAAAAATGACAATGCAAATTTTACAGTGTATAAGACATGTTTGAAAACTCGGTTAACACTATACTATGGTAGAAAATACCGCACAGCAATGTAACCCACACAGTGATATCACCACACAGACAGGCCACTCAGATATAATACAGAATATTTGTATTCTCATTAACAGCTACTCTTCCTGGGGTCCAAACAAGGTTAAAACAGTGACATCTGAACAACATCAGCAAATAACACAATACATTATTACATTATTACTCTACTATGTAGTATTATATGTAGTAGTAGTATACTATATAGTACCTGTACATTAAAGTACTCTGTCTGGTAGGCAGTTTTAAGATGGGGGTGGGGGGGGGGGGGGGGTTCACCACAGACATCAAGTTTGACATGCAGACCTGTGCACTGTGATTGAGTTTTTTTAAAAGATGATTTACGCTTGAGCTAACATCCACGCTGTTTGCAGCGATCATTATCAACACAAACGTCTAGGAAATGTCCATTTTTCAATCTATCTCTGTTCGCAGGTTGTTTATCTGCGATGGATTTAAAATCCCGTCCAGAGTCAGGAAGGGATTTATTTATGGAGATATGCATCCAGCCACAGATCCCCTGACTTCTTCAGTGACCTGGAGAAGAACAGAGGTGGATAACAAACCAGGTAAATCACAGGAAACTGAGAGCAGCAGGTATCACCTTATGATGTACAATCTATTCCCAGAGGATAGCACTTAAAAATATTCATTTAAAACACTTTACCTGACAACATCAATGATGCCTTTCTTCAAAGTCTTGACCTGATAGGGAACTCCATGTTTCTCACACAAAGTACGAACCAGAGGAGCCACCAGGTGGTAGTTATGACGGGGCATGGTAGGAAACAGACTGGGAGAGAGAGGGGGAGACAGAGAAAGAGAGGCAGAGAGAGAGTGGGGGGGCAGGGGGACGGTGACAGAGGGAGAGAGAGATTAGAGAAAGAGGCAGAGAGAGAGAGAGAGAGAGAGAGGGGTGGGGGAGGAGGAAGGAGAGAGAGGGAGGGAGAGACAGAGAGCAGACGCTATCAGAGTTTTTCAGAGAAACCTCAGTTTCTGAGTAGGATTGTATCGATATTATATCTAAACACTATTACGAGGTAGAGTAATTAGCACAAACAACTGTTAAGTTATATTTAAGATCAAATGAACTGAATACTGCTTAAACTATAATTTTAGTATGTCAGTGACCTGATAAATGACCATATAAATACAGTATATACTGTTGACAGACAACAGTAAGGTGGGATATTTGTTCCACTTACTGGTGTTCAATCTGAAAGTTGAGGTGTCCACTGAACCAGTCGTTGAAGGTTGACTGTTCAATGTTGCAAGTAGCGCTCAACTAAGACCACAGAAAGAGACACGTTATAGCTCCCTCTGCTGGAGAACTACAGATGGCACAGCCCCAGAAAACACTCCTGGGCCTGTATTCAGGACTGCTGTTCTCAGATCAGTTTAGCCTTTTAAGATGATAATGAATAGGAATGTAAGGACAGGGGGACCTGATCCTAGATCAGCTCTCCTACTCCAAGACACTGTGTATATGGACCCAGTTGTCTCGTAATGATGACGTTACCTGCATGGTGAGCCAGTCCTGGTGTCTCTCATGATCCATCTCCATAGGAAGGTGATTCATCTGGGTCACCCATACAAACCAGTGGCTTTCCAAAAACCTATATACAGTACAATATTCACAATACAATTATTCAGCCACAATATTACGTTACATTATTACATCAAGCACATCATTGTGTTGTTTTATAATACTTAAGATCAGGGCTCTCCAACCCTGTTCTTGGAGAGATACCCTCCTGTAGGTTTTAACTCCAACCCTGTTCCTGGAGAGATACCCTACTATAGGTTTTAACTCCAACCCTGTTCCTGGAGAGATACCCTCCTGTAGGTTTTAACTCCAACCCTGTTCCTTGAGAGATACCCTCCGGTAGGTTTTAAGTCCAACCCTGTTCCTTGAGAGATACCCTCCTCTAGGTTTTAACTCCAACCCCAGGTTAATCTCAACTAGCTAATTATTAGAATCAGGTGTGCTAGTTTAGGGTTGGAGTGAAAACAGGACAGTATCTCTCCAACACCTCTCATCACCCTGAGAACATCATCCCCACAGTGAAGCATGGTGGTGGCAGCATCATGCTGTGGGGATGTTTTTCATCTACGGGGACTTTGAAACTGGTCAGAATTGAAGGAATGATGGATGGTGCTAAATACAGGGAAAGTCTTGGGGGAAATCTGCTTCAGTCTTCCAGAAATTTGAGACTGGGACATAGGTTCACCTTCCAGCAGGACAATGACCCTAAGCATACTGCTAAAGCAACACTCGAGTGGTTTAAGGGGAAACATTTACATGTCTTGGAATTGCCTAGTCAAAGCCCATACCTCAATCCAATTGAGAATCTGTGGAATGACTGAAAGATTGCTGTACATCAGCGGAACCCAACCAACTTGAAGGAGCTGGAGCAGTTTTACCTTGAAGAATGTGCAAAAATTCCAGTGACTAGATGTGCCAAGCTTATAGAGACATACCCCAAGAGACTTGCAGCTGTAATTGCTGCAAAATGTGTCTCTACAAAGTATTGGATTTGGGGGGGTGAATAGTTATGTATGCTGAAGTTTAAAAATTTTCTGTCTAATTTCTTGTTTGTTTCACAATATAAAATATTTTGCATCTTCAAAGTGGTAGGCATGTTGTGTAGATCAAATGAAACAAAATCCCCCAAAAATTGATTTTAATTCCAGTTTGTAAGGCAACAAAATATGAAAAATGCCAAGGGGGTGAATACTTTCGCAAGCCACTGTACAGGATGGTTGCTCTCCAGGAACAGGGTTGGAGAGCCCCGCTGTAGATAATTTGAATACAATTAATGAATCAGCGAATGAGTGAGTGAGTTAGCGAACCAGTGAATGAATGAATGAATTCATCTTTGAGCTCCCTCTCAGTTCATACTTTACCTGACGAAGCTGATCAATGCTACTGAGCCAAAGAAACCAAAGAAGGGATAGTAACAGCAGAAGAAGCGAAGGTAGAAACTCATCGACCACGCCAGATCCTTTACAGGAGACAAAGATTGGTATTATGGTCAGACATGATCACATCTGGGGTTCCTACCAAAGCAACATTTATCACATCTGGTGAACAAGGATTTAGTGCCCCCAGGTGTTAGCACAGTCATATCATTACTCTCTCATGGAAGCCTTATGTTCCAGATGGGAATGAAGAGGATTAAGTCTACATTTATTTGGTATGAAATCTCACCACCCAGTCCTGTCGTAAAAACATGGTCCGCAATATCTGGATGTGGAAATACACTGGAATAAGTAGTGGAGGTCCAACTGAGAGACAGAAGGAAAATATTGGTGTTACATACATACATCAGTTGTCTATATTTTACTTGTATGTGTTCAATTGAAGTTGATGTGATTTATATACAGAAATCCATGAAACGTGTTCAGAAACTTACTGAGGAAGAAGTACTGGTGTTGGTGATGGTAGGGCATGTACTTCAACTTCTTTATACCATACTGCAACAGACAGAGACAAGGAGTCAGATGGATCTTACTTCAGAGTACTACTTAAGTAGTTTTGGGGCTATCTGCACTTTACTTTACTATTTATATTTTTGACAACTTTTATTTTACTTCACTACATTCCTGATGAAAATAATATACTTTTTACTCCATACATTTTCCATGACACCCAAAAATACTAGTTACATTTTGAATGCTTAGCAGGAGAGGAAAATGGTCCAATTCACACTCTTGTCATGAGAACACATGGTTGTCCCTACTGCCTCTGATCTAGCTGACTCACTAAACACACATGCTGTCGTAGGGTTTAGACCAAGACGCAGCGGGAAAATGTATACTCATCTTCTTTTATTAATGGACAAAGAAGGAAAACCAAAAACGTCTACAAAAACACAACGACAAAGAACATGCCGGTCAGGCACAAAGCTATACACAGCAACAATCTCCCACAAAATCCCATGACAAAACACACTCCTATATATAGGACCTTCAATCAGAGGCAACGATAGACAGCTGCCTCCAATTGAAGGCCCCAATCCCCATTACCAAAACATAGAAATTCAAACACCTAGACAGAACATAGAAAAACTAACATAGAACAATAACCAAAACCCTGGACTAATAAATCAAATACCCCTCTAACTAAATACATAGCCCAAACCATATAAACCAAATACCCCCTCTACATGAACACATACACAAACACACCCTGAACCACATAAAACAAATACCCTCTGCCACGTCCTGACCAAACTACAAGAACAAATAAGTCCTTTACTGGTCAGGACGTGACACATGCATCGTTTGTAAATGATGTCTGAGTATGCCCCTGGCTATCCATACATTTTCAAAACAAGAAAATGGTACCATCTGGTTTATTTTATATAAGGAATTTGAAATTATTTTTACTTTTACTTTTGTTTCTTAAGTATATTTTAGCAGTTACATTTACTTTTGATACTTAAGTATATTTTTAACCAAATACTTGTAGACTTTTACTCAAGTAGTATTTTACTGGGTGACTTTCACTTTTACTTGAGTAATTTTCTATTAAGGTATCTTTACTTTTACTCAAGTATGACAATTGGGTACTTTTTCCACCACTGGTAATTTCATGAATATTACATTCATTTAATGAACTACTACATGAATATTTAGATTATTATTCAAATATGACATGGAGTCAGATGGGTCATAAAGCACTAAGGTTGTGGGTCCAGTTGGGGCAGGGTTCACAAATATAATATATTGATAACTACCTCTACAGGCTGTGTGTCTCCCAGGACGAAGACATGCAGTGAGTTGATATCAGGATCTTTACGAAACACGTTGGGTTTAGCGTGGTGCTGGAAGTGACGATGGTTCCACCAGTTAGCAGATGCACCCTGGAAACACACAGCTAATGTTACTTATTAATGGTACACACAATTACACTTACTGTAACTTACAACTGTTGGACACTACACGAAATAAGGCTAATGTATAGCAGTGAACTTGGAAATGTAACACTGGTGAATGTGGGAAAGTGAAAGGGAAAAGTTTCCTGAACAAAGATTTAACATAGTCCTGGAGTAAAATGTAATTTCAAAGGAGATCATCCATTGAGAATGGTTTTCAGTCCAGGACTGGGTTTAAACTGTGTCCGGGTTAACTTATCCAAAGAGTAGCAGAAGATCAGCCTAAAGAAACAGTAATGTCAAATGTCCAACCATTGTCCAGTAGCCTACCTTTAGGTGTCCAATGACAAACTTTTGCAGTACGTGATTCCAACTGGATTTCTTGAAGACTGACAGGTGGCCGAAGTCATGCTGCAGCCAGCTAGCTTGGGCCTGAGAGGGAAAAAGAAAGGCAGATTTTGAATGGTGTCTGACCTTAACCTTAATCCTAACCTCATCCCCTAACCTTAACCCTAACCTAATCCCCTAACCTTAACCTAATCCTCTAACCTTAACCCTAACCTTAACCCTAACCTAATCCCCTACCCTTAACCCTAACCTAATCCTCTAACCTAATCCCCTAACCTTAATCCTAACCTCATCCCCTAACCTTAACCCTAACCTAATCCCCTAACCTTAACCTAATCCTCTAACCTTAACCCTAACCTTAACCCTAACCTTAACCCTAACCTAATCCCCTAACCTTAACCTAATCCTCTAACCTTAACCCTAACCTTAACCCTAACCTAATCCCCTAACCTTAACCCTAACCTAATCCTCTAACCTAATCCCCTAACCTTAACCCTAACCTAATCCCCTAACCTTAGCCCTAACCTAATCCTCTAACCTTAACCCTAACCCGCTAACCTTAACCCTAACCTAATCCCCTAACCTTAACCCTAACCTTAACCCTAACCCTAACCTAATCCCCTAACCTTAGCCCTAACCTTAACCTTAACCTGATCCCCTAACCTTAACCCTAACCTAATCCTCTAACCTTAACCCTAACCTAATCCCCTAACCTTAACCCTAACCCCCTAACCTTAACCCTAACCCCCTAACCTTAACCCTAACCTTAACCCTAACCTGATCCCCTAACCTTAACCCTAACCTAATCCCCTAACCTTAACCCTAACCTTAACCCTAACCTAATCCCCTAACCTTAGCCCTAACCTAATCCTCTAACCTTAGCCCTAACCTAATCCCCTAACCTTAACCCTAACCTAATCCCCTAACTTTAAACCTAACCTAATCCCCTAACCTTAACCCTAACCTTAACTCTAACCTAATCCCCTAACCTTCACTTTAACCCTAACCTTAATGTCACGGATTTCCCCGGTACTGCTGCTCATTCCGTTCACCAGCTCCGGAGGTCTACTTCACCGGCCTTCTAGGCTTCACTGAACTGGATCATTACCACCAACCCCGGACTGTCTTGCCTCATTACTCACACCTGGTTCCCATTCCCCCTGATTAGTATGTGTATATATGTGCCCTCTGTTCTCCATTGTCCTTGTCGGTTATTGTTCCCATGTCCGTTGGTCTTGTGAGTACCTGTGCTCTGTTGTTTCGGCTTTCGTGCAGCGTGTATTGTTGTGCACTCGTTATTACGGGTCTCGTCCCGTGTATTGTTATTACGGGTCTCGTCCCGTCTCTTGTTATTACGGGTCTCGTCCCGTGTATTGTTATTACGGGTCTAATCCCGTGTATTGTTATTACGGGTCTCGTCCCGTGTATTGTTATTACGGGTCTAATCCCGTGTATTGTTATTACGGGTCTCGTCCCGTCTCTCGTTATTACGGGCCTCGTCCCGTGTATTTATTAGAGGTTTAACCTCGCTCTTTTGTTTGGGTTGCATCTCTGTGATTTTGTATACGTGTTTGTTTTGGGCTTGGTCCCTGTGCCTTTCATGGCATGTTGTATATTTTGGGTGGAGTATTAAAACCCCCTATTACGTATTCCTGCGCCTGTCTCCAATCATTTATACAACGTGACACTTAACCCTAACCTTCGATCCCTATGCCTAACCTTTGAATCCGCCTGTCAAATATCTTCTTGTACTCCCTAATAATACTGTAATGGTACCTGAGACGTGGCCAGCATGAGGGAACAGAGCAGTGTGAGGCTCCAGCTGGTCCCCCAGACCCAGAGCAGGCCCAAAGCCAGGGCCTCTAGTAGCAGGATGTGGCCCAAGTAGAGGCTGAAGAACAGGAGGCGGGCACGGAGGAGACCCTCCCTCTCCACACGGTCGCGCAAGGCCTGGAAGTCCTGCACCAGAGCTGCCTGTATGGGTTAGAGGTGATCAATAATCAATTAAGACGTATGAAGTAAGGGGTCTTTCTCAATTAAACTGGCCTTGATTTGAGGACGTGAGAAATTAGGATGAGAGGAATTACAGAAAGACCAACTGTGATAGAGCAAAGTAGATGAACCAGGAGGAAGGTGGATGATGGTAGAGAGATGAGAATTGAGGGAGTGGAGGGGAGGAAGAGGACAGGAGAGGGATAAGGACAGTGTAAATTGAGAAGAGAAACCTGTAGAGAAGAAGAAGAAGAGGAAGAAGAAGGGTAAGGAAATAGAAGTAACAGAAAGCTGAAGAGTACCAGGATAAGATGTAAGACTCCTGAATAGATAAACAGACAGCGGGCAGCGGGGCATCTGGGCACATAGACAGGCTGGTATAATGTGCCCTAGTTATAGGGGCATCTGGGCACATAGACAGTCTGGTATAATGTGCCCTAGTTATAGGGGCATCTGGGCACATAGACAGGCTGGTATAATGTGCCCTAGTTATAGGGGCATCTGGGCACATAGACAGGCTGGTATAATGTGCCCTAGTTATAGGGGCATCTGGGCACATAGACAGGCTGGTATAATGTGCCCTAGTTATAGGGGCATCTGGGCACATAGACAGGCTGGTATAATGTGCCCTAGTTATAGTAGTTGACTGAAGATTACACACTACTTCTCTAGGAGGTAAATCTTGTCTTGAAATATCTCCTTCCACATCATACCTGCTCTTACCACACTCTGACACATTATAGAAAGTAACATTCTGCACAGCATTCTGTCTGAGAAGCATGGAGAAAGACAGAGAAAGACAGGCCTCACATTGGTCCCTGGGTCCCTACCTAAACCTACAGTATGTTAGAGTGGGCGTGGGGCTATGTCAGAGGGAGAGACGCTCTAGGCTTCACATTCTATGTTTCATTATGTAGCCTACAACGATGTATGTTATGTAGAGGGAGAGAGAAAGATGGGCCTCCTCACATTTTTCCCCTGGTCCTGGCTGGGCTCTGTCGGTGCCAGCTCTCCAATCAGCAACGGCTTCAGAAACTTCCTGACAAAATTAGGATCAGGATGGAATGCGGAAAATGCGTCCTAGAAATTAGAGACATAGATTCATCTATGTTGTTTAAGAGAAATACATACAAATGTCCTCTCAGTAAAAAAAGTGAGTGTTCAAAACATTAAGAACTCTTTCCATGATATAGACTGACCAGGTGAATCCAGGTGAAAGCTATGATCTCTTATTGATGTCACCTGATGAAGGGGAGGAGACAGGATAAAGAAGTATTTTTTTTTGCCTTGAGACATGGATTGTGTATGTGTGCCTTTCAGAGGGTGAATGGGCAAGACAAAATATTTAAATGCTTTTGAACGTGGTATGGTAGTAGGTTCCAGGCGCACCGGGTTTGTTTTCAAGAACTGCAACGCTGCTGGGTTATTCACGCTCAACAGTTTCCCGTGTGTATCAAGAATGGTCCACCACCCAAAGGACATCCAGCCATCTGGACACAACTGTGGGAAAGCATTGAAGTCAAAATGGGCAAGCATCCCTGTGGAACACTTTCGACACCTTGTAGAGTCCATTCCCAGGACGAATTGAGGCTGTTCTGGGGGCAAAAGGGGGTGCAACTCAATATTAGGAAGGTGTTCCTAATGATTTGTACACTCAGTGTATGTCTCTAAGTAAAAATGTATGATGATTCATTCATGGTTAAGAGATTATCGTGATATTAGGATCCAGCAACGATCCACTAACAACTAGTGTAATATGTCATACAGTCATAATGTACGATCCACAAACAACTAGTGTAATATGTCATACAGTCATAATGTACGATCCACTAACAACTAGTGTAATATGTCATACAGTCATAATGTACGATCCACTAACAACTAGTGTAATATGTCATACAGTCATAATGTACGATCCACTAACAACTAGTGTAATATGTCATACAGTCATAATGTACGATCCACTAACAACTAGTGTAATATGTCATACAGTCATAATGTACGATCCACTAACAACTAGTGTAATATGTCATACAGTCATAATGTACGATCCACTAACAACTAGTGTAATATGTCATACAGTCATAATGTACGATCCACTAACAACTAGTGTAATATGTCATACCTACAACATTATAACATTTTCAAACAGTCTTGGAAAAGCTTGAGAACATTTCACCAACAACTTCCATAGTTAGGCTACTGACCGTGGCATCTTCTCCAGCAAAGTGACTGATGACCCTGATGCCACCCGGGTGTCTCTTTGCCCACTGGGTAATATTATAGACCTTCCTGTCGATGACCAACCACTGGTCGCCTCTGTGGCAGTGCCTCTGGACCTCTTCCCAGGTGTAGACTGCACTGCCACCTCGCCCTCCTCGCCCTCCACCGGGCCCAACCACGCCACCCTTGGCCGGCTCGCTTGACTCCGTCTGCTGGCCTCCGCCCCCCATCCTCGGTTCTCTCTGCTCCACTCACACCGTCGCTGTGTCAGCTACGCTCTGTCCAGTCTGTCCAACTGAAGCACACTGAGGACCAGTCAAATGCAACGTACAGAGAGGAAGTCAGGGAATGGAATCAGAATCAGATGATGCTGTCTGAGCCAAGTCACACCTACATGGTGAAATGGTGTGACTCTTCTGCAGGTTGATGTTTATTGGGATGAGTCTTGTCCTGGAGGCAGAACTGAGAGATTTCAACTTGATGGACCAGAAGTCCAAATTTGCTATATCGTAAAAATTCATGAAAACAAACAGACTTAATTTGTGACCCGTTTCAGGAAGCTCGGCGTATGTCAAACGTCACTACTTCACAGGAGAGTCATTTGAAGATCTTTTAAAAAAAAATTACAAATCCATGTATTCAGGTAAGAGTTTAGCTACATTTTCAGATATTATAAGTTTTATATTTGGTCAAAAAGTCATTTTCATTGCAAGTTAAAGCGTACTGTTAGCTCGCTAGCGAACGTTAGCCTGCTGGCTTGCTAGCTAACGTTACGTGTCGTAATATTATTTGAATCAGAAACTCCTTTGCATTGCTAGTTATAGCCTAATATTAGCTAGCTAACTAACATTGAACCTAGTTGGTTAGCTTTAGCTACCTGCAGATTCATACTACAGCTATGACAATATTTGTATTGGTGGTATTATGAGTTGGGATTATTCCGGTTCATTGTTTAGCTAGCTACATGTCTAAACAAGCCTCAGATGATTACATGACCCATCAAGTTCACCAGGTGTGTCTGGGGGGTGATTACAGCCATCTATTGTATTTCATGAACATGTGTACATGTCTAGACAATAGTGACCCATCCACTTAGCTAGATGTGTCTGGGGTTATAGTTTTTCCTTCTCATGACCCATCAATTTAGACAAGTGTGTCTGTGTAAGCATCATCTAATATTTATAAAATATTTTTATCTGGACACTTTCTGGTTTTGATATTGCTACTATAAAAATATGCAAGTAACCATTTCCCTGTACCATTTACACCTGTATCCTATATATATATATATATATATATCCTGTATCCTATATATATATATATCCTATATCCTGTATCCTATGTATGTGACAAATCAACGTAGATTTTATTTGATATAGTGTGTGTTAACCAGAGATGGTAATGTGAAGAACAACATGACCTGTACCAAAGTCAGATTAGGATACAGGCCAAGGACTAGATAAAAGTGTATTTTTACCTGGAGTTTCTTCCTTATTGTAGGCTACTACTTTCCCCACTTTTAGTCTTGAAATCTTTGGTTGTTTACCACACTACTCACTCTGTTTAGCACATGGCCTCAGGTGTGAATCCTTAAAGAGATGGGTGGGGCTAAGGCTTAAGAGGGTGTGAATGGTGCTGAATGGGGGTAGACAAAGAAGAGCTCTCCAGTAGGTGTACCAAAACATTCAAGGACCATTTTCTCAAAAGTGGGGTTACAAGTTCATCAACTTTCAAAGCAAAATTACTTTCCCATTGTTCCTCAACTGCAGTGTATGATACACAGTTTTCTATCTCTGAGTCTCTACCTTTATCCAATGTAAAAAACACAATGTAAAAATGTTGTTACATCTTTTATTTATTTATGTAACCTTTATTTAACTAGGCAAGTCTGCTAAGAACAAATTCATATTTACAATGATGGCCTACCAAAAGGAAAAAGGCCTCCTGCGGGGACAGGGGCTGGGATTAAAGATACAAATATATAAAATAAAAATATAAGACAAAACACATATCACGACAAGAGAGACAACACAACACTACATAAAGAGAGACCTAAGACAACAATCCAGGTGGTGGGTCACATTTAGGGTTAGGCATTAACGTTATCAGTGTGGTTAAGGTTAGGTTTAAAATCTGATTGTATGACTGTGGCTGTGCCAGCTTGTGACCTTTCTGCCTCCAGAACAACATTCATGATGAAAAACGCTAACCTGCGATTCTTCTGCCAGAGGGAAGGGAGATGTTTTCCAGACAGCGTTGTACAACAAAATATGTTGTTCAATTGATTTGCTGAAAATATCGAATGAAGAATACCTGTAGAGGCGCAAGAATGTTAGCCAGTCTGGGTTCTGTAATTCTGTGGAGTTTCTATTCTAACAACATCGAAACCATTAAATATGTTGTTGAAAATATCTAATAACGAATACCTGTAGCATTCTGTATGGAGTTCCTATTCTAATCTAATGTTGAGCATCGATGCAATTTACCACGATGTTTATTTGTAACATTATATTAGAATAGAGACAAAGAGCATTGAAATGTTCTCATCAATAAATAATAAAGAATACGGAGATGCGCCATTGTTTAGGCATGGACTCCTCTTCCGTTCCGCATATGTTCCCCGAGTTTTATATGACACACAGTGCAAACCTTTATGAGTGTTTCATTTGAATGTCTCTATAATGACACGCATGATAAAATCTAATAGTCCGTTGTCGTGTCAGCCGTTACAGAAATCCCCAGGCTACATGACATAACATTAAATCAGGCTATAGTGTTATCAACAATATAACGCAATTATACAATGATGATGTGTATATAGAATGAATATAATAGCTGCACTCACCAACATTTCCAGATGTGCAATCTTCTCTCTTTTCCTAGCTCCTCTTATTCATAAAAATACATTCAGTTCTTTCTGATCATATATCCAATCAAATCATCAGTAGGCTACTAATATGGAGAATACAAAATATTCAAAATGCAACTATAGAATTTACACATCGTATAATGAAAACGTGGGGCAAGTAACGAGTTGTGTCGAGTTAAAAATAAAAATAAACATTAACACACCTCGAATGTATGTATTAAGCAATGGCAATGATTATGAAAGCGCTTAACACAATCGAGTTATATGGGGCTTCTATTCGTCGTCATTAGTGTTTCCATGTTGTGATGTTCCTCTTCTTTTCGAGAGATGAGCTTTGCGTTACGGAGAGAGAGAGAGAGAGAGACAGAGAGAGAGCGAGAGAAAGAGAGAGAGACAGAGAAAGAGAGAGAGAGAGAGAGAGAGAGAGAGAGAGAGAGAGAGAGAGAGAGAGAGAGAGAGAGCACCGTCACACAGGTAGGAGGAGCAGCTTTCTGTCTATAATAAGCTCCGCCTCTACACCTCAAACCACAAGTAACCAATCAGGGAACAGTAGTTGGCTCTGTCCCAAAACCGTAAATTCCCTTCAACACAAAATATTTTGGCGGCATTATCAGGGTCGTCACTAGTTACCACAGCAACAAAGTAATAAACCCCGCCTATTTCAACAGTTTATCTTCTTAAATCTGATTTTTAACCTAAACACACCCTAACCTTATTCCTAACTCTAAACATAAATTAAGACCAAAAATCTAATTTTGGTTTTCATACATTTTTATGATGTAGCCCATATTTACTTTGTGGCTGTGTTAGGCTAACTAGTGACACCTATTATAAACAGGTGAGAGGGTTCATAATCATTCCGTTTTGAAGGGAATCATTTTTTTATATATATATATTTTTTTTTTATAAATAAAACATTTAGATTTTAATGGCGTAGTCGCTACATTGTTTTGGTGAAAATGACTGCAATAAAATCAAATCAAATTGTATTGCTCACATACATATGTTTAGCAGATGTTATTGCGGGTGTAGCGAAATGCTAGCCACAATAACTGTTTTAGCTATCACTCTGATATTGGCTAAACTACTCCTACCATTGAACAGTAGACTATCAATGTGACATCCAGATTGTTAATACCAATATTGTTATTTTTTATTATTTATTTTTTACCTTTTATTTAACTAGGCAATTCAGGTAAGAACAAATTCTTATTTACAATGACGGTCTACCCCAGCCCAACCCGGACGATCTCTGCCATGTTTTTGGTTAAAGGTGATGATATAGTCACTACCCGCGCTGTTCCCTGTCAACTGTCGGACATCTTGTTTCTCCAGCTCTTACTGTCCCTCAGTGGAAGCAACTGATTTCGGCATTCACACCTATGTGAAGTTAGCCATAATCAGGATTAGCAACAAAAGTGGAGTTTGCGGTTTGCCTTCAAAATAAAAGTCCCCCATTTGAAAGTGATGCAAACGGATTAAAATTGTGGAAACATGCCATATTTGGACTAGATAATGCTAAACAAGGTCGTAATGTTGTTATATAAATGAAACAAAAGACAATAATGAGTTAATTTGACACAAACATTTTTAAAAACTGTTGAAATCACACTGTGGATGTATCTCATCATAATATTCCATGATGACAAAGCCCATTTTTTATTTTTAGTCATTTAGCAGACGCTCTTATCCAGAGCTACTTACACTAGTGAATGCATACATTTCGCACATTTTTTTGTATTATTTTTTTTGGACTGGCCCCCCGTGGGAATCAAACCCACAACCCTGACATTGCACACACCATGCTCTACCAACTGAGCCACAGGGAAGACAAATCAGGTTCTCCAAATTTTTGAAGAGGCGACTCAGGGATGCTGGCCTTCTAGGCAGAGTTCCTCTGTCCAGTGTCTGTGTTCTTTTGCATATCTTAATCTTTTCTTTTTATTGGCCAGTCTGAGATATGGCTTTTTCTTTGCAACTCTGCCTAGAAGGCCAGCATCCTGGAGTCGCCTCTTCACTGTTGACGTTGAGACTGGTGTTTTACGGGTACTATTTAATGAAGCTGCCAGTTGAGAACTTGTGAGGTGTCTGTTTCTCAAACTAGACACTCCAATGTACTTGTCCTCTTGCTCAGTTGTGCACCGGGGACTCCCACTCCTCTTTCTATTCTGGTTAGAGCCAGTTTGTGCTGTTCTGTGAAGGGAGTAGTACACAGCGTTGTACGACATCTAGAGTTTCTTGGCAATTTCTCGCATGGAATAGCCTTCATTTCTCAGAACAAGAATAGACTGATGAGTTTCAGAAGAAAGTACTTTGTTTCTGGACATTTTGAGCCTGTAATCAAACCCATAAATGCAGATGCTTCAGATACTCAACTAGTCTAAAGAAGGCCAGTTGTATTGCTTCTTTAATCAGAACAACAGTTGTCAGCTGTGCTAACATAATTGCAAAAGGGTTTTCTAATGATCAATTAGCCTTTTAAAATGATAAACTTGGATTAGCTAACACAACGTGCCATTGGAACACAGGAGTGATGGTTGTTGATAATGGGCCTCTGTACACCTATGTAGATATTCCATAAAAAATCTGCCATTTCCAGCTACAATAGTCATTTACAACATTAACAATGTCTACACTGTATTTCTAATCAATTTGATGTTATTTTAATGGACAATTTTTTTTGTGCTTTTCTTTAAAAAACAAGGACATTTCTAAGTGACCCCAAACTGTTGAATGGTAGTGTAAGTATTCAGACCCTTCGCTATGAGACTCGAAATCGAGCTCAGGTGCGTCCTGTTTCCATTTATACTCCTTGAGGTGTTTCTACAACTTGATTGGAGTCCACCTGTTGTAAGTTCAATAGATTGGACATGTTTTGGAAAGGCACCCGTCACTACTGAAAATCCATAAATCCATAAATCAATAATTAAACCTCTAAGTTTTGTTTTTCATTTCAGGTAAGTTGCCTTTTTTGAATTGTCCTTCTTTTGCCAAATAGTGGCATTTGGTTGGGGCTGCTCACTGATTGGCTGTAGTGACTTTGAAATGTGTTTATAATTCCAGTTACACTACATGATTGAAGGATCGGACCCTTTTTTACAATGTTCGCCTAAAATGACATACCCAAATCTAACTGCCTGTAGCTCAGGACCTGAAGCAAGGATATGCATGTTCTTGATACCATTTGAAAGGAAAGACTTTGAAGTTTGTGTACATGTGCAATTAATGTAGGAGAATATAACACATTAGATCTGGTAAAAGATAATACAAAGAAACATAACATGCGTTTGAAAGGCCACATTGTATTTTTTCAGTTTAGGCGCAATTTAGATGTTGGCCACTAGATGCCAGCAGTGTGTGTGCAAAGTTTTAGACTGATTCAATGAACATTCTGTTCAAGGTGTTTTATGAAGTCTGCCCAAATGTGCCTAATTGGTCAAAATATACATTTTCAAGTGCATAACTGTGCACTCTCCTCAAACAATATCATGGTATGTTTTCACTGTAATAGCTACTGTAAATCGGACACTGCATTTAGGTTAACAATAATTGAAGCTTTCTGCCCATATAAGACATGTCTATGTCCTGGGACATTTTCTTGTTACTTACAACCTCATGCTAATCACATTAGCGCATGTTAGCTCAACCGTCCCATGGGGGGGACACCGATCCCATAGAGATTTAAAAAAATTATATAATGAAAGTTAGCCTATTTGACTGAAGCTTGAACTTTAAATGAACTGTCTTCATATTTCTTGTGAAATGATTCATACTGGAGAGATGCATTTTGATAATTAAATAGTAATTGTTTTCCCTGTGTTACAGTGGCTCTGTACATTGAGGCTTAGACAAATGACAACAGAGGGTAACACAAATGTATAAATGTTTTCAATAAACAACTCAAAGACAATTCTTAATTCGTGCCCAAAATAGTGGTGGGTAGGGGCACAAGAAAAGTGTTCTTTTAAACAGTGGCCTTTTGGAAAGTTTGCTGAAACATCATCTTATTGTAGTCAAGTTCCTCCTGTTTCAGTTCGCAACATGATTTCAAATCTGCTTGCTAAACGTGCTGCTGAAATGCAAGTGGTTTATGGATTTTCAATTATATTTATTAATTATTAATAAATAATTTTTGATTAATTTATTATTATTATTATTATTACCAAATGGAATGATTTGGGCCCTACCAGACAGTTACAATAACAAACGGAGGGCACTTCTCGAATGCGTACTCCGTTTGTACATATTTTGAAGCATGCATCGATGCAATCTTCAATGGAAAGTATGCAAAGAAATATGACGCAACAATGTAAATATTACTAACATTTCCTTTAAATCAATGGCGGACATTATTTAAGCAGAGAAAATACACTCCGACTTCGGAATGACGTGCTGCCCTGTTATACTATCTGATTAGCTACATTACTACGATTCACATAGAGCTAGCTGATAGTTATGAAGTAAAACATTTGCTTTGTGTATCTTGATTCATCTCTATTGGCCTGGCCCAGAAGAAGGAAGGGCCAGTCCATACTAAGTCAATAGGGCTAACTGGCTAGCTTGCTAACCATGAAGAATTGTTAACTAGCTACCAACGAAGAATGGACATCTACCTTGCGTAACATTAGTTTTAGGTAATTTTTGCCTGTTTAGCTAGCTAGCTGGCTAGCTTACGATTACGACTCAAATCGAATCAAATCAAATCAAATCAACGTTTATTTGTCACGTGCGCCGAATACAACCTTACAGTGAAATGCTTACTTACAGGCTCTAACCAATAGTAAAAAAAAAAGGTATGTGTGTGTGTGTGTGTGTGCGTGTGTGCGTGTGTGCGTGCGTGCGTGTGTGCGTGCGTGTGTGTGTGTAGGTAAGTAAAGAAATAAAACAACAGTAAAAAGACAGGCTATATACAGTAGCGAGGCTATAAAAGTAGCGAGGCTACATACAGACACCAGTTAGTCAGGCTGATTGAGGTAGTATGTACATGTAGATATGGTTAAAGTGACTATGCATATATGATGAACAGAGAGTAGCAGTAGTGTTAAAAGAGGGGTTGGCGGGTGGTGGGACACAATGCAGATAGCCCGGTTAGCCAATGTGCGGGAGCACTGGTCAGTCGGGCCAATTGAGGTAGTATGTACATGAACCTATAGTTAAAGTGACTATGCATATAAGATAAACAGAGAGTAGCAGGGGGAGGCAGGGGGAGGGCACACAATGCAAATAGTCTGGGTAGCCATTTGATTACCTGTTCAGGAGTCTTATGGCTTGGGGATAAAAACTGTTGATTCATATATATCTAGCTGATAATTATGAAGTAAAACGTTTGGTCTCTATTGTTGCCATTGTCCTGGCTGGAGGAAGGGTCAGTGAATGGGGAGGTGCAGCGTGAGGTAATACAGCAGTAATGTTTTATGTGTTCTCCACACTCTCGTCCTCACAAGAATGTACTCAAATGAACGTCCTCGGAGAATAGACTTGGAGCATGAGAGTGTGGAGCACAGTAGTATGCATATTGTGGTCCCGTGTGGCTCAGTTGGTAGAGCATGGCGTTTGCAACGCCAGGGTTGTCGGTTCAATTCCCACGGTGGACCAGTACGGGGGAAAGAAATATGTATGAAATGTATGCATTCACTACTGTAAGTCACTCTGGATAAGAGCGTCTGCTAAATGACTAAAATGTAAATGTAGAAATATTGAGAAACACCCCCTGTCTTGTGGAAGACTATGCACTGACAGAAGAAACAAAGCATTTGCTATTCAAATATGTCATTTTAAACAACCAGATTCAAATCCATCTGGGCCTTTTCACATGCTCTCTAATACAGAAGTAAACAAAATACGTTGTTTTGCTGTAGATATTATGAGGTTACACAGATCTAGAATCAGTTCATATCCACAAAAGGCTTATTTTAGCTACACATATCTGACTTCAGGACAGTTCATAGAAGTTTATAATCCAGATTGATCCAAGGCCTTTTTGTATTTTAGGTCAGGGAGTTGTGAAGGAGAGAGCAGAGAGGGGGGGAAGGGAACCTGATCACTGATTGGCTGTAGCTACAATTGTCCCCTCCCAAAAATCTATCAATATTCCAACAGACATGTCACATTTTCAAAAGATTCTAAAATCTATTCAGTAATATGCCAAAGCTACACATACCCTGACCTGTGGAAGACTATGTCCTGACAAAACAAATAAAAAGAAGCATTTGGCATTAAAATATATTTTTTTAAATGACTAAATTGGTTGTAAAATACAAAAGACTTGAATTGAAATGGAATATTATGATGTCAAGTTAAACACAATTATATGCATTTAATCTGGATAATAGTGATAAAACGTTAATTATTTGGACAATTTTTTTTTTTATATACATATTGTATATACCGTATATGTGTATACATACATTGAGAGATAAATAGGTGATGAACTCAGCAAGGTTTGGTTGGTTAGCTGTTAACAGTGATCAAGTTATTCTGTTTTGGATTCATCAGTCAGTTGCCATTATTGTGTAAATGTTGTTAACAACGCTCCAATCCACGCCTCTTCCCTCCCTCCATATGCTCAAATGGCAAATTCTAGCCAATCACAAAAATTCCTGAACCAGACGCTGTGGTCCAATTGGAAAAATCGCTAAGTTTTCTGCCAGCCAATTAGAAACTCTCACTGCAGTACACATGTGTGTCCTTTAAGGGGAGCCAAAGAGCACAGAGAAACAAACACCTGTCATAACGTTCATTCTATCTTAGTGATGTTCACTGAGAAACTTTTATCAGATTTATATATAGGTCAGGCCTAGGCTGTCATTGAAAGGAAAACACTTGGTCCTCACTTCCAAAAATGAACAGAGACGGACAGACAAGGGGCTAGGCCAGGGTTAGAGTAGGCTGTCATGGTAGGGTGCAAAGAAAGACAATGTCACCTTTCTGTCTAGGATATCAGCGTGCATCTGCATGTCCTCCTAACCCACCAGATGTTTCTCTTCTTAAACACTGGCTAATCATCCATCTGACACATACACACAAACATGGAAATAGGGGAACACTCCTAATAGTGTGTTTGTGTGTGTGTGTGTGTGTGTGTGTGTGTGTGTGTGTGTGTGTGTGTGTGTGTGTGTGTGTGTGTGCGTGCGTGCGTGCGTGCGTGCGTGCGTGCGTGCGTGCGTGCGTGCATGTGAAAGAGATGGCTGGAGGAGTGGTGGCCTACATGTAAATAACATTTGCTTGATTGATTGTTACTGTATAAGTAGAAGTGAGGTCCTCTTACACATCAGGTATGAAGTAGCAGTGCCAACACTGCCAAGTGGCTGGAATGTTCTCCACTGAGTCAACTGTCATCTCCAGCCCAAACACCTCCAGGGTCTCCAGATTCAGAGACAGTTTGGAAAAACAGAAACTGTAAACATAGATTTAGAAAGTCCAACTCTCAGAATCTCCCCTTATCCCACACTTCCTCCTCTACCCTGCGTTATATTGGCGAAATGATGCAATCGCTGAAGAATAAACGGTACGAGCTCCGTTCGAGACTGTCCTATCGACGGGACATTAAGAACTTTAACATCCTATGCTTCTCAGAGTCATGGTTGAACAAGGACATGGATAATACACAGTACATCTAGCTGGTTTTTCTTTGCATTGGCAGGACAGAACGGCAGAGTCTGGTGAGACCGGGGTGGAGGGTGGTTTGTGTCTCTTTATTAACGACAGCTGGTGCACAACCTGTAATATTAAGGAAGACAGGAGGTTCTGCTCGGCTCAGTTAGAGTATCTCATGATAAGCTATAGACCTTACTGTTTACCAAGAGAGTTTTCATCTAGATTTGTTTGCTGTAAATTTACCACCACAAGCAGATGCTGGCACTAAGACTGCATTCAACGAGCTGTATACGACCATAAGCAAACAAGACAATGTTCATCCAGACCTTCCAGACGACTGTTTGATCATGCTCTCCGTAGTCAATGTGATTAGACCTTTAAACATTACCAGGATGTGTACTCAGAGCATGCACTGACCAACTGGCAAGTGGCTTAACTGACATTTTCAAACTCTCTCTGACAGAGTCTGTAATGCCTACATGTTTAAAGCAAACCCCCATAGTCCCCTGTGCCTAAGAACACTAAGGTAACCTGTCTAAATGACTACCACGCCGTAGCACTCACATCTGTAGCCATGAACTGCTTTGAAATGCTTGTCATGGCTCACATCAACACCATCAACACCATCATCCCAGAAACCCTAGACCCACGCCAATTTGCATACCTCCCCAACAGATCCTGAGATGACGCCATCTCTATTGCACTCCACACTGCCCTTTCACACATAAACAAAAGAAACACCTACATGAGAATGCTGTTCATTGACTACAGCTCAGCGTTCAACACCATAGTGCCATCCAAGTTCATCACTAAGCTAAGGACCCTGGGACTGAACACCTCCCTCCACAACTGGATCCTGGACTTCCTGACGGACCGCCCCCCAGGTGGTGAGGTTAGGCAACAACACATTCGCCACACTGACCCTCAACACGGGGGTCCTTCAGGGGTGCGTGGTCAGACCCCTCCTGTACTCCCTGTTCACCCATGACAATCTGGCCGCGCATAACTTCAACGGCATCATTAACTTTGCCAACAACACAACGGTGGTAGGCCTGATCACCAACGACGGTGAGACAGCCTATTGGGAGGAGGTCAGAGATCTGGCAGGGTGGTCAAATTGTCAAATTGATCAGAAATACAGTGCAGACATTGTTAATGTTGTAAATGACTATTGTAGCTGGAAACGGCAGATGAATCATCCATCTGACACACACACACAAACATGGAAATAGGGGAACACTCCTAATAGTGTGTGTGTGTGTGTGTGTGTGTGTGTGTGTGTGTGTGTGTGTGTGTGTGTGTGTGTGTGTGTGGTGTGTGTGTGTGTGTGTGTGTCAGATGGATGATTCATCTGCCGTTTCCAGCTACAATAGTCATTTACAACATTAACAATGTCTGCACTGTATTTCTGATCAATTTGACATTATTTTAATGGACAAAAAATGTTGCTTATCTTTCATAAAGAAGGACATTTCTAAGTGACCCCAAACTTTTGAACGGTAGTGTATGTAAATGTGATATTCATAAAAAACACACGGTAATATGTAGTCACAATAGCATTGAACTCGAATTGAGACTAATAAACCAGCACAGCACATCACAGCACAATGCCTCTGACCTAAATAGCTGTAGCATCTCCCTCCCTCACATCAGGTGTTTGGGTTAAAGTTCAAGATAAGATGTGCCCTTGGCAACAGGATATCAGGGGCCTGCTCAGAGAAAGCATTCGTAAGTAGAGTGAGGACATACTGCTCCATATGATATGGTAGTCTGGTCATCTAATGATGTTAGTCATTAGAGCAAAGTTTTATTGAAGTGTATGAAATGGTATTCTTATCTTGTATGTGACTGGTGGTGCTGCAGGGAATGAAAATGGAAAAAAACATCTCCATCAGAAAACCGGAGGAAACTCCATATCAAGGGAGTTTCGTCCAAAGGCAGCGCACAATACCTTAGCTAACCCTTTACGGTCTGTAGACTTTAATACATTACACTATACCTTAGCTAACCCTTTACGGTCTGTAGACTTTAATACATTACACTATACCTTAGCTAACCCTTTACGGTCTGTAGACTTTAATACATTACACTATACCTTAGCTAACCCTTTACGGTCTGTAGACTTTAATACATTACACTATACCTTAGCTAACCCTTTACGGTCTGTAGACTTTAATACATTACACTATACCTTAGCTAACCCTTTACGGTCTGTAGACTTTAATACATTACACTATACCTTAGCTAACCCTTTACGGTCTGTAGACTTTAATACATTACACTATACCTTAGCTAACCCTTTACGGTCTGTAGACTTTAATACATTACACTATACCTTAGCTAACCCTTTACGGTCTGTAGACTTTAATACATTACACTATACCTTAGCTAACCCTTTACGGTCTGTAGACTTTAATACATTACACTATACCTTAGCTAACCCTTTACGGTCTGTAGACTTTAATACATTACACTATACCTTAGCTAACCCTTTACGGTCTGTAGACTTTAATACATTACACTATACCTTAGCTAACCCTTTACGGTCTGTAGACTTTAATACATTACACTATACCTTAGCTAACCCTTTACGGTCTGTAGACTTTAATACATTACACTATACCTTAGCTAACCCTTTACGGTCTGTAGACTTTAATACATTACACTATACCTTAGCTAACCCTTTACGGTCTGTAGACTTTAACACGTTACACTATACCTCAGTTAACTCTTTATGGTCTGTAGACTTTAATACATTACACTATACCTCAGTTAACTCTTTATGGTCTGTAGACTTTAACACATTACACTATACCTCAGTTAACTCTTTATGGTCTGTAGACTGTAACACAGATTGTTCTGAAATCGATTCTGTTGTTACAAATGGATAAGATTAGCATTCCTGCAACATAATTTTGTTGAAATATAATTTAATCTCTGAGAAATTAACCTAATTGATTGCCCAAAAAATGTGCCATTTTAATTTATAGGATTCATATAATATTGAATTAATATAGTACCTAACATCCAATTTGGCCCAAACTTTTTCTAACAATGATTTAGACATGAGGAATCCAAATAAATGATCGAAAGCCACACATGGAACCCGCCACAAATGTTTGGTTTAGTTCATTTCTATTCAGTAGGAAGGGCGAAGGACGTAAGTGAAGCCCATCTGATCTTAATGATGACTCTGTTCAATTTATCGAAAGGAGTGGAGTGATGGAGCTCTAAAAAAGTACACATATGTGGCTAGAAACTCCAACACGGTTGGAAACTCCCATCACGTCTGGAAACTCCCATCACATTTGGAAACTCCAACACGGCTGGAAACTCCCATCACATTTGGAAACTCCCATCACATTTGGAAACTCCCATCACATTTGGAAACTCCAACACGGCTGGAAACTCCAACACGGTTGGAAACTCCAACACGGTTGGAAACTCCAACACGGTTGGAAACTCCCATCACATTTGGAAACTCCAACACGGTTGGAAACTCCCATCACATTTGGAAACTCCAACACGGTTGGAAACTCCCATCACATTTGGAAACTCCAACACATGGCTGGAAACTCCATCACATTTGGAAACTCCATCACATGGCTGGAAACTCCATCACATTTGGAAACTCCCATCACATTTGGAAACTCCAACACATGGCTGGAAACTCCATCACATTTGGAAACTCCCATCACATTTGGAAACTCCAACACGGCTGGAAACTCCCATCACATTTGGAAACTCCAACACATGGCTGGAAACTCCCATCACATTTGGAAACTCCACACATGGCTGGAAACTCCCATCACATTTGGAAACTCCAACACGGCTGGAAACTCCATCACATTTGGAAACTCCAACACGGCTGGAAACTCCATCACATTTGGAAACTCCAACACGGCTGGAAACTCCATCACATTTGGAAACTCCAACATGGCTGGAAACTCCATCACATTTGGAAACTCCAACACGGTTGGAAACTCCAACATGGCTGGAAACTCCAACACGGTTGGAAACTCCAACATGGCTGGAAACTCCAACACGGTTGGAAACTCCAACATGGCTGGAAACTCCATCACATTTGGAAACTCCAACACGGCTGGAAACTCCATCACATTTGGAAACTCCAACACGGCTGGAAACTCCCATCACATTTGGAAACTCCAACACGGCTGGAAACTCCCATCACATTTGGAAACTCCAACATGGCTGGAAACTCCATCACATTTGGAAACTCCAACACGGTTGGAAACTCCAACATGGCTGGAAACTCCAACACATTTGGAAACTCCAACACGGCTGGAAACTCCATCACATTTGGAAACTCCAACATGGCTGGAAACTCCAACACATTTGCTGAGGTGAAGGATTCAGTTGAAGCCTTAGCGGGGAGGAAACTCCATATGAGGCCATTTATGAGCTGAGTGGCACAGTTGGGGCAGCAGGTAGCCTAGTGGTTAGAGCATTGGACATGATCGACTCCCCGAGCTGACAATGTAAAAACCTGTCGTTCTGCCCCTGAACAAGGCAGTTAACCCACTGTTCCTAGGCTGTCATTGAAAATAAGAATTTGTTTTTAACTGACTTGCCTAGTTAAATAAAGGTAAAATAAAAGTTGCAAGGGTCAAAGCTGTGGTTAGCCGGAGGAATTGTTGCATTTCTATTGTCATTTTTGTTACACTTGCTACATTCAGTAGCGTCTATGAATCACATTACTATTATTATGAACAGTATTGACGTCAAACGGGAGAACCAAGGACACGGGTAGTTCCTAATGTTGTGAGATTCTCACCAGTGTAAACAGAACAACTGGTTTTGAGAGATTAGGATCCTGACCTGCAATTGTAGACGTTATTAAGAGCAACAAAATGGAGGACCAGCCGTTATTGTTCTGATAGATTTGTATTTGTATTAATTATGGATCTCAATTAGCTCTTGCCAAGGCAGCAGCTACTTGTCCTAGGGTCCAGCAAAAATTACGGCACCAATATACATTATAATTCAAATTTTAAACATTAAAATACATTTTACAACAGATTTCACAACACATGAAGTGTGTGTCCTCCGGCCACTACTCTACTACACACTATCCAGGTGTATGTGTGTGTATTGTGTGTATGTTATGTGTGTTTGTACCTGTGTGTGTGACACTTCACAGTCCTCGCTGTTTCATAAGTTGTATTTGTGTCTGTTATTTTTATCTGATTTTACTGCTTGCAACAATTACTTGATGTGGAATAGAGTTCCATGTAGTCATGGCTCTATGTAGTACTGTGTGCCTCCCATAGTCTGTTTTGGACTTTGGGACTGTGGAGTGACCACTGATCGCATGTCTTGTGGGGTATGCATGGGTGTCCGAGCTGTGTGCCAGTAGTTTAGACAGACAGCTCGGTGCATTCAACATGTCAATACTCCTTACAAAAACAAGTAGTGATGAAGTCAGTCTCTCCTCCACTTTGAGCCATGAGAGATTGACATGCATATCATTAATATTAGCTCTACATCTAAATTAAGGGCCAGCCATGCTGCCCATTTCTGGGCCAATTGTAATTGTCCCTCTTTGTGGCCAGTGGCGGTTCTAGACCATTTCATACTGGGGGGGCCAAGCTGGGGCCAGTTGTACTGTTAGAGGGGCCAGTTACATTAGACGTTATTGTTGTTATATCGTTTCATTCACTGCATTAGCAGGCAAAATACCATGTTCATAATCATCATCGTTGCCACTGTCTAATAACGGATGTAAAAAAAGAACGATAGCAAAAATGTGTTATGTAAAAATTATTTCATACTGCACATTTAGGGAGGCCACAAGGGGTCCAAAATTGTTGTCACAGGGGCACTGGCCCCCCAGAACCGCTAGTGTTTGTGGCACCTGACCACACGACTGGGCAGTATTCCAAGTGCAACAAAACTAGGGCCTGTAGGACCTGCCTTGGTGATAGTGTTGTTAAGAAGGCAGAGCAACGCTTTAATATAGACAGACTTCTCCCCATCTTAGCTACTGTTGTATCAATATGTTTTGACCATGACAGGTTACAATGCAGTGTTACTCCAAGCAGTTTAGGCTCCTCAACTTGCTCAATTTCCACATTATTCATTACAAGATTTAGTTGAGGTTTAGGGCTTAGTGAATGATTTGCTTTTAGTTTTTGAAATATGTCAGACTAACTTATTTCTTACCACCCGTTCTGAAACTAGCTGCATCTCTTTGTGAAGTATTGCAATGATTTCAATCACTGTAGTAGCTGATGTGTATAGTGTTGAGTCATCCTCATAAATAGACACAGGCTTTACTCAGAGCCAGTGGCAGGTCATTAGTAAAGTTTGAAAAAAGTAAAGGGCCTAGACAGCTGCCCTGGGGAATTCCTGATTCTACCTGAATTATGTTGGAGAGGCAACTATTAAAAAACACCCTCTGTGTTCTGTTAGACAGGTAACTCTCAATTCACAATATAGCAGGAGGTGTAAAGCCATAACACATACGTTTTTGTGTTGGTAACAGGCATATTGGTTGGCTATTTGAGCCAGTAAAGGGGGCTTTACTATTCTTGGATAGCGGGATGACTTTTGCTTCCCTCCAGGCCTGAGGGCACACACTTTCTAGTAGGCTTAGATTGACTAGCAGTGGCAATATTGTCCACTATCATCCTCAGTAATTTTCCATCCGTTGTCAGACCCAGGTGGCTTGTCAATGTTGATAGACAACAATACTTTTTTCACCTCTTCCACTCTCACTTCATGGAATTCAAAATTACAATGCTTGTCTTTCATAATTTTGTCAGTTATAATTGAATGGGCAGGTTCAGCGTGTGTTGCTGGCATGTCATGCCTAAATTTGCTAATCTTGCCAATGAAAAAATCATTAAAGTAGTTGGCAATATCAGTGAATTTTGTGATATCTATCTGATTCAATGAATGATGGTGTTGAGTTTGCCTTTTTGCCCAAAATTTCATTTAAAACGTTTTACTATCATTCTTCATATCATTTATATTTGTTTCGTCTTCTTTTTGTTCTGTTTAGTCACATGATTTCTCAATTTGCAGTAGGTTTGGTAATCGGTTAGACAACCAGACTTATTTGACATCCCTTTTGCCTCATCCCTCTCAAACGTAACATTTTGTTACGAGGTGTATGAGGTATGAGGTGACTACCTCAAGCTCTAAACATTCAGAGTTAGTAATCACACCTGTGGGGAGAGGGGCATTCTTCCTACCAAACCACATGACCTTTGTTTTTGTAGGTGTTCAGAACAAGGTTAAGGGTAGAGAAAGCTTGTTGGACACTAAGAAAACTTTGTTGTAGAGCGTTTAACACAAACTCCAGGGAGGGGCCAGCTGAGTATAAGACTGTATCATCTGTATATAAATGGATGAGAGAGCTTCCTACTGCCTGAGCTATGTTGATGTAAATTGAGAAGAGTGTGGGGTCTAGGATCGAGCCTTGGGATCGAGCCAAAGACCCCTCAGAGGCACCAATACTCCTTAGCTGGCCCACAAGAATGGAATGGTCTACCGTATCAAAAGCTTTGGCCAAGTCAATAAAAATAGCAGCACAACATTACTTAGAATCAAGGGCAATAGTGACATCATTGAGGACCTTCAAAGTTGCAGTGACACATCCATAACTTGAGCAGAAACCAGATTGCATACCAGAGAGAATACTATAGACATCAAGAAAGCCAGTCAGTTGATTATTGAGAAGTTTTTCCAACACTTTTGATAAACAGGGCAACATAGAAACAGGTCTATAACAGTTAGGATCAGCTTGATCTCCCCCTTTCAATAAAGGACAGACCGTGGCTACTTTCCAAGCAATGGGAACCTTCCTAGAGAGGAGAGACTGGTTAAAAATGGTCAGAGATATGCTTGGCGATGATGGGAGCAGCAACCTTAAAGAAGAAAAGGTCTATTAGTAACTGGAGTAAGTCATTTCATAAATCTATCAAGTGTAGAGTCTTGTTGCTCCTCATTAGAAACCACAGACCAGCAAATATTATTTATATCTCCAACATAGGAATCATTACAAAACATATTGTAGGACCTCTTATACACAATATTAGGTCCAGCCTTGGGAACTTTGGTTTTCCTAGATATGGCTTCTATATTATGATCAATACATCTGATGGATTTGGATACTGCTTTACAGCAGATTTCTACAGCATTAGTAAAGATGTGATCAATACATGTTTATGATTTAATTCCTGTGCTGTTAGTAAATACCCTGGTAGGTTGACTGATAACCTGAACCAGGTTGCAGGCTCTGGTTACAGTTTGAAGCTTTTTCTTGAGTGGGCAGCATGACAAAAGCCAGTCAATATTTAGGTCAGTCAGAAAATATACCCCTCTGTTGATATCATGTACATTATCAAGCATTTCAAACATATTATCCAAATACTGACTGTTAGTACTTGGTGGTCTATAGCAGCTTCCCACCAGAAAGGGCTTTAGGTGAGGCAGATGAACCTGTAGCCATATTACTTCAACAGTATTTAGGATCTGCAATTGTAACAGTAAGCAACTGAATGTAGCCATTATTATGAGTACATTTTGCATGGATTGCTAAGGCATAAGAATATGAAAGTATGTATTCTTATTTAAAATTTACCCTGAACAAAAATATAAACGCAACACGCAACAATTTCAAACATTTTACTGAGTTACAGTTCATAGAAAGAAATCAGTAAATTGAAATAAATTAATTAGGTCCTAATCTATGAATTTCACATGACTGGGAATACAGATATGCCGCTGTTGGTCATAGATACCTTAAAAAAAAGGTAGGGGTGTGGATCAGAAAACCAGTCAGTATCTGGTGTGACCCCCATTTGCTTCATGCAGCGTGACACATCTCCTTTGCATAGAGTTTATCAGGGTGTTGATTGTGGCCTGTGGAATGTTGTCCCAGTCCTCTTCAACGGCTGTGTGAAGTTTCGGGATATTGGCGGGAATTGAAACACGCTGTCGTACATGTCAATCCGGAGCATCCCAAACATGCTCAGTATGAGACATGTCTGGTGAGTATACAGGCCATGGAAGTACTGGGACATTTTCAGCTTCCAGGAATTGTGTACAGATCCTTGTGACATGGGGCCGTGTATTATCATGCTGAAACATGAGGTGATGGTGGTGAATGAATAGCACGACTAAGGGCCTCAGGATCTTGTCACGGTATCTCTATGCATTCAAACTGACATTGATAAAAATGCAATTCTGTTCGACGTCTGAAAGCTTATGCCTGCCCAAACCATAACCCCACCGCTACCATGGGGCACTCTGTCCACGACTTTGACATCAGAAAACCACTCGCCCACATAATGCTATCTTCCCGGTACAGTTGAAACTGGGATTAATCATTGAAGAGCACATTTCTCCAGCATGCCAGTGGCCATCAAATGTGAACTTTTTGCCCACCGAAGTCAGTTACGATGACGAACTGCAGACAGGTCAAGAACCTGGTGAGGATGACGAGTACGCAGATGAGCTTCCCTGTGACGGTTTCTTACAGTTTGTGCAGAAATTGTTTGGTTGTGCAAACCCACAGTTTTCATCACCTGTCTGGGTGGCTGGTCTCAGACGATCTCACATGTGAAGAAGCTGGATGTGGAGGTCCTGGGCTGGTGTGGTTACACGTGGTCTGCGGTTGTGAGACCAGTTTGAAATACTGCCAAATTCTCTAAAACAACGTTGGAGGCGGCTTATGGTAGAGAAATCAACATTAAATTCTCTGGTAACAGCTCTGGTGGACATTCTTGCAGTCAGCATGCCAATTGCACGCTCCCTCAAAACTTGAGACAACTGTGGCATTGTGTTGTGACAAAACTGCACATTTTAGAGTGGCCTTTTATTGTCCCCAGCACAAGGTGCACCTGTGTAATGATCATGCTGTTTAATCAGCTTATTGATATGCCACATTTGTCAGGTGGATGGATTATCTTAGCAAAGGAGAAATGCTCACTAACAAGGATGTAAACAAATTTGTGCACAACATTTGAGAGAAATAAGCCTTTTTGTGTGTATGGAAAATGTCAAGAATTTTTTTATTTCTGCACATGAAACATGGGACCAATGATTTACATGTTGCATTTATATTTTTGTTCAGTCTACCACAGTATAAGTCACAATACCCACAAAACCTAACGGTCAAACAGGGAAATGGTTCCAATAATTTTTCCACCATTCATTGTTTCAGTGTTCCTAAAATCCCCTATGGGAAAAATGAATGGTGGAAAACGATGGAAAACATTTCACAGTTGGACCAAGGTTTTATGGGTATTATGACACCTCCACTCTGTTGATCTACTGTCTTTTTTAATATCTAATTTATACAGTTCCGTACCTGTCTATTACTGTTATGTATTATATCATTTTATGTAGTTCTGTCCTTCAGCTGTAATTGTCTATTAATGTTATGTATTATATAATTTGATGTAGTTCTGTCCTTCAGCTGTAATTGCCTATTATTGTATTATGTTATGTTTTATGTATAAGACGTGCCTTTGGCAACAGGATATCAGGGGCCTGCTCAGAGAAAGCATTCGTAAGTAGAGTGAGGACATACTGCTCCATCTGATATGGTAGTCTGGTCATCTTAATGATGTTAGTCATTAGAGCAAAGTTTTATTGAAGTGTATGAAATGGTATTCTTATTTTGTATGTGACTGGTGGATGCTACTGGGGTGTGTGTGGTGCGGGGAAATGAAAATGGAGAACGCAAATCAAGAACTCCATAAAGAGAACAGGAGGAAAAATCCATACCAAGGGGACTTTACTCATTTTATTAATGTCCAAAGGCCGCGCACCATACCTTAGCTAACCCTTATGGGCTGTAGACTGTAACTCGTTACACTAATACCGTAGTTAAATTAACCCTTTATGACTGTAAAAGGGTAGCACGGCAAATGTTTGGTTTAGTTCATTTCTATGCACTAGATAATGATGACTCGGGTTACATTTATTGAACGGAGTGGATTGATGGATCTCTAAAAAAAAAACACGTATGTAACTAAAGTGAAGAATTAAGTGTTAAACTTCAACTGGAGAAAACATAAACGGTGCTGTCCTATCTTCTTCTTGTGTCAGCGTGAGGGCGTCCAAGAGCGTCCTGATTGGATGGAATAGGCAAGCCTTTGGCAGTCCTGAAGGCCAATCAGATTGATAGGGACGGACTTTTTTTTTACAATTCGGAAAGGCTGTTGTGAACCAATTACAGACATGCCAGCGGTCTAGTGAAACAACCCCATTGGACGAGAGACTCGAATGATCGGCATGGAATTGTTTAGGGAAATTGTGGGTGGGTGAATGACCGGGTGAAGAAAAGTTAGTTATGTAACGAAATATACAGTTAGGAGCCTACTGATGATTTGATTGGATAGATGATGAGACTGGTGATCAGAAAGAAGTAAATGTATTTTTATGAATAAGAGACGGAGCGAGGAGAGGATTGCACATCTGGATATGTTGGTGAGTGCAGCTATTCTATTCATTCTATATACACATCATCATTGTATAATTGCGTTATATTGTTGATAACAGTATAGCCTGATTTAATGTTATGTCATGTAGCCTGGGGATTTCTGTAAGGGTTGACACGACAACGGACTATTAGATTTTATCATGCGTGTCATTATAGAGACATTCAAATGAAACACTCATAAAGGTTTGCACTGTGTGTCATATAAAACTCGGGGAACATATGCGGAACGGAAGAGGAGTCCATGCCTAAACAATGGCGCATCTCCGTATTCTTTATTATTTATTGATGAGAACATTTCAATGCTCTTTGTCTCTATTCTAATATAATGTTACAAATAAACATCGTGGTAAATTGCATCGATGCTCAACATTAGATTAGAATAGGAACTCCATACAGAATGCTACAGGTATTCGTTATTAGATATTTTCAACAACATATTTAATGGTTTCGATGTTGTTAGAATAGAAACTCCACAGAATTACAGAACCCAGACTGGCTAACATTCTTGCGCCTCTACAGGTATTCTTCATTCGATATTTTCAGCAAATTAATTGAACAACATATTTTGTTGTACAACGCTGTCTGGAAAACATCTCCCTTCCCTCAGTCAAAAGAATCGCAGGTTAGCGTTTTTCATCATGAATGTTGTTCTGGAGGCAGCTCTGCAGAATGGTCACTAGTTTGCACAGTCACAGTCATACAATTAGATTTTAAACCCAACCCTAATCTTAAATTAAGACCAAAAATCAAATTTTGTTTTCATGAATTTATTAAATATAGGTGATTTTCACTTACTTTGAAGCTGGCCCATGAGCGGAAATTGTTCAGTTCTGCCTCCAGGACAAGACTCATCCCAGTAAACATCAAGCTGCAGAAGAGTCACACCATTTCACCATGTAGGTGTGACTTGGCTCAGACAGCATCATCTGATTCTGATTCCATTCCCTGACTTCCTCTCTGTACGTTGCATTTGACTGGTCCTCAGTGTGCTTCAGTTGGACAGACTGGACAGAGCGTAGCTGACACAGCGACGGTGTGAGTGGAGCAGAGAGAACCGAGGATGGGGGGCGGAGGCCAGCAGACGGAGTCAAGCGAGCCGGCCAAGGGTGACGGGCTTGAGCCCGATGGAGGGCAAGGTGGCAGTGCAGTCTACACCTGGGAAGAGGTCCAGAGGCACTCCCACAGAAGCGACCAGTGGTTGGTCATCGACAGGAAGGTCTATAATATTACCCAGTGGGCAAAGAGACACCCGGGTGGCATCAGGGTCATCAGTCACTTTGCTGGAGAAGATGCCACGGTCAGTAGTGGAAGTTGTTGGTGAAATGTTCTCAAGCTTTTCCAGGAAGACTTTTTGAAAATGTTCTAATGTTGTAGGTATGACATATTACACTAGTTGTTAGTGGATTGTACATTACTGGATCCTAATTTCATGATAATCTCTTAACTAATCTCACAGTTAATTAGTATTTATTTGTACTTTAAAAAAAATATTTGTTAAATTAACTGAGAGACAAATAAAGGACATTTGTATGTATTTCTAGATTAATTAGTCTATATCTCTGATTTGTAGGAAGCATTTTCCGCATTCCATCTTGATGCTAATTTTGTCAGGAAGTTTCTGAAGCCGTTGCTGATTGGAGAGCTGGCACCGACAGAGCCCAGCCAGGACCATGGGAAAAATGTGAGGAGGCCCATCTTTCTCTCTCCCTCTACATAACATACATCGTTGTAGGCTACATAATGAAACATAGAATGTGAAGCCTAGAGCGTCTCTCCCTCTGACATAGCCCCACGCCCACTCTAACATACTGTAGGTTTAGGTAGGGACCCAGGGACCAATGTGAGGCCTGTCTTTCTCTGGCTGATAGGGAATTCCATGCTTCTCAGACAGAATGCTGTGCAGAATGTTACTTTCTATAATGTGTCAGAGTGTGGTAAGAGCAGGTATGATGTGGATGGAGATATTTCAAGACAAGATTGACCTCCTAGAGAAGTAGTGTGTAATCTTCAGTCATCTACTATAACTAGGGCACATTATACCAGCCTGTCTATGTGCCCAGATGCCCCTATAACTAGGGCACATTATACCAGCCTGTCTATGTGCCCAGATGCCCCTATAACTAGGGCACATTATACCAGCCTGTCTATGTGCCCAGATGCTCCTATAACTAGGGCACATTATACCAGCCTGTCTATGTGCCCAGATGCCCCTATAACTAGGGCACATTATACCAGCCTGTCTATGTGCCCAGATGCCCCTATAACTAGGGCACATTATACCAGCCTGTCTATGTGCCCAGACGCCCCTATAACTAGGGCACATTATACCAGCCTGTCTATGTGCCCAGATGCCCCTATAACTAGGGCACATTATACCAGCCTATCTATGTGCCCAGATGCCCCTATAACTAGGGCACATTATACCAGCCTGTCTATGTGCCCAGATGCCCCTATAACTAGGGCACATTATACCAGCCTGTCTATGTGCCCAGATGCCCCTATAACTAGGGCACATTATACCAGCCTGTCTATGTGCCCAGATGCCCCTATAACTAGGGCACATTATACCAGCCTGTCTATGTGCCCAGATGCTCCTATAACTAGGGCACATTATACCAGCCTGTCTATGTGCCCAGATGCCCCTATAACTAGGGCACATTATACCAGCCTGTCTATGTGCCCAGATGCCCCTATAACTAGGGCACATTATACCAGCCTGTCTATGTGCCCAGACGCCCCTATAACTAGGGCACATTATACCAGCCTGTCTATGTGCCCAGATGCCCCTATAACTAGGGCACATTATACCAGCCTGTCTATGTGCCCAGATGCCCCTATAACTAGGGCACATTATACCAGCCTGTCTATGTGCCCAGATGCCCCTATAACTAGGGCACATTATACCAGCCTGTCTATGTGCCCAGACGCCCCTATAACTAGGGCACATTATACCAGCCTGTCTATGTGCCCAGATGCCCCTATAACTAGGGCACATTATACCAGCCTGTCTATGTGCCCAGATGCCCCGCTGCCCGCTGTCTGTTTATCTATTCAGGAGTCTTACATCTTATCCTGGTACTCTTCAGCTTTCTGTTACTTCTATTTCCTTACCCTTCTTCTTCCTCTTCTTCTTCTTCTTCTTGAGCTGGTCTGCTCCACACAACTGTTTCAACTCCTGCTGAGCACCTGTACAGTGCCAAAATCCTGGAAGATTGTCAACCATTGTACCAGTGCCTAAGAAGTCAGGGGCCAAATCACCAAATGACTTTCGACCTGTGGCCCTCACGCCCCTTTTGGCCAAATACATGGAAAGGGTTGTCAGTAAGCACCTTACCCTGTCCATATCAGATCAACTGGACCTGTTACAGTTTGCCTATAAGGCACAGAGAGGGATTGAGGATTCTACCCTGACCTGGGTGAACATGGTGGCTTCAACATGCTAAATCATATCATCACAGAGGAGGACTGAGGATGCTACCCTGACCTTGGTGAACATGGTGGCTATTCCCCTTCAACATGCTAAATCATATCTTCACAGAGGAGGACTGAGGATGCTACCCTGACCTGGGTGAACATGGTGGCTATTCCCCTTCAACATGCTAAATCATATCATCACAGAGAGAGGACTGAGGATGCTACCCTGACCTTGGTGAACATGGTGGCTATTCACCTTCAACATGCAAAATCATATCATCACAGAGGAGGACTGAGGATTCTACCCTGACCTTGGTGAACATGGTGGATAGTCACCTTCAACATGCTAAATCATATCATCACAGAGGAGGACTGAGGATTCTACCCTGACCTTGGTGAACATGGTGGCTAGTCACCTTCAACATGCTAAATCATATCATCACAGAGGAGGACTGAGGATGCTACCCTGACCTTGGTGAACATGGTGGATAGTCACCTTCAATATGCAAAATAATATCCCGTTTCATTTATTGATTTTAGTTCAGCTTTTAATACACACTGCTGAAACGACTACTGGACCTGAACGTCAACGGAAGCCTGGCAGGTTGGATCAAGGACTTTTTTAACTGACAGCCCACGGAGGTTCCACATGAATGGGGCCCTCTCTGATGAACTGACCCTGAACACAGGGGCACCCCAGGGGTGTGTCCTCTATCTGATGAACTGACCCTGAACACAGGGGCACCCCAGGGGTGTGACCTCTCTCTGATGAACTGACCCTGAACACAGGGGCACCCCAGGGGTGTGTCCTCTCTCTGATGAACTGACCCTGAACACAGGGGCACCCCAGGGGTGTGTCCTCTCTCTGATGAACTGACCCTGAACACAGGGGCACCCCAGGGGTGTGTCCTCTATCTGATGAACTGACCCTGAACACAGGGACACCCCAGGGGTGTGTCCTCTATCTGATGAACTGACCCTGAACACAGGGGCACCCCAGGGGGGTGTCCTCTCTCTGATGAACTGACCCTGAACACAGGGACACCCCAGGGGGGTGTCCTCTCTCTGATGAACTGACCCTGAACACAGGGGCACCCCAGGGGTGTGTCCTCTATCTGATGAACTGACCCTGAACACAGGGGCACCCCAGGGGTGTGTCCTCTATCTGATGAACTGACCCTGAACACAGGGGCACCCCAGGGGTGTGTCCTCTATCTGATGAACTGACCCTGAACACAGGGGCACCCCAGGGGTGTGTCCTCTATCTGATGAACTGACCCTGAACACAGGGGCACCCCAGGGGGGTGTCCTCTCTCTGATGAACTGACCCTGAACACAGGGGCACCCCAGGGGTGTGTCCTCTATCTGATGACCTGACCCTGAACACAGGGGCACCCCAGGGGGGTGTCCTCTCTCTGATGAACTGACCCTGAACACAGGGGCACCCCAGGGGTGTGTCCTCTCTCTGATGAACTGACCCTGAACACAGGGGCACCCCAGGGGTGTGTCCTCTATCTGATGAACTGACCCTGAACACAGGGGCACCCCAGGGGTGTGTCCTCTATCTGATGAACTGACCCTGAACACAGGGGCACCCCAGGGGTGTGTCCTCTATCTGATGAACTGACCCTGAACACAGGGGCACCCCAGGGGTGTGTCCTCTATCTGATGAACTGACCCTGAACACAGGGGCACCCCAGGGGTGTGTCCTCTCTCTGATGAACTGACCCTGAACACAGGGGCACCCCAGGGGTGTGTCCTCTCTCTGATGAACTGACCCTGAACACAGGGGCACCCCAGGGGGGTGTCCTCTCTCTGATGAACTGACCCTGAACACAGGGGCACCCCAGGGGTGTGTCCTCTCTCTGATGAACTGACCCTTAACACAGGGGCACCCCAGGGGTGTGTCCTCTATCTGATGAACTGACCCTGAACACAGGGACACCCCAGGGGTGTGTCCTCTATCTGATGAACTGACCCTGAACACAGGGGCACCCCAGGGGTGTGTCCTCTATCTGATGAACTGACCCTGAACACAGGGGCACCCCAGGGGTGTGTCCTCTATCTGATGAACTGACCCTGAACACAGGGGCACCCCAGGGGTGTGTCCTCTATCTGATGAACTGACCCTGAACACAGGGGCACCCCAGGGGTGTGTCCTCTATCTGATGAACTGACCCTGAACACAGGGGCACCCCAGGGGTGTGTCCTCTATCTGATGAACTGACCCTGAACACAGGGACACCCCAGGGGTGTGTCCTCTCTCTGATGAACTGACCCTGAACACAGGGGCACCCCAGGGGTGTGTCCTCTCTCTGATGAACTGACCCTGAACACAGGGACACCCCAGGGGTGTGTCCTCTATCTGATGAACTGACCCTGAACACAGGGGCACCCCAGGGGTGTGTCCTCTCTCTGATGAACTGACCCTGAACACAGGGGCACCCCAGGGGTGTGTCCTCTCTCTGATGAACTGACCCTGAACACAGGGGCACCCCAGGGGGGTGTCCTCTCTCTGATGAACTGACCCTGAACACAGGGGCACCCCAGGGGTGTGTCCTCTCTCTGATGAACTGACCCTGAACACAGGGGCACCCCAGGGGTGTGTCCTCTATCTGATGAACTGACCCTGAACACAGGGGCACCCCAGGGGTGTGTCCTCTATCTGATGAACTGACCCTGAACACAGGGACACCCCAGGGGTGTGTCCTCTCTCTGATGAACTGACCCTGAACACAGGGGCACCCCAGGGGTGTGTCCTCTCTCTGATGAACTGACCCTGAACACAGGGACACCCCAGGGGTGTGTCCTCTATCTGATGAACTGACCCTGAACACAGGGGCACCCCAGGGGTGTGTCCTCTCTCTGATGAACTGACCCTGAACACAGGGGCACCCCAGGGGTGTGTCCTCTCTCTGATGAACTGACCCTGAACACAGGGGCACCCCAGGGGTGTGTCCTCTATCTGATGAACTGACCCTGAACACAGGGACACCCCAGGGGTGTGTCCTCTCTCTGATGAACTGACCCTGAACACAGGGGCACCCCAGGGGTGTGTCCTCTCTCTGATGAACTGACCCTGAACACAGGGACACCCCAGGGGTGTGTCCTCTCTCTGATGAACTGACCCTGAACACAGGGGCACCCCAGGGGTGTGTCCTCTCTCTGATGAACTGACCCTGAACACAGGGACACCCCAGGGGTGTGTCCTCTCTCTGATGAACTGACCCTGAACACAGGGGCACCCCAGGGGTGTGTCCTCTCTCTGATGAACTGACCCTGAACACAGGGACACCCCAGGGGGGTGTCCTCTCTCTGATGAACTGACCCTGAACACAGGGACACCCCAGGGGGGTGTCTTTTCACCATTGTTGTTGTTGTTCTCTATCTACACTAATGAGATGAAGATCCGAGGAAACAATGTGAGCTTTTTTTTATGTACGCGGATGACATGGCTCTGGTAGGAATCTTTTTTTTTTTAAAGATGCTTCGTCAGATGGGGACAGCTATTTTAAAACAAACCAACCACCTTCAAGAATGATGTCCGGCAAACTCCCTCCACATCAATGTGGAAAAGACAAAAGAGCTGATCATCAATGGCAACAACTTACCAATGTCCCAACCACTGTCTCTGAACGACCAACCAGTGGAGGTGGTTGAGTGTTTTAAACACCTAGGGACACACATTGACGACAAGCTGAGTTTTTTTTACAGAGAAAGCAGACTGTATTTTTTTTAAAGAAAGCCAACGCCTGTTTTTAATCAGGAAATTAAAGGAGTTTGGAGTCAACCAGGATTTTCTGGAGAGGGTGTACAGCAGTTTGGTGGAGAGCATCCTCACGTTCAATATGACAGTCTGGTAATCTGAGCTGGTGGAGAGCATCCTCACGTGGTCGTTGTGAGTGAATGTATTAATGTCCTCTATGTTGTTAGTGTATGCAACATGATGGACTGACTGGTTTAGATGTGTATGATGTAAGAATGTACAGTTGAAGTCAGAAGTTTACATACACTTAGGTTGGAGTCATTAAAACTCGTTTTTCAACCACTCCACAAATTTCTTGTTAACAAACTATAGTTTTGGCAAGTCGGTTAGGACATCTACTTTGTGCATGACACAAGTAATTTTTCCAACAATTGTTTACAGACAGATTATTTCACAATAATTCACTGGACCACAATTCCAGTGGGTCAGAAGTTTACATACACTAAGTTGACTGTGCCTTTAAACAGCTTGGAAAATTCTTCAAAATGATGTCATGGCTTTAGAAGCTTCTGATAGGCTAATTGATATCATTCGAGTCAATTAGAGGTATACCTGTGGATGTATTTCAAGGCCTACCTTCAAACTCAGTGCCTCTTTCCTTGACATCATGGGAAAATCAAAAGAAATCAGCCAAGACCTCAGAAAGAAATTGTAGACCTCCACAAGTCTGGTTCATCCTTGGGAGCAATTTCCAAACGCCTGAAGGTACCACGTTCATCTGTACGAACAATAGTACGCAATTATAAACACCATGGGACCACACAGCCATCATACCGCTCAGGAAGGAGACTCGTTCTGTCTCCTAGAGATGAATGTACTTTGGTGCAAAAAGTGCAAATCAATCCCAGAACAACAGCAAAGGACCATGTGAAGATGCTGGAGGAAACAGGAACAAAAGTATCTATATCCACAGTAAAACGAGTCCTATATCGACTTAACCTGAATGGCCGCTCAGCAAGGAAGAAGCCACTGCTCCAAAACCGCCATAAAAAAGCCAGACTATGGTTTACAACTGCACATGGGGACAAAGATCATAATTTTTGGGGAAATGGCCCCTGGTCTGATGAAACAAAAATATTACTATTTGGCCATAATGACCATCAGTATGTTTGGAGGAAAAAGGGGGAGGCTTGCAAGCCAAAGAATACCATCCCAACCGTGAAGCATGGGGGTGGCAGCATCATGTTGTGGGGGTGCTTTGCTGCAGGAGGGACTGGTGCACTTCACAAAATAGATGGATCATGAGGTAGGAAAATTACGTGGATATATTGAAGCAACATCTCAAGACATCAGTCAGGAAGTTAAAGCTAAGTCGCAAATGGGTCTTCCAAAGGGACAATGACCCCAAGCATACTTACAAAGTTGTGGCAAAATGGCTTAAGGACAACAAAGTCAAGGTATTGGAGTGGCCATCACAAGCCCCTGACCTCAATCCTATAGAAAATATGTGGGCAGAACTGAAAAACTGTGTGCGAGCAAGGAGGCCTACAAACCTGACTCAGTTACACCAGCTCTGTCAGGAGGAATGGGCCAAAATTCACCCAACTTATTTTGGGATGGTTTTGGAAGGCTACCTGAAATGTTTGACCCAAGTTAAAGAATTTAAAGACAATGCTACCAAATACTAATTGAGTGTATGTAAACTTCTGACCCACTGAGAATGTGATGAAAGAAATAAAAGCTGAAATAAATCATTCTCTCTACTATTATTCTGATATTTCACATTCTTAAAAAAAGTGGTGATCCTAACTGACCTAAGACACAGCATTTGTACTAGAATTAAATGTCAGGAATTGTGAAAACTGAGTTTAAATGTAGTTGGCTAAGGTGTATGTAAACTTCCCACTTCAACTGTATGTGTATGTGATTATTTTAATGAAGGTGATGCCAAAGAAAAATGTCCATCCTGGATGAATAATGAAGTTTTATTCTATTCTTCTTGTTCTCTACAGGTTTCTCTTCTCAATTTACACTGTCCTTATCCCTCTCCTGTCCTCTTCCTCTCCTCCTCTCCACTCCCTCAATTCTCATCTCTCTACCATCAGCCGCTTTCCTCCTGGTTCATCTACTTTGCTCTATCACAGTTGGTCTTTCTGCAATTCCTTGCATCCTATCATCTCGCCTCCTCAAATCAAGGACAGTTTAATTGAGAAAGACTTACTTCATACGTCTTAATTGATTATTGATCACCTCTAACCCATACAGGCAGCTCTGGTGCAGGACTTCCAGGCCTTGCGTGACCATGTGGAGAGGGAGGGTCTCCTCCGTGCCCGCCTCCTGTTCTTCAGCCTCTACCTGGGCCACATCCTGCTACTAGAGGCCCTGGCTTTGGGCCTGCTCTGGGTCTGGGGGACCAGCTGGAGCCTCACACTGCTCTGTTCCCTCATGCTGGCCACGTCTCAGGTACCATTACCATATTATTAGGGAGTACAAGAAGATAGTTGACAGGCAGATTCAAAGGTTAGGCATAGGGATCTAAGGTTAGGGTTAAGGTTAGGTTCAGGAATGAGGTTATAATCAGAGGAATAGGTTAAGATTAAGATTAGGGTAACGGTTTAAGTTAGGGTTAGGTTTAGGATAAAGGTTCGAATTAGAGGATTAGGTTAGGGTTAGGATTAAGGTTAGGGTTAAGTTTAGGATTAAGGTTAGAATTAGATGAATAGGTTAAGATTAAGGGTAAGGGTTTAGGTTGAATTTTTACATGTCATTTTTATTTACCTTTATTTAATTAGGCAGGTCAGTTAAGAACAAATTATTATTTACAATGACGGTCTACCAACAGGCAAAAAATCTCCTGCGGGGACCGGGGCTGGGATTTAAAAAAATAAATAATAATAATTTAAAAAAAATATAGGACAAAACACACATCACGACAAGGGAGACAACACTGCATAAAGAGAGACCTAAGACAACAACATAGCATGGCAGCAACACATGACAACACAGCATGGTAGCAACACAACATGGCAGGAGCACAATATGGTAGTACCACAAAATATGGTGCAAACATTATTGGGCACAGACAACAGCACAAAGGGCAAGAAGGTAGAGACAACAATACATCACGCGAAGCAGACACAACTGTCAGTAAGAGTGTCCATGATTTAGTCTTTGAATGAAGAGATTGAGATAAAACTGTCCAGTTTGAGTGTTTTTTTGCAGCTCGTTCCAGTCGCTAACTGAAAAGACAAGCGACCCATAAATGTGTGTGCTTTGGGGACCTTTAACAGAATGTGACTGGCAGAACGGGTGTTGTTTGTGGAGGATGAGTGCTGCAGTAGGTATCTCAGATAGGGGGGAGTGAGGTCTAAGAGGGTTTTATAAATAAGGATCAACCAGTAGGTCTTGCGACGGGTATACAGAGATGACCAGTTTACAGAGGAGTATAGAGTGCAGTGATGTGTCCTATAAGGAGCATTGGTTGAAAATCTGATGGCTGAATGGTAAAGAACATTTAGCCACTCGAGAGCACCCTTACCTGCCCATCTATAAATTATGTCTCCGTAATCTAGCATGGGTAGGATGGTCATCTGAATCAGGGTTAGTAAGTACTTGTATGAGCTGACTACCTCAAGCTCAAAACCCTCAGAGGTAGTAATCATACCTGTAGGGAGAGGGGCATTCTTCTTACCAAACCACATGACAGAGAAAGCCTGTTGGACACTAATAAAGCTTTGTTGTAGAGCATTTAACACAAAATCCGGGGAGGGGCCAGCTCAGTATTAGACTGTATCATCTGCATATAAATGGATAAGATAGCTTCCTACTGCCTGAGCTATGTTATTGATGTAAATTGAGAAGAGAATGGGGCCTAGGATTGAGCCTTGGGGTACTCCCTTGGTGACAGGCAGTGGCTGAGACAGCAGATGTTCTGACATTATACACTGCACTCTTTGAGAGAGGTAGTTAGCAAACTAGGCCAAAGACCCATCAGAGACACTAATACTCCTTAGCCGGCCCACAAGAATGGAATGGTCTACCGTATCAAAAGCTTTGGCCATGTCAATAAAAATAGCAGCACAACATTGCTTAGAATCAAGGGCAATAGTGACATCATTGAGGACCTTCAAGGTTGCAGTGACACATCCATAACTTGAGCAGAAACCAGATTGCATACCAGAGAGAATACTATAGACATCAAGAAAGCCAGTCAGTTGATTATTGAGAAGTTTTTCCAACACTTTTGATAAACAGGGCAAAATAGAAATAGGCCTATCAGCTTGATCAGCTTGATCTCCCCCTTTCAATAAAGGACGGACCATGGCTGCTTTCCAAGCAATGGGAACCTTCCCAGAGAGGAGAGACTGGTTAAAAATGGTCAGAGATATGCTTGGCGATGATAGGGGCAGCAACCTTAAAGAAGAAAGGGTCTAAACCATCTGACTCAATTTTTTGGGGGGGTCAAGTTTCAGGAACTCCCTTAGCAACTCGGACTCAGTGACCGCCTGCAGGGAGAAACTTTGTAGCGGGGCAGGGGTAAAAGAGGGAGAAGAGAGATAAGGTTACCAAACCACCTTTCAGACACCGTTCAAAATCTGCCTTTCTTTTTCCCTCTCAGGCCCAGGCTGGCTGGCTGCAGCATGACTACGGCCACCTGTCAGTCTGCAAGAAATCCAGCTGGAACCACAAACTGCACAAGTTTGTCATTGGACACCTAAAGGTAGGCTACTGGACAATGGTTGGACATTTGACATTACTGTTTCTATAGGCTGATCTTCTGCTAATCTTTGGATAAGTTAACCGGACACAGTTTAAACCCAGTCCTGGACTGAAAACCATTCTCAATGGATGATCTCCTTTGAAATTACATTTTACTCCAGGACTATGTTAAATCTTTGTTCAGGAAACTGTCCCTTTCACTTTCCCACATTCACCAGTGTTACATTTCCAAGTTGACTGCTATACATTAGCCTTATTTCGTGTAGTGTCCAACAGTTGTAAGTTACAGTAAGTGTAATTGTGTGTACCATTAATAAGTAACATTAGCTGTGTGTTTCCAGGGTGCCTCTGCTAACTGGTGGAACCATCGTCACTTCCAGCACCACGCTAAACCCAACGTGTTTCGTAAAGATCCTGATATCAACTCACTGCATGTCTTCGTCCTGGGAGACACACAGCCTGTAGAGGTAGTTATCAATATATTATATTTGTGAACCCTGCCCCAACTGGACCCACAACCGTAGTGCTTTATGACCCATCTGACTCCATGTCATATTTGAATAATAATCTAAATATCCATGTAATAGTTCATTAGATTAATGTAATATTCATGAAATAACCATGTAATGATATCCATGTAACAGTTTGGCTCAGTAGTGTTAAAACAGTATTAGTGTTTCTGTGTAAGATCCATCTGACTCCTTGTCTCTGTCTATTGCAGTATGGTATAAAGAAGTTGAAGTACATGCCCTACCATCACCAACACCAGTACTTCTTCCTCAGTAAGTTTCTGAACACGTTTCATGGATTTCTGTATATAAATCACATCAACTTCAATTGAACACATACAAGTAAAAGACAGACCACTGATGTATGTATGTAATACCAATATTTTCCTTCTGTCTCTCAGTTGGACCTCCACTAATCGTTCCAGTGTTTTTCAACATCCAGATATTCCGGACCATGTTTTCACAACGGGACTGGGTGGTGAGATATCATACCAATTAAATGTAAACTTAATCCTCTTCATTCATATCTGGAACATAAGGCTTCCACGAGAGAGTAATGATATATATTTTTTATTTATTTCACCTTTATTTAACCAGGTAGGCCAGTTGAGAACAAGTTCTCATTTACAACTGCGACCTGCCCAAGATAAAGCAAAGCAGTGTGACACAAACAACAACACAGAGTTACACATGGAATAAACAAACATACAGTCAATAATACAGTAGAAAAATTCTATATACAGTGTGTGCAAATGAGGTAGGATAAGGGAGGTAAGGCAATAAATAGGCCATAGTGGTGAAATAATTACAATATTGCAATTAAACACTGGAGTGATAGATGTGCAGAAGATGAATGTGCAAGTAGAGATACTGCGGTGCAAAGGAGCAAAATAAATAAAATAAATAACAGTATGGGGGATGAGGTAGTTGGTTGGGCTATTTACAGATGGGCTATGTATAGGTGCAGTGATCTGTGAGCTGCTCTGATAGCTGGTGCTTAAAGCTAGTGAGGGAGATATGAGTCTCCAGCTTCAGCGATTTTTGCAGTTTTTTCCAGTCATTGGCAGCAGAGAACTGGAAGGAAAGGAAGCCAAAGGAGGAATTGGCTTTGGGGGTGACTAGTGAGATATACCTGCTGGAGCGTGTGCTATGGGTGGGTGCTGCTATGGTGACCAGTGAGCTGAGATAAGGCGGGACTTTACCTAGCAAAGACTTATCGATGACCTGGAGCCAGTGGGTTTGGCGACAAATATGAAGCGAGGGCCAGCCAACGAGAGCATACAGGTCGCAGTGGTGGGTAGTATATGGGGCTTTGGTGACAAAACGGATGGCACTGTGATAGACTGCATCCAATTTGCTGAGTAGAGTGTTGGAGGCTATTTTGTAAATGACATCGCCGAAGTCAAGGATCGGTAGAATCGTAAGTTTTACGAGGGTATGTTTGGCAGCATGAGTGAAGGATACTTTGTTGTGAAATAAGAAGCCGATTCTAGATATAATTTTGGATAGGAGATGCTTAATGTGAGTCTGGAAGGAGAGTTTACAGTCTAACCAGACACCTAAGTATTTGTAGTTGTCTACATGTTCTAAGTCAGAACCATCCAGTGTAGTGATGCTGAACGGGCAGGCAGGTGTGGGAAGTGAACGGTTGAAGAGCATGCATTTACTTGCATTTAAGAGCAGTTGGAGGCAACGGAAGGAGAGTTGTATGGCATTGAAGCTCGTCTGGAGGTCAGTTAATACAGTGTCCAAAGAAGGGCCAGAAGTTGTAACGATCGTCGTCGGGTGATGAGGAAGCGGACCAAAACGCAGCTGGGAGCGAACACATGTTTATTCTTTACACTGAAATAAACACGTACACAAAACCAAGACAAGGCCGATACGTTAACTGCTCAAACACAAAGAGGCAACACCCCACAAACAGCGTGGGGGAAAAAGGAACTTAAATGTGATCCCAATCAGAGACAACTAGCGACAGCTGTCTCTGATTGGGAATCGACAGAACCCAACATAGAAATAACCCACATAGAGCTAACACAAGGCTATAACGCAAACATAGAAAACAAACCAAGGAAAAATACCCAACATGACACACCTTGACCAAAATACCCGAGTTCACCTGGTCAGGGCGTGACAGTACCCCCCCCAACGGTGCGTACTCCCGGCGCACCAAACTTAAGTCTATTAGGGGGGGACCCGGGTGGGCGCCTCACCCTCGGTGGAGGCTCTGGCCCCGGGCGTGTTCTTTCCCCCGCCTCCACCTTAGCCCTACCCCTCTGGCCCGGACTGGACCACTGTGGAGCGGCATGCTCAGGCTCCGGAGCGGAGCCGTCGACCGGAACAGGATTGGGCACCGGTGGACCGGACACGGGCCGTGCCGGACTGGGAACATGCACAACTGGCTTGGTGCGGGGAGCAGGAACGGGCCGGGCCGGACTGGGGACACGCACCACTGACTTGGTGCTGGGAGCAGGGACGGGCCGGACAGGACTGTGGACACGCACCGTGGGCTTGGTGCGGGGAACAGGAACGGGCCGGACAGGACTGTGGACATGCACCGTGGGCTTGGTGCGGGGAGCAGGGACGGGCCGGACAGGACTGTGGACACGCACCGTGGGCTTGGTGCGGGGAACAGGAACGGGCCGGACAGGACTGTGGACATGCACCGTGGGCTTGGTGCGGGGAACAGGAACGGGCCGGACAGGACTGGGGACACGCACCGTGGGCTTGGTGTGGGGAACAGGAACGGGCCGGACAGGACTGTGGACACGCACCATGGGCTTGGTGCGGGGAACAGGGATGGGCCGGACAGGACTGGGGACACGCACCACTGACCTGGTGCGGGGAGCAGGGACGGGCCGGGCAGGACTGTGGACACGCACCGTGGGCTTGGTGCGGGGAACAGGAATGGGCCGGACAGGACTGTGGACATGCACCGTGGGCTTGGTGCGGGGAGCAGGGACGGGCCAGACAGGACTGTGAACACGCACTGGTGAACTGAAGCGTGGAGCCGGTTTAGCCACTCGTCCTGGCTGGATGCCCATCCTAGCACGGCATGTGCTGGGCATGTCCACCGGACGCACCGGGCTGTGCGGGCGCACTGGCGACACAGCGCGCAACTCCGCATCCCATGGCTCCTCCCTCAGATCTTCCCTCAGCAGGTCCTCAATCAACCGCCTCATCTCCGTCTCCTCCTCCGCCGTCATACCCCACGAGAGCAGTGGTCTGGGCTCTTCCTCTGCCCTTCCGGACCACCCCATTAGCCCCCCCCCAAAAAATTATTGGGGGTGTCTTCCGGGCCTCCTCGACCGCCGCCTGCGACTCCGTCCACCGGCTGGCATTACCTCCTCGACCTGGGAATCCTTTCGCCAGGGTCCTTTCCCCGACATGATCTCCTCCCAGGTCCAGAACTCCTTCCCCTCGCGAGCCCATCTCTCGCGCTCCTTATCCTCCCGCTGCTTGGTCCAGGTTTGGTGGGGTGTTCTGTAACGATCATCGTCGGGTGATGAGGAAGCGGACCAAAACGCAGCTGGGTGCGAACACATGTTTATTCTTTACACTGAAATAAACACGTACACAAAACCAAGACAAGGCCGATACGTTAACTGCTCAAACACAAAGAGGCAACACCCCACAAACAGCGTGGGGGAAAAAGGAACTTAAATGTGATCCCAATCAGAGACAACTAGCGACAGCTGTCTCTGATTGGGAATCGATAGAACCCAACATAGAAATAACCCAGATAGAGCTAACACAAGGCTATAACACAAACATAGAAAACAAACCAAGGAAAAATACCCAACATGACACACCTTGACCAAAATACCCGAGTTCACCTGGTCAGGGCGTGACAGAAGTATACAGAATGGTGTCGTCTGTGTTGAGGTGGATCAGAGAATCACCAGCAGCAAGAGCGACATCATTGATTTATACAGAGAAAATAGTCAGCCCGAGAATTGAACCCTGTGGCACCCCCATAGAGACTGCCAGAGGTACGGACAACAGGCCCTCTGTTTTGACACACTGAACTCTGTCTGAGAAGTAGTTGGTGAACAAGGCGAGGCAGTCGTTTGAGAAACCAAGGCTGTTGAGTCTGCCGATAAGAATGTGGTGATTGACAGAGTCGAAAGCCTTGGCCAGGTCGATGAATACGGCTGCACAGAACTGTCTCTTATCGATGGCGGTTATGATATCGTTTAAGACCTTGAGTATGGCTGAAGTGCACCCATGACCAGCTCTGAAACCAGATTGCATAGCGGAGAAGGTACGGTGGGATTCGAAATGTTCTGTGATCTGTTTGTTAACCTGTTGGAACCCCTAGCCAACAGCCAATGGCATCGCACGGCGCGAAATACAAAACCAACTAAAATACCACAATTAAATTTTCTCAAACAATCAACTATTTTACACCATTTTAAAGATAAGACTCTCGTTAATCTAACCACATTGTCCGATTTCCAAAAGTCTTTACAGCGAAAGCAAAACATTAGATTATGTCAGGAGAGTACATAGCCAAAAATAGTCACACAGCCATTTTCAAAGCAAGCATATATGTCACAAAAACCAAAACCACAGCTAAATGCAGCACTAACCTTTGATGATCTTCATCAGATGACACTCCTAGGACATTATGTTATACAATACATGCATGTTTTGTTCAATCAAGTTCATATTTATATCAAAAACCAGCTTTTTACATTAGCATGTGATGTTCAGAACTAGCATACCCACCGAAAACTTCCGGGGAATTTACTAAATTACTCATGATAAACGTTGACAAAATACATACCAATTATTTTAAGAATTATACATTTACATTTGAGTAATTTAGCAGACGCTCTTATCCAGAGCGACTTACAGTAGTGAATGCATACATTTCATACAATTTCATACATTTCATATATTTTTTTTCTGTGCTGGATAGATTATAGATACAGAACTCCTTTATGCAATCGCTATGTCCGATTTTAAAATAGCTTTTCGGCGAAAGCACATTTTGCAATATTCTGAGTACATAGCTCGGCCATCAAGGCTAGCTATTCAGACCCGCCAACATCGGGGCAGCCTAAACTCAGAATTACTATTAGAAAAATTGGATTACCTTTGCTGTTCTTCGTCAGAATGCACTCCCAGGACTTCTACTTCAACAACAAATGTTGTTTTGTTTCCAAATAATCCATAGTTATATCCAAATACCTCCGTTTTGTTCGTGCGTTCAGGTCACTATCCGAAGGGTAACGCGCGAGCGCATTTCGTGACAAAAAAATTCAAAATATTCCATTACCGTACTTGGAAGCATGTCAAACGCTGTTTAAAATCAATTTTTATGCTATTTTTCTTGTAAAATAGCGATAATATTCCAACCGGGCAACGTTGTATTCATTCAAAGAGAGAAAGAAAAAAATGGCGAGTTCTCGTGACTGCGCATCTCCAGTTTCACTGTCCCCAGGCAGACCACTTACAAACTCTGCTCCTATACTTTGCCCAGAGACATCAGACACCCCATTCCACTTTCTGGCGGCTTTGGAGAGCCAGTGGAAGCCTTAGAAAGTGTCACGTAACAGCACAGATGCTGTAATTTCAATAGAGATGCAACAGAAGGACAACAAATTGTCAGACAGGGCACTTCCTGCATGGAATCTTCTCAGGTTTTTGCCTGCCATATGAGTTATGTTATACTCACAGATACCATTCAAACAGTTTTAGAAACTTTAGAGTGTTTTCTATCCAAATCTACTAATTATATGCATATTCTAGTTTCTGGGCAGGAGTAGTAACCAGATAAAGTCGGGTACGTTTTTTATCCGGCCGTGAAAATACTGCCCCCTATCCCAAAGAAGTTAACTTGGCTTTCGTAGACCTTAGAAAGGCAGGGCAGGATAGATATGATTATGCTGACACCTGGGGGCACTAAATCCTTGTTCATTGCTCACTAAAGCTAGCGAGCATAATATTGCACCACCAACAACACACTGACTGTACCATCAGACATGACTAAATCAAATCAAATTTTATCAAATACACATGGTTAGCAGATGTTAATGTGAGTGTAGCGAAATGCTTCTGCTTCTAGTTCCGACCGTGCAGTAATATCAGACGTTTCTTGTAGTTGGCCACCAGGTTTGCACACATCTCAGGAGGGATTTTGTCCCACTCCTCTTTGCAGATCTTCTCCAAGTCATTAAGGTTTCGAGGCTGATGTTTGGCAACTCGAACCTTCAGCTCCCTCCACAGATTTTCTATCGGATTAAGGTCTGGAGACTGGCTAGGCCATTCCAGGACCTTAATGTGCTTCTTCTTGAGCCAATCCTTTGTTGCCTTGGCCGTGTGTTTTGGGTCATTGTCATGCTGGAATACGCATCCACGACCCATTTTCAATGCCCTGGCTGAGGGAAGGAGGTTCTCACCTAAGATTTGACGGTACATGGCCCCGTCCATCGTCCCTTTGATGCAGTGAAGTTGTCCTGTCCCCTTAGCAGAAAAACACCCCCAAAGCATAATGTTTCCACCTCCATGTTTGACGGTGGGGATGGTGTTCTTGGGGTCATAGGCAGCATTCCTCCTCCTCCAAACACGGCGAGTTGAGTTGATGCCAAAGAGCTCCATTTTGGTCTCATCTGACCACAGCACTTTCACCCAATTGTCCTCTGAATCATTCAGATGTTCATTGGCAAACTTCAGACGGGCATGTATATGTGCTTTCTTGAGCAGGGGGACCTTGCGGGTGCTGCAGGATTTCTGTCCTTCACGGCATAGTGTGTTACCAATTGTTTTTGTTGGTGACTATGGTCCCAGCTGCCTTGAGATCATTGACAAGATCCTCCCGTGTAGTTCTGAGCTGATTCCTCACCGTTCTCATGATCATTGCAATTCCACGAGGTGAGATCTTGCATGGAGCCCCAGGCTGAGGGAGATTGACAGTTCTTTTGTGTTTCTTCCATTTGCGAATAATCGCACCAACTGTTGTCACCTTCTCACCAAGCTGCTTGGCGATGGTCTTGTAGTCTTGTTGCCCATTCCAGCCTTGTGTAGGTCTACAATCTTGTCCCATACATCCTTGGAGAGCTCTTTGGTCTTGGCCATGGTGGAGAGTTTGGAATCTGATTGATTGCTTCTGTGGACAGGTGTCTTTTATACAGGTAACAAACTGAGATTAGGAGCACTCCCTTTAAGAGTGTGTTCCTAATCTCAGCTCGTTACCTGTATAAAAGACACCTGGGAGCCAGAAATCTTTAAATCTTTCAATTTATAACATTTTTGACATGCGTTTTTCTGGATTATTTTGTTATTATTCTGTCTCTCACTGTTCAAATAAACCTACCATTAAAATTATAGACTGATCATTTCTTTGTCAGTGGGCAAACGTACAAAATCAGCAGGGGATCAAAAAAAAAAATTCCCTCACTGTATGTAAACATTATATAAAGTGGCATTGTTTAAAGTGACTAGTGATACATTTATTACATCAATTTTTAATTATTAAAGTGGTCAGAGATTTGAGTCCGTATGTTGGCAGCAGCCACTCAATGTTAGTGTACCATCAGAAATGACCAACTTCCTAATCAACATAATTGTTGCTTTGGTAGGAACCCCAGGTGTGATAATTGTTGCTTTGGTAGGAACCCCAGGGTAGGAACCCCAGGTGTGATAATTGTTGCTTTGGTAGGAACCCCAGGTGTGATGATTGTTGCTTTGGTAGGAACCCCAGATGTGATAATTGTTGCTTTGGTAGGAACCCCAGGTGTGATAATTGTTGCTTTGGTAGGAACCCCAGATGTGATAATTGTTGCTTTGATAATGTCTGGCCGTAATATCAATCTTTGTCTCCTGTGAAGGATCTGGCGTGGTCGATGAGTTTCTACCTTCGCTTCTTCTGCTGTTACTATCCCTTCTTTGGTTTCTTTGGCTCAGTAGCATTGATCAGCTTCGTCAGGTAAAGTATGAACTGAGAGGGAGCTCAAAGATTAACTCATTCATTCACTGTATTCAAACTATCTACAGTATTAGAAAACAGCACAATGCTGTGCTTAATGTAATAATGTAACATAATATTGTGGCTGAATAATTGTATTGTGAATGTTGTACTGTATATAGGTTTTTGGAAAGCCACTGGTTTGTATGGGTGACCCAGATGAATCACCTTCCTATGGAGATGGATCATGAGAGACACCAGGACTGGCTCACCATGCAGGTAACATGTCATCATTATGAGACAACTGGGTCCATATACACAGTGTCTTGGAGTAGGAGAGCTGATCTAGGATCAGGTTCCCCCTGTCCTTACATTCCTATTCATTATCATCTTAAAAGGCTAAACTGATCTGAGAACAGCAGTCCTGAATACAGGCCCAGGAGTGTTTTCTGGGGCTGTGCCATCCGTAGTTCTCCAGCAGAGGGAGCTATAACGTGTCTCTTTCTGTGGTCTTAGTTGAGCGCTACTTGCAACATTGAACAGTCAACCTTCAACGACTGGTTCAGTGGACACCTCAACTTTCAGATTGAACACCAGTAAGTGGAACAAATATCCCACCTTACTGTTGTCTGTCAACAGGATATACTGTATTTATATGGTCATTTATCAGGTCACTGACATACTAAAGTTATAGTTTAAGCAGTATTCAGCTTCATTTGATCTTAAATATAACTTAACAGTTGTTTGTGCTAATTACTCTACCTCGTAATAGTGTTTAGATATAATATCGATACAATCCTACTCAGAAACTGAGGTTTCTCTGAAAAACTCTGATAACGTCTGCTCTCTCTGTCTCTCCCTCCCTCTCTCTCCTTCCTCCTCCCCCACCCCCCTCTCTCTCTCTCTCTGCCTCTTTCTCTAATCTCTCTCTCCCTCTGTCACCTTCCCCCTGCCCCCCACTCTCTCTCTCTGCCTCTCTTTCTCTGTCTCCCCCTCTGTCTCCCAGTCTGTTTCCTACCATGCCCCGTCATAACTACCACCTGGTGGCTCCTCTGGTGCGTACTTTGTGTGAGAAACATGGAGTTCCCTATCAGGTCAAGACTTTGCAGAAAGGCATGACTGATGTTGTCAGGTAAAGTGTTTTAAATGAATATTTGAAGTGCTATCCTCTGGGAATAGATTGTACATCATAAGGTGATACCTGCTGCTCTCAGTTTCCTGTGATTTACCTGGTTTGTTATCCACCTCTGTTCCTCTCCAGGTCACTGAAGAAGTCAGGGGATCTGTGGCTGGATGCATATCTCCATAAATAAATCCCTTCCTGACTCTGGATGGGATTTTAAATCCATCGCAGATTAACAACCTGCGAACAGAGAAGACATTTCCTAGATGTTTTTGATGATAATGATCGCTGCAAACATTATTGTGATATAATTGTTTTAATCCTTGGCAGCAGTGAATGGGGATCCATAGCATAAATAGAGGGTTTATATAGTAGGGCGAGGCGTTTAAAAAAAACTAAAAACTGTTTTTATTGACCTATATTTCCAGCATTATCCACTGGGTTTGATGCAGGCAGAAAATCCTAGGAAATGTTCTGTAATTGATACAAGTCTCAGTCATTCCAGTCTGGTTGTCCGTTCGTTTTTGGTGGAGGGATCGCAGCATTCGAATCTTAATTTCACAAAGCCTATAATTTAGCAGGGAATACTATTTGTAGATGAGTGATTTTACACCTCGTTTTTCTCAAGCTGATCGCCTCCAACAGACAATTCCTGATCACAGGAAGTTATATAAATGGGGAAATTAGGACACGTAAAGGAGAAAGACTATGAATCCAAGCAGAAAATAGAAGTGTACAATAAAAATCTCTATCGCTTGAAATTCCCCGCCGGGATGCTCATTGCAGACTACAATATATTCTGCAAAACCTGCAATTTAGCGTTACATTTTCAATGGAGAGACAGGATAGACAGCCATCTGAAATAATTATGCCCTCTCAGAAGAATGCTTCGACCTTGAAACGTTGTGGAGGACATAGTGAAACAGTCTCGTCCGTACATAACAAGACAACATCAATCAACAACAATATTTCACAACGTAATCGTTGTCTGTTAATAACATATGGGTATGATAGGCATTTTTCTATCAGAAAATGTAGAGGGTGAAATATAGACTATTTTCAGAATACTAATGGCTCGCCTATTTTCATTCACTATAGAAATAACCCAATTTATCCATCTCTGTTTTTAACGTCTTCACCCAGCTCTCATACACAATGTGTGTCAGTGGATTTGTCCGTTACTATGCTTTCCGTTGTGTTTTTACCGGACTGCGGCTCCGTTCTTTACGTGTGTTAATGAATAAACGCAATTTGGGATTGTCAACTTTTTAGAGAGGGATGTTGGAGCTTGCAAAAGCCATATCCTCATAATTTATTCTATAGCAAATTAAAAATGCCTTACTTTGTTCTTTAATGTGTTACATTTTCTTAGATCAAAATACATATTATTCCCATTGTAATGTTAATACCTGGCAATGAATAAGTAAAATATTATTTCGATAATGTCCTTATAATACGCTAATACTGCTGATGAGAATAATTGTTGGCAACTATTTCATTTGAAGTCCATCCACATGGTTGGGAATTGATTTTGGACTAATTGGATAATTATGTTAGATGATCATGGTGTGAGAAGGTTCTATATCGGACACTTAAGGTCGGTTTATCGAAATGCGGGGAAGGAAAACAACAACCGAAACGCCTGGCCCTAATCATTGGTGGCTAGATAGACTATTCCTCCCCAAACGGAAAAATATATTGATATATATTTTAACAACATGTATTTACGTATACGTAAATTACAGATATCTAAACATATGTTTAAGCCTTATATTACATATATTTCAATATATCGACATATTACAAAATTGGCCTTTTTCATATGACTACAAATATGTTTCTATCTTTAAATACATGGAAATACATTTTGATAGCATGCTGTGGTAGCTAGTAAAATAATTTCCCAAATATATTTCATAAATATATGTTGCCATATTTTAATGAATGGAAATGTTTGCTTTTTACCTTAATACTGTAGCTAGGCTACATTAAAATCCAGTGCATAAAACTACCAAGTTCAGCCTTATACTTTCACAAGTTTGACAACAGAATAATGAATGACAACTTAAAAGTTCATAAAATATAAGTTTAACATGTAAATATATTTGTAATATATATGTAAAATACACACTTCTCTACCCTGATGATGTTTGAGTCCAATGGAGGCTGGTGGGAGGAGCTATAGGAGGATGGGCTCATTGTAATGGCTGGAATGGAATCAATGGAACGGAGTCAAACATATGGTTTCCATGTCTTTGATACCGTTCCAATCATTCCATTCCAACCATTACAATGATCCTGTCCTCCTATAGCTCCACCACTGGTTGAGGCTCTATTGACCTCTATTGTACCCAGCATTAGGTTTCTAAAGTGGTGTTTTGTGTATACACATGTTTTAGTGGAAAATAAATTCTGCAGCCATTGAGGTATAGCCTACCTGCCACTTATGAAACATAGTAAAAATAAACAAGATGTTTATTTCGAAAAGCACTTGAACGTAGAACATATTCGTAAATATATTATCTGTCCATCCTTGGTGTCCTGAGCTGTCCATCACAATTTGAAATGGTCCCGAGCCCCATCCCCAGCTTCAACTGACAGAATAGCCTTACAATTTAGAATTTTATTCAGAAGGAAAAGATAAATCATGCCAAAAAGCTTTCTCTTGGATTATTTTATTTGACTAAACATTCATAAAATGTTATTAAAATATGTTTTTAACCTGTTTGGTGACAGAGGAAAAGATTTCTTCAACTGCAAGCAAAAGTTTTCATTAAGCTTGCTAAAACAACTAGCTAGCTAGCTAGCTCCTTCTTTAGCTTGCCACAAATGTGCAGTGTGACTAACCAAGGTAAGAATTGTTATGAAAATTAAAGTTGAGTAGAGTTCAGTTAATGTCAAGTATGTATTAAATATCATTTAATTGCCAAAGCTATTGTTAAAAATTAAAAAAATTAATTACAAATGTATCTTAACTAGCCAAGCAATGTGTTGCTTGCTAGCTTTAGAGAGGGGTTGGGTGTCTCTTGGAACAGAATCTTGCCTTACACGAGATTTTGATATGGCAAATCTCCTTTAAAGGGGAACTGCACCCACTGATTTAGCCAAATGTTTTGGCTTGCTCCTAAAGAAATGCAGGCGACCATGACAAGCCAAACCTGAGTTGGTTTGGGGGTGTGGTTTAATGTGGGTGTGTCTTGGGTGTATCCTTGCTACCACCAAGACACACCCATCTGTCAGAATCTTGCCAGCAGTTGTTTTCCCTCCACTCCCTCCTCCACTCAATCACAACACACAAACCTCCTGCAGGTTGAGTTCAATAACTACATTCAGATAGAATGTATGGTGAGATGCCAGAGGAAGTTTTGAATAGGTCAGTAGCCTACAGAGTAATATGAGGAGAATGAAATTGTTGAATTTATATACAGTACCAGTCAGCAGTTTGGACACACCTACTCATTCCAGGGTTTTTTCTTTATTTTGACTATTTTCTACATTGTAGAATAATAGTGAAAACCTTAAAACTATGAAATAACACACATGGAATCATGTAGCAACCAAAAAAAGTGTTAAACAAATCAAAATATATTTTATATTTGAGATTCTTCAAAGTAGCCACCCTTTGCCTTGACAGCTTTGTACACTCTTGGCATTAAAGATACTGTGACTATCTGCATACTGTGCCTATCTGCATTTTGTCTGGTGGTAATGGTTTTACCATGGTAACATGTCAGAGTGGTCATACGTTCCTGTGTGGTGGTAATGGGGTTACCATGGTAACATGTCAGAGTGGTCATACCTTCCTGTGTGGTGGTAATGGGGTTACCATGGTAACATATCAGAGTGGTCATACCTTCCTGTGTGGTGGTAATGGGGTTACCATGGTAACATGTCGGAGTGGTGATAATGAGGTTACCATGGTAACATGTCGGAGTGGTGATAATGGGGTTACCATGGTAACATGTCGGAGTGGTCATACCTTCCTGTGTGGTGGTAATGGGGTTACCATGTGTCGTGTCTTTAGCTATGCCGGATTAAGTGATATGACATGCTATTCTATAAAATAATTTCTCTGTAACTAATATTACCTGATTAAGCTAATCGGGTAGATAATTAACTAGAAAGTCGGGGCACCACGAAAGAATGTTTATAGAGCTGTTATCTTCCGAATAAGCTCTTAAAGACCTAGTAATCCTTTACCTCAATTGCAGTCAATATTTAATCGTCACCTTATTTAGTCTCATCTGAAAGATGTACATTTTTGGTTATCTTCACGAACCCTGGCTAACAACTTGAATCAGCAATACAAAACTTGGTTTAATTATTTATTTACTAAATACCTAAATAATCACACAGAATGGATCATACATTGATTACAAATTATGTCATAAAGAAAACATCCCTGGGGGATGGAACAGATACGACGGCTGGTTACACAAAGAGAGGGGGTTGGGTTTGAGTGAAAGAGCGGGAAGACTGAGGAACAAAAGGAGAAGCTATGCTATCGTAAATACAGTATCTCATGCATTCTAAATAACCACCCATTTGAAAAAGGAGCATGCAATAAATATTTACTCTGAGCTGCGCTTCGGTAGATTGGTCGTCGATAGAAGGCAGGTTTGTCCAGCATGGATCTAGTAGAATGGATACTTGGTAGTACCGTCATCGTGTGGTAGAACAAATACTCTGTCCGTCATCTCCTAGCCCACATTTACAGTCGCAGCGCTAACGCGACGGCTAGGTGGTATCACTTCTTTAGTGAATAAGAGTTCAAAGTTCATACCAATTTGCCATACTTTAAGCTCATGCTATATTTTGGCTGGTATAGTCGAAATTCATCCTTCTGGTCATCACCTTCACATTGAAATTCAATGCTAATTTCGTTAGATTCTTGCTGAGGTTGGCTTAGTTCTGTAGGTGGTCTTTGTCCTTTCAAGTCCACACGTCCTTGGAACAGCTTATTATCTGAGCCCTTTTAACGTAGGACTGTCGCCTTAACGTCCTCAGAACAGAAAGTTGAATTTTCGTCAACGGGTTTATATAGTGGTGAAAGAAGGGCGTGTTTCATCGTTTACAACCAATGTCTGTTCACATGGGCAGGGCCTCTGAGTGAGCAGAGTGGTGTTCTTCTGACAAACCGTTCTCTCATTAAGAAGCTAAAAATTACATTTAATCTTTTCACAAATAGTTTCATATTTAAACATTTAAATTGCACAACAATTCCATGTGAATCTGATAACTAGAATGTGTAGATTTTCCAAGATACAGTTTATGTCATCAGTAATCATGTCTCAGACGCCAACTGATCTGACATCATATTCATTACGTAGCAACACATATTTTCAACTGGTTGGATTACCGAAATATGGTTCCGTTTCCCATCTTTTGATGTCACCAGACTCTCTCTCAATGTCAACCAAGGGATTTTCAATAGTCACATCGGTAGAGTAGAGAGAGGAAAAAGGGGAAAGGTATTTATGGGGGTCATAAACTTCCCCCACTCAGGCCAACCTCATGACACATGGTAACATGTCGGAGTGGTCATACCTTCCTGTGTGGTGGTAATGGTGTTACCATGGTAACATGTCAGAGTGGTCATACCTTCCTGTGTGGTGGTAATGGGGTTACCATGGTAACATGTCAGAGTGGTCATACCTTCCTGTCTGGTGGTAATGGGGTTACCATGGTAACATGTCAGAGTGGTCATACCTTCCTGTGTGGTGGTAATGGGGTTACCATGGTAACATGTCAGAGTGGTCATACCTTCCTGTGTGGTGGTAATGGGGTTACCATGGTAACATGTCGGAGTGGTCATACCTTCCTGTCTGGTGGTAATGGGGTTACTATGGTAACATGTCAGAGTGGTTATACCTTCCTGTGTGGTGTCCATTATACAACAGGAGTTCCCTGATCCTGGTGCAGAATACACAGTGTTTCTCCCTCCGCATATTGACTGATACCATTTAATTCAATCAATAAAAAAAGACAATAAAAGTGAAAGTTGTGCTTAGTAAAATGTTAATTCTGAGTACCAGGTCTCTCTCCATTCAGAGGTGTCACTATCAGCTCTGTCTGTCGATCAGGACTCCATCACATCATCTTGCAAGTCTCCATATGCTGGCTCCATAGATGCATCTGTGAACACACAGTCATTGTTTTATGATTAGCTTCTATGATTAACTGGGCTGTAAATGGATCAGTGAGGACACTTGAATCAGGCTGGTGACATTTTACCTGTCCCAATTCACCTTCATAACCCAGCCTGGTGGAACCAATCTGTCCCAATTCACCTTCATAACCCAGCCTGGTGGAACCAACCTGTCCCAATTCACCTTCATAACCCAGCCTGGTGGAACCAACCTGTCCCAATTCACCTTCATAACCCAGCCTGGTGGAACCAACCTGTCCCAATTCACCTTCATAACCCAGCCTGGTGGAACCAACCTGTCCCAATTCACCTTCATAACCCAGCCTGGTGGAACCAACCTGTCCCAATTCACCTTCATAACCTAGCCTGGTGGAACCAACCTGGTCACAGTATTCAGCTTCATAACCTAGCCTGGTGAAACCAACCTGTCCCAATTCACCTTCATATCCCAGCCTGGTGGAATCAACCTGTCCCAATTCACCTTCATAACCCAGCCTGGTGGAACCAACCTGTCCCAATTCACCTTCTTAACCTAGCCTTGTGGAACCAACCTGTCCCAATTCACCTTCATAACCCAGCCTGGTGGAACCAACCTGTCCCAATTCACCTTCATAACCCAGCCTGGTGGAACCAACCTGTCCCAATTCACCTTCATAACCCAGCCTGGTGGAACCAATCTGTCCCAATTCACCTTCATAACCCAGCCTGGTGGATCCAACCTGTCCCAATTCACCTTCATAACCTAGCCTGGTGGAACCAACCTGGTCACAGTATTCAGCTTCATAACCTAGCCTGGTGAAACCAACCTGTCCCAATTCACCTTCATATCCCAGCCTGGTGGAATCAACCTGTCCCAATTCACCTTCATAACCCAGCCTGGTGGAACCAACCTGTCCCAATTCACCTTCTTAACCTAGCCTTGTGGAACCAACCTGTCCCAATTCACCTTCATAACCCAGCCTGGTGGAACCAACCTGTCCCAATTCACCTTCATAACCCAGCCTGGTGGAACCAATCTGTCCCAATTCACCTTCATAACCCAGCCTGGTGGAACCAACCTGTCCCAATTCACCTTCATAACCCAGCCTGGTGGAACCAACCTGTCCCAATTCACCTTCATAACCCAGCCTGGTGGAACCAACCTGTCCCAATTCACCTTCATAACCCAGCCTGGTGGAACCAGCCTGGTCACAGTATTCATCATCTTGTATTATTATTTAACCTTTATTTAACTAGGCAAGTCAGTTAAGAACAAATTCTTACTCACAATGACAGCCTACCCCGGCTAAACCCTAACCTGGACGACGCTAGGCCAATTGTGGATCTCCCAATCACGGCCGGTTGTGATACAGCCTGGAATCAAACCAGGGTCTGTAGTGACGCCTCTATCACCAAGATGGAGTGCCTTAGACCGCTGCGCAACTCGGGAACCCCAAGTGCATTTTTACTAATGCACTTCACAACCAAAATCACTCTACTAGTGGTATCTGCTTGGCTGGGTAACTAGTTTAACTTACCGGGTATTTTTTTGTACAACTTTTCACACATCACACATTACTGTTGTTGATGAAGCCATCTGTGTCACCAGGGCAGCAAATAGGATCAAGCTAATTCTAAGCCGTCACTAGTTACCACAGCCACAAAGTCATACAGGCTGCCTATTTCTACAATTTATCTTCTTACAATGTGATTTCAATCTAACCTTAGCCTTAACCACCATTTGTGGCCACTTTAGATACTGTCGGCAGCATGCTATAGGCTACAACTGCGGGATGCAACTGACTTCGGGAATTCACACCTATGTGAAGTTAGCACAATAAGGATCAGTCACAATAGTGGAATTTGCAGTTTGCCTTCAAAATAAAAGTTCCCCATTGAACGTGATGCAAACGGATACAAATAATGGGAACAGGCCATATTGAATTTTACACAAAGATAAAAACAACTGTTGAAATCCCACTGTTGATGTATTAGACTTCAGTATTGGATTGGGGGCATACTTAAATGCTCTGTACAGTATTACCTATGGGTCTTGGGTCGATGAAACGGGGTATCAGCCTACTCCGGGACATCCACAGACTACAATTCTGAAGAGTGGCACCGCTTTGTGCAGGGGGGGGGGGGCATTGTCTTGCTGAAACAGGAAAAGACCTTCCCCAAACTGTTGCCACAAAGTTGGAGGCACAGAATCATCTAGAATGTCATTGTATGCTGTAGCATTAAGATTTCCCTTCACTGGAACTAAGGGGCCTAGCACATTATTACTCCTCCACCAAACTTTACAGCCTGAACCATAAAAATCACCCCAAGAGCATTACTCCTTTCCATTTCTCACTTTGCATTGCGGGAGGTAGCGTTTTCCTGGCATCCGCCAAACCTAGATCCGTTCGTCGGACTGCCACATGGTGAAGCTTGATGAATCACTGCAGAGAACACGTTTCCACTGCTCCAGAGTCCAATGGCAGCGAGATTTACACCGCTCCAGCCGATGCTTGGCATTGCGCATGGTGATCTTAGGCTTGTGTGCGGCTGCTCGGCCATGGAAGCCCGTTTAATCAAGATCCCGACTAACAGTTATTGTGCTGACGTTGCTTCCAGAGGCAGTTTGGAACTCGGTAGTGAGTGTTGCAACAAAGGACAGACGATTTTTACGCGCTTCACAACTCGGCAGTCCCGTTCTGTGAGCTTCTGTGGCCTACAACTTCCCGGCTGAGCTGTTGTTGCTTCTAGACCTTTCCGCTTCAAAATAACAGCACTTACAGTTGACCCGGGCAGCTCTTGCAGGGCAGAAATTTGACGAACTGAGTTGTTGTAAAGGTGGAATTCTATGACGGTGCCACGTTGAAAGCCACTGTTTGCAAATCATTTGACAAATAAAAATGTGAAATGATTAAAATATGTTCATGAACATTAACTCCTTATTTCTTCTTCATCTTGTGGGGAATTGTTTCACTGATCCTCTGTCTCAGCATTATCCACAGGGTAACTGCCAACTTGTCTCAGCATTATCCACAGGGTAACTGTCAACATGTCTCAGCATTATCCACAGGGTAACTGCCAACATGTCTCAGCATTATCCACGTGGTAACTGTAAACCTGTCTCAGCATTATCCACAGGGTAACTGGCAACCTGTCTCAGCATTATCCACAGGGTAACTGCCAACCTGTCTCAGCATTATCCACATGGTAACTGTCAACCTATCTCAGCATTATCCATAGGGTAACTGCCAACCTGTCTTAGCATTATCCACAGGGTAGCTGTCAACCTGTCTCAACATCATCCACAGGGTAACTGTCAACCTGTCTCAGCATTATCCACAGGGTAACTGTCAACCTGTCTCAGCATTATCCACAGGGTAACTGTCAACCTGTCTCAGCATTATCCACAGGGTAACTGTCAACTTGTGAGTCTGAAAATGGACACTGGAGGTGAAGGAATCGACGTCGTAAGTATCAATTGGAATGTACAAAGACATCATTTCCAAATACAGATGTTAAGTGTACAGAGGTAATTATATACATTATATTGTTTCAGATGCGACCTTCCGATGACTCCCATGTAACAACAATTCAACAATGGACCAAGTTATTTGAGCAAACAATGAAGAATATTGAAAGCACTCTTTTAGTTATCAGTCATTAGTCATTCATTCAGATTTTTCAAAGTATACCACAGCAGGCTATTGTGATTTAGTCCTGACCTTTGTAGTGTTATGCATTGATTTTTTTTTAATGTAGCCTAGCTACAGTATTAAGGTAAAAAGAAAACATTTCCATTCATTAAAATACATGGCAACATATATTTATGAAATATATTTGGGCATTTATTTTACTAGCTACCACAGCATGCTATCAAAATGTATTTCCATATATTTAAATATATAAACATATATGTAGAAATATATCAAAAAGGCCAATTTTGTAATATGTCCAGATATTTAAATATATGTAATATAAGGCTTAAACACATATTTATTTAAATATACATAAATACATAAATGTTGTTAAAACAGGGTGGCACCAATGATTAGGGCCAGGCGTTTTGGTTGTTCTTCGGTTGTTGTTTTTCTACCCCGCATTTCCATCATCAAGTGTCCGATATAGAACCTTCTCACACCATGATCATCTAACATAATTGTCCAATTAGTCCAAAATCAATTCCCAACCATGTGGATTGACTCCAGATGAGATTAAATAAAATTATTTGCATCAACAACATACACTTTAGCCTAATGCAGCAAATTATTAGCCTATAGACAAACCAGCATAAATATTTTAGATACTAATTGTCTGTTATCAAAATTATAAAGGAATAATAGGCATGTTATCTAAGAAAATATAGCCGTACAAACTAGCCATTTTCATTAAACACAGGTACAAACGTCAATGATGAGGATATATATGGCTTTTGCAAGCGCCAACATCCCTCTCGAAAAAGTTGACAATCCCAAATTGCGTTTATTCATTAACACACGTAAAGAACGGAGCCGCAGTCCGGTAAAAACACAACGGAAAGCATAGTAACGGACAAATCCACTGACACACATTGTGTATGAGAGCTGGGTGAAGACGTTAAAAACAGATGGATAAATTGGGTTATTTCTATAGTGAATGAAAATAGGCGAGCCATTAGTATTCTGAAAATAGTCTATATTTCACCCTCTACATTTTCTGATAGAAAAATGCCTATCATACCCATATGTTATTAACAGACAACGATTACGTTGTGAAATATTGTTGTTGATTGATGTTGTCTTGTTATGTACGGACGAGACTGTTTCACTATGTCCTCCACAACGTTTCAAGGTCGAAGCATTCTTCTGAGAGGGCATAATTATTTCAGATGGCTGTCTATCCTGTCTTTCCATTGAAAATGTAACGCTAAATTGCAAGTTTTGCAGAATATATTGTAGTCTGCAATGAGCATCCCGGCGGGGAATTTCAAGCGATAGAGATTTTTATTGTACACTTCTATTTTCTGCTTGGATTCATAGTCTTTCTCCTTTACGTGTCCTAATTTCCCCATTTATATAACTTCCTGTGATCAGGAATTGTCTGTTGGAGGCGATCAGCTTGAGAAAAACGAGGTGTAAAATCACTCATCTACAAACAGCATTCCCTGCTAAATAATAGGCTTTGTGAAATTAAGATTCGTATGCTGCGCCTCCCCTGGTTTAACCTGTTTAGGATAGGGGGCAGTATTTTCACGGCCGGATAAAAAACGTACCCGATTTAATCTGGTTATTACTCCTGCCCAGAAACTAGTATATGCATATAATTGTTTGATTTGGATAGAAAACACCCTAAAGTTTCTAAAACTGTTTGAATGGTGTCTGTGAGTATAACGGAACTCATATGGCAGGCCAAAACCTGAGAAGATTGCATACAGGAAGTGCCCTCTCTGACCATTTCTTGGCCTTCTATAGCCTCTTTATGGAAAATAGAGGATCTCTGCTGTAACGTGACATTTTCTAAGGCTCCCATAGGCTCTCAGAAGGCGCCAGAACGGGGAATGATGCAGTCCCTGGCTGAAAAACAGTAGCGCATTTGGATAGTGGTCGATCTGAGAACAATGAAACGAGTGCGCGCGTGCATGTGAAGAGTCCATTTTACATTTTCAGTCTTTGAACGAAAACGACGTCTCCCGGTCGGAATATTATCGCTATTTTACGAGAAAAATCTCATAAAAATTTATTTTAAACAGCGTTTGACATGCTTCGAAGTACGGTAATGGCATATTTTGACATTTTTTGTCACGATATGCGCCGGCGCGTCACCCTTCGGATAGTGTCTTGAACGCAAGAACAAAACGCCGCTATTTGGATATAACTATGGATTATTTGGAACCAAAACAACATTGGGTGTAAACTAGAAGTCCTGGGAGTGCATTCTGACGAAGAACAGCAAAGGTAACCCAATTTTTCTTATAGTAAATCTGAGTTTGGTGAGTGCCAAACTTGGTGGGTGTCAAAATAGCTAGCCATGATGGCCGGGCTATCTACTCAGAATATTGCAAAATGTGCTTTCACCGAAAAGCTATTTTAAAATCTGACACCGCGATTGCATAAATGAGTTCTGTATCTATTATTCTTAAAATAATTGTTATGTTTTTTGTGAACATTTATCGTGAGTAATTTAGTAAATTCACCGGAAGTTTCGGTGGGTATGCTAGTTCTGAACGTCACATGCTAATGTCAAAAGCTGTTTTTTGATATAAATATGAACTTGATTGAACAAAACATGCATGTATTGTATAACATAATGTCCTAGGAGTGTCATCTGATGAAGATCATCAAAGGTTAGTGCTGCATTTAGCTGTGGTTTTGGTTTTTGTGACATTATATGTTAGCTTGAAAAATGGGTGTGTGATTATTTCTGGCTGGGTACTCTCCTGACATAATCTAATGTTTTGTTTTTGTTGTAAAGCCTTTTTGAAATCGGACAATGTGGTTAGATAAAGGAGAGTCTTGTATTTAAAATGGTGTAAAATAGTCATATGTTTGAAAAATTGAAGTTTTTGGATTTCTGAGGTGTTTGTAATTCGCGCCATGCCCTATCATTGGATATTGGAGAGGTGGAACATCTAGATGTATTAACCTGTAGGGCTAGGGGGCAGTATTTTCACGGCCGGATGAAAAACGTTCCCAATTTAAACAGGTTACTACTCTGGCCCAGAAACTAGAATATGCATATTATTAGTAGATTTGGATAGAAAACACTCTGAAGTTTCTGAAACTGTTTGAATGGTGTCTGTGAGTATAACAGAACTCATATGGCAGGCAAAAACCTGAGAGAATTCCAAGCAGGAAGTGGAAAGTCTGAGAATTGTAGTTCTTCTTTTAATTCTCTATCGAAGCTACAGTGTCTGTGGGGGACGTTGCACTTCCTAAGGCTTCCATTGGCTGTCTAAAGCCTTCAGATAGTGGTTTCAGCAATTTCCTGTCACTGGGCAGAGTATAGGAGCTCAGTTACTGAGTGGTCTGCCTGGCAACAAAGGGATTGGATATGCGCAGTCACGCGAGCACGCCGTTCCTTCTTTTTCTTCTTGAATGAATATGCTATTGTCCGGTTGGAATATTATCGCAATTTTACGTCAAAAATGCCATAAAGATTGATTTTAAACAGCGTTTGACATGCTTCTAAGTACGGTAATGGAACATTTTGACTTTTCGTCTCTCGTTCCGCGCTCGCGCGTTATGCCTTTGGATAAGTGATCTGTTCGCACAAACAAAACGGAGGTATTTGTAAATAAATATGGATTATTTCGAACAAAAACAACATTTCTTGTGGAAGTAGCAGTCCTGGGAGTGCATTCTGACGAAGATCAGCAAAGGTAAGAGAATATTTGTAATACTAATTCTGAGTTTAGGTTGCTCCAAACTTGGCGTGTGTCCGATTAGCTCGCCGTGATGGCTGAGCTATGTACTCAGAATATTGAAAAATGTGCTTTCTCCGTAAAGCTATTTTAAAATCTGACACAGCGGTTGCATCCAGGGGTAGTCTATCTATAATTCTTTAAATAATTGTTATATATTTTGTCAACGTTTATGACGAGTATTTTTGTAAATTGATGTGCAATTTCACAGGGCATTTTGGTGGGAATACATTTTCTGAACATCACGCGCCAATGTAAAATGCTGATTTTGGATATAAATATGAACTTTATCGAACAAAACATACATGTATTGTGTAACATAATGTCCTAGGAGTGTCATCTGATGAAGATCGTCAAAGGTTAGTGCTTCATTTAGCTGTGTTTTGGGTTTTATTGACACATGTCCTTGCTTGGAAAATGGCTGTGTGATTATTTTTGTCTATGTACTCTACTAACATAATCTAATGTTTTGCTTTCGCTGTAAAGCCTTTTTGAAATCGGACAATGTGGTTAGATTAACGAGAAGTTTATCTTTAAAATGGTGTAAAATAGTTGTATGTTTGAGAAAGTTGAATTATGACATTTGGTTGTTTTTGAATTTTCCGCCCTGATATTTCACTGGCTGTGTCCCGCAGGTGGGACGCTAGAAGTTAAGCGATCCCTCCACCAAAAACGAACGGACAACCAGACTGGAATGACTGAGACTTGTGTCAATTACAGAGCATTTCCTAGGATTTTCTGCCTGCATCAAACCCAGTGGATAATGCTTGAAATATAGGTCAATAAAAACAGTTTTTATTTTTTTTTAAACGCCTGGCCCTACTATATAAACCCTCTATTTATGCTATGGATCCCCATTCACTGCTGCCAAGGATTAAAACAATTATATCACAATAATGTTTGCAGCGATTATTATCATCAAAAACATCTAGGAAATGTCTTCTCTGTTCGCAGGTTGTTAATCTGCGATGGATTTAAAATCCCGTCCAGAGTCAGGAAGGGATTTATTTATGGAGATATGCATCCAGCCACAGATCCCCTGACTTCTTCAGTGACCTGGAGAAGAACAAAGGTGGATAACAAACCAGGTAAATCACAGGAAACTGAGAGCAGCAGGTATCACCTTATGATGTACAATCTATTCCCAGAGGATAGCACTTCAAATATTCATTTAAACACGTGTTTTACCTGACAACATCAGTGAGGCCTTGCTGCATGGTCTTGACCTGATAGGGAACTCCATGTTTCTCACACAAAGCACGAACCAGAGGAGCCACCAGGTGGTAGTTATGACGGGGCATGGTAGGAAACAGACTGGGAGAGAGAGGGGGAGACAGAGAAAGAGAGGCAGAGAGAGAGAGAGAGTGGGGGGGGGGGGGGGGGGCAGGGGGAGAGAGAGATTAGAGAAAGAGGCAGAGAGAGAGATAGGGATGGGGGAGGAGTAAGAAGAGAGAGGGAGGGAGAGACAGAGAGAGCAGACACAATCAGAATTTTTCAGAGAAACCTCCATTTCGGAGTAGGATTGTATCAATACTGTATCTAAACACTATTACGAGGTAGAGTAATTAGCACAAACAACTGTTAACCTCTCGGGGCTAGGGGGCAGTATTTTCACGGCCGGATGAAAAACGTACCCAATTTAAACAGGGTACTACTCTGGCCCAGAAAATAGAATATGCATATTATTAGTCGATTTGGATAGAATACACTCTGAAGTTTCTAAAACTGTTTAAATGGTATCTGTGAGTATAACAGAACTCATATGGCAGGCAAAAACCTGAGAGAAATTGAATCAGGAAGTGGGAGAAATTAGAAATGTAGTTTTTCTTTTGAATCCCTTGAAAAACTACAGTGGCATAGGATTTACATTGCACCTCCTAAGGCTTCCATTGGCTTACAACAATCTTTAGGAACTGGTTTCATCCGTCACCTGTTACCGGGCAGAAAATTGTGGCTCAGTCAATCACTGGCCAGTCTGAGGACAGGTGTCTTATGACGCGCATGCACGTGACTTCGCTGTTCGTTATTTTTCTTCTGGGATGAATAACTATTGCCCGGTTGTAAAATTATCAGAATTTCACGTAAAAAAATACCATAAAGGATTGATTGTAAACATCGTTTGACGTGTTTCTACAAACGGTACTTTTGAACATTTCGTCTATGGATTTGCATCCACGCCACATGGCATTGTAAAGTGTTCTGGATGGGTCAACAAAACGGACGTATTTGGACATAAATGATGGACTTTGCAGAACAAATGAACATTTCTTGTGGAAGTGGGACCCCTTCCGTGTGCATTCCGCCGAAGACCAGCAAAGGTAAGAAAATATTTCGAACATATTTTTAGAGATTTGTCGACGCCGTGGTTGTAGGCTAACTGTATAGCTTAGCATTGAAGGCTAAGTTCTGTACTCAGAATATTGAACAATGTGCTTTTTCCGTAAAGTTATTTTGAAATCTGACAAAGTGGTTGCATAAAGGAGTAGATTGTCTCTAATTCTTTAAATAATTGTTATAAATTTTGTCAACGTTTATGAGTTCTTCTGTAAATTAAGGTGCCTATTCACCGGGAGTTATGGGTAGAAAACATTTTCTGAACGTCACGCGCCAATGTAGAAATTAGGTTTTGGATATAAATATGAACTTGATCGAACAAAAAATGCATGTATTGTCTAACATGATGTCCTAGGAGTGTCATCTGATGAAGATTGTCAAAGGTTAGTGCTTAATTTTAGCTGTATATCTGGTTTTGTGACGGCTATCCGTGCTTGGAAAATAGCTTTTTTATTTTTTATTTGCTAAGGTGCTATCCTAAAATAATCTAATGTTTTGCTTTCACCGTAAAGCCTTTTTGAAATCGGACAATGTGATTGGATTAACGAGTAGAGTATCTTTAAAATCCCGTATAATACTTCAATTTTATTTATTTTTTTGTTGAATTTCACGCCGTGCTGTCTCACTGGTTGTTGTCCAACCAATCCCAAGGATTTTATCTCGAAGGGGTCCTCAAGAGGTTAAGTTATATTTAAGATCAAATGAAGCTGAATACTGCTTAAACTATAACTTTAGTATGTCAGTGACCTGATAAATGACCATATAAATACAGTATATACTGTTGACAGACAACAGTAAGGTGGGATATTTGTTCCACTTACTGGTGTTCAATCTGAAAGTTGAGGTGTCCACTGAACCAGTCGTTGAAGGTTGACTGTTCAATGTTGCAAGTAGCGCTCAACTAAGACCACAGAAAGAGACACGTTATAGCTCCCTCTGCTGGAGAACTACAGATGGCACAGCCCCAGAAAACACTCCTGGGCCTGTATTCAGGACTGCTGTTACAGGATCAGTTTAGCCTTTTAAGATGATAATGAATAGGAATGTAAGGACAGGGGGAACCTGATCCTAGATCAGCCCTCCTACTCCAAGACACTGTGTATATGGACCCAGTTGTCTAGTAATGATGACATGTTACCTGCATGGTGAGCCAGTCCTGGTGTCTCTCATGATCCATCTCCATAGGAAGGTGATTCATCTGGGTCACCCATACAAACCAGTGGCTTTCCAAAAACCTATATATACACACAGTACAATATAATTATTCTGCCACAATATTATGTTACATTATTACAACAAGCACAGCATTGTGCTGTTTTCTAATACTGTAGATAGTTTGAATACAGTGAATGAATGAGTTAATCTTTGAGCTCCCTCTCAGTTCATACTTTACCTGACGAAGCTGATCAATGCTACTGAGCCAAAGAAACCAAAGAAGGGATAGTAACAGCAGAAGAAGCGAAGGTAGAAACTCATCGACCACGCCAGATCCTTCACAGGAGACAAAGATTGGTATTATGGTCAGACATTATCATACCTGGGGTTCCTACCAAAGCAACAATCATCACACCTGGGGTTCCTACCGAAGCAACATTTATCACATCTGGGGTTCCTACCAAAGCAACAATTATCACATCTGGGGTTCCTACCAAAGCAACAATTATCACACCTGGGGTTCCTACCAAAGCAACAATCATCACATCTGGGGTTCCTACCCTGGGGTTCCTACCAAAGCAACAATCATCACACCTGGGGTTCCTAGAAAAGCAACAATCAACACACCTGGGGTTCCCACCCAGTGGCAACATGTCATTCATGTTTTGAGCCCCACATTTATTAGAAATTATAGATGAAACGTATCGATGCTCATCGGACATAAACATTACAGAACAAGTTGGAAATTGCGTTTGGAAGGAATTTTCTCATTTTACCAGTTGTAAGCTGGGGATGATTAGGTGGCAAAAGATGGTATGAGGGCCAGATTGGGAATTTAGCCAGGACACCAGGGTTAACACCCCTACTCTTACAATAAGTGCAATAGGATCTTTAATGACCTCAGAGAGTCAGGACACCCGTTTAACATCCCATCCAAAAGACAGCACCCTACACAGGGCAGTGTCCCCAATCACTGCCCTGGGGAATTGGGATATTGTTTTTTTAGACCAGAGGAAAGAGTGCCTCCTACAGGCCCTCCAACACCACTTCCAGCAGCATCTGATCTCCCATCCAGGGACTGACCAGGACCAACCCTGCTTAGCTTCAGAAACAAGCAAGCAGTGGGATGCAGGGTGGTATGCTGCTGGCACAATCAGTGACAGTGTCTAACTACAAGCATTGTGAAGCAATCACTAGCCTGCTATTCAGTGGAGTGGCTGTGTGGTCACACATCTGGGATTAAGGGGCTCTTTTCCAATTTTAAAACGATAAACATTCAACATTGGCCACGCTGTCAATGAAGCGTGATTTTTTGCCGCACTCAAAAACAACTGTTACCTCAGAACTGCGAAAACTTGACTTCAAGACAACTGTGAAGATGGGAATAAACGAGCTCCGACTGGGAAAATACGTTTTGAACGGTCATCCAACTCGGGAATTGTAAATCCGGCCTCTTTCTAGAGCTACGACCTGAAGATCAGTGACGTCATCATGATTCAACCTTGTTTTGAAATGCACCATAAATCCAGAAAAGCATGATTTGTGCCGCGCTCTAAACAACTGTTAACTCAGAACTGCGAAAACTTGACTTCAGTGAGTTCAAGACAACTGGGAAGTCACGAATGAATGACTGGGAAAATACGTTTTGAACGGCCATCCAACTCAGAATTGTATATCTGGCCTCTTTCTAGAGCTACGAACTGAAGATCAATGATGTCATCATGATTTAAGCTGGTTTTTTATCTGAGTTCCCACTTGTCTTGAAAGCACCATAAATCCAGAGAATGACAGACTTTGATGACAACATTTTCCCACGACGGACTTCGGCGCCACTTTGAGCACAGCACAACAAGGTGATGTATTGTATGCTGCTGCATAAATATAATATGCCGGGGAGATATGTATACTGTAGTTAAGAAAGTAATACTAAGTGTATATTCTGTAGTAAGATATTAGTAGCCCATGTGCCTCACTCTAATAATTTGGTCCCTTTCTCCCTCATAACTTACTGTTCTGACTTGGTGGTGCACATGTAGCCTACAACCTGTTTTATAGAAATGTAATCATTGAATATTGTAAGAGCTTTCCTTGTCTGCTTATATCCCCCCTTTATTTATCCTATGGTTCTGACTTGGTGTACAGGGAGAACACTTGAAGAACGGCCCGTGTTCTGAATTCTGTCTCGGTACATTTCAAAAGCGCTAAACAAATAGTTATATTGGCTACGTCCGTCCTAGCCTGCTCATTAATGTCTTAATCTAAATGACAGATTCCCTCTTATCCGCTTGTCGTCCCCTTATGCCATAGCTTGTACATCTCAAATTGTCATTAGAAACCACAGTTGTTTAACCAAGTCAGCCATATCAGCTATGTTTTTTTAAAGACAGTAAATGAGGCTGAATGAACTGTTTCGCTGCCAGACAAGGCTCCGCTGCCAGGTGGAGCAGTGGTAAGATGACGGGACTCTGCTGTTGGCACAGCTATATGTAGGTCTTAACAGTTTGTGTGCACTGTTTGTCACCATTACAGTATAATTAATGTATTGTTTAGTGGTGTGTTGTGGCTTTGCTGGCATGCATCCCATTTTTTTATTTTTGCATGCTAAAATCACCCCTGTTTCTAGCAAAGCAACAATTATCACGGTGATTAGGAAGTTAGTTCACCCGATGTCACAGAAAGGCCAAAAAGATCATCAAGGACAACAACCACCCGAGCCACTGCCTGTTCACCCCACTATCATCCAGAAGGCGAGGTCAGGTCAGTAAAGGTGCATCAAAGCGGCAACCGAGAGACTGAAAAACAGCTTCTATCTCAAGGCCATCAGACTGTTAAACAGCCGTCACTAACATTGAGTGGCTGCTGCCAACATACTGACTCAACTCTAGGCACTTTAATAATGGAAAAATGTATGTAATAAATGTATCACTAGCCACTTTAAACAATGACACTTTATATAATGTTTACATACCCTACATTACTCATCAAATATGTATATACTGTACTCTATACCATCTACTGCATCTTGCCCATGCCGTTCGGCCATCGCCCATCCATATATTTATATGTACATATTCTTATTCATTCCTTTACACTTGTGTGTATTAGGTAGTTGTTGTGAAATTGTTAGATTACTTGTTAGATATTACTGCACTGTCGGAACTAGAAGCACAAGCATTTCGGTACACTCACATTAACAGCTGCTAACCATGTGTATGTGATAAAATTTGATTTGATTTAGTCATTTCTGATGGTACAGTCAGTGTGTTGTTGGTGGTGCAATATTATGCTCGCTAGCTTTAGTGAGCGATGAACAAGGATTTAGTGCCCCCAGGTGTTAGCATAATCATATCTATCCTGCCCTGCCTTTCTAAGGTCTACGAAAGCCAAGTTAACAAACAGATAACCGACCATTTCGAATCCCACCGTACCTTCTCCGCTATGCAATCTGGTTTCCGAGCTGGTCATAGGTGCACCTCAGCCACGCTCAAGGTCCTAAACATCATATCATTACTCTCTCATGGAAGCCTTATGTTCCAGATGGGAATGATGAGGATTAAGTCTACATTTATTTGGTATGAAATCTCACCACCCAGTCCTGTCGTAAAAACATGGTCCGCAATATCTGGATGTGGAAATACACTGGAATAAGTAGTGGAGGTCCAACTGAGAGACAGAAGGAAAATATTGGTGTTACATACATACATCAGTTGTCTATATTTTACTTGTATGTGTTCAATTGAAGTTGATGTGATTTATATACAGAAATCCATGAAACTTGTTCAGAAACTTACTGAGGAAGAAGTACTGGTGTTGGTGATGGTAGGGCATGTACTTCAACTTCTTTATACCATACTGCAATAGACAGAGACAAGGAGTCAGATGGATCTTACACAGAAACACTAATACCGTTTTAACACTACTGAGCCAAACTGTTACATGGATATCATTACATGGTTATTTCATGAATATTACATTCATTTAATGAACTATTAACCCTTGTGTTGTCTTTAGTGTAAAAAATGACCCGCCACTATGTTTAACAGCAGAGAAAACCCCCTAAATGATATTTTTTCAACTTGAAATTTGATTACTTTTCCTAGTGTCCCCAACATTAGAAAAAGTGAAACATCGCCTTTGTTCATATTTCCATGAAAGCTGTACACCACCAGGGTACAAAGATTGTCTTAGGGTCATTTTTGACCCGGCAGTTATAAAATAATTTACACACCACAAAAAAAAAAGATAAATGATAAATTGAGATTGTGTGTGCTACTGATTGAACTCAGACAAAACTAAAACTTCCTTGTACATGTGCAGCATCTCCACTCCATGACCCCACACATGACTCAAGTTCACAGACTAAATAAACACTATTTCAGACAAAATAAACAACATTTCAGACATAATAAACATGTCTTGAAAGCATTGTTTACTAATGGGGAATGCAGTCAGAGGCTATAAAGGTGCTGCAGATGACAGCCCCCCCAGTTCTCTCTTTGCTGAAGCCATGACTGCACGTTTCAGTGCCCAACAGGTCGTAGATCTGATTTTTTCAGATGTCCAGGAGGAACAAGAGAACAATGATTTAGAAGAGGAGGTGGTATCTGAAGAAGAAGACGGGGAAGAAGATGAAGAAGAAATCCCCCAAGCTGAAAGAGAAACATTTTTGTCAAAGAACAGCAAAATAACATGGTCCTTGTCACCATATGACAACCAGGGCAGGATGGCAGCACAACATATCATAAGGATGACCCCAGGGCCCACAAGGCATGCAGTTGCCCATGCCCAGGACATCGCCTCAACATTCTACATGTTCATCACACCAGCCACCTAAAAAATCATCCTGGAGATGACAAATTTGGAGGGTTTCCGTAAATATGGAGACAACTGGAAAAGGATGGATGAGAGTGACCTGCGTGCCTACATAGGGCTGCTAATCTTAGCGGGTGTGTATAGGTCCCAAGGCGAGGCTACATGTAGTCTCTGGGATGCAGAGAGTGGAAGGGTGATTTTTCGTGCCACGATGCCACTGAAAGTCTTTCACACTTTCTCAAGAATGCTACGATTTGATAACCGTGAGTCAAGACCTGCAAGACATGTGAGAGACAAACTGGCGGCTATAAGAGAGGTCTGAGAGAAGTGGGTGGAGCGTCTGCCGTACCTCTACAACCCTGGGCCTGAAGTAACAGTGGATGAGCAACTGGTTCCATTCAGAGGTACATTTTTATTTTCATATCTGTAATATAAGTGATTTTCACTGTTCATTTTATTATGTATTGCTGTAATATCTTTGATTTATGTCATTGTTTTCTGTGACACTGATATTAATTACTGGTAGGAATCTCTTTTGTCAAAAGGTCACTGTTCTTTCCGGCAACATATGCCCAGCAGGCCTGCAAAGTATGAAATCATACTTGGAAGATACAAGTCTGCACAGGGAAGCCGACCAGTGGAGGCCCGGAGAAGAACCAGGGGATGTGGGTTGTGCTTGATGTGATATATGGACTGAGGAGGCACAATTTCTTCACCTCTTCTGAACTCAGCCAGCAAGATCCTGAAGAGGAAGATCACCATGGTTGGCACAGTTAGAAAGAACAAGCCTGAGCTCCCCTCTGCACTCCTCGCAACAAGGGGGAGAAAGGCCTTCTCATCAAAGTTTGCCTTCACCCCCCCACCACTCTGGTTTCTTACCTATTGTGGTCCTCCTGAGCACACTGCACAAAATGGCTGAGATCAGTGATCATAAGGACAGGAAGCCAACCATCATCCTGGACTACAACCACAACAAAGGAGGCGTGGACAACCTGGACAAGGTGATTGGAACTTACAACTGCAGGAGGATGCCCGCTGGCCCCTGGTCATCTTCCACAACATCATTGATGTGTCCTCATACAATGCCTTCGTGATATGGAACAAGATCAACCCTACCTGGATGCCTGATAAGCGGAACAAAAGGAGGGTGTTCCTGGAGCAGTTGGGAAAGGCACTTGTAAACCCACACATTCAAAGAAGGGAGTGCCTCCCCTGCACAGCAGCATCTGCAGCGCTTGTGAAAGCTGTTCAGGGGGCAGATTCTTGTCCTGATCCACCTGAGGCAGCAACTGGGGCAGGCAAGAGAGGAGATTCCAATTCTGCCCCCCAAAGAAGGACTGTAAAACAAATACTATGTTCTGCACATGTGAGAAATACATCTGCAAAGTCCATGCACACACACTTGCATACTGTCCTACATGTGCTGATTAGAGTTGATTGATTTATGTTCTTCACGTTTTTGTTTTGTATTTATTATCTTATTTTATTCTTATTTATTGTTGTTGTTTATACACATTGTGGGTGGGGGCAATGGTTAAACAAATGGGAGAAAACTAGTATTTTATAGTTGAATTCCTCATTGTAATATAAGAATATATCACTATGTTGCCAAAAACTTTCAAAACTGTTATTGTTTCCTTTCAATAAAATGCATTCAAAACTACTTTCTGCACATTTCTGCTATTTTCTTAGGCTATACAAGTGCTAAAAAGTTTATGTTTACACCTCTTGCTATTTGTTTTACCTTTAGCAATAATAATAATAATAATAATAATAATAATAAACCTCTACTTTAGTAAAGAAAACAATTATGACAAGTGTGTTCTAATAAAAACGAGTGATTAAATGCAGTCTTTCTGCATTGTGAAGAGGGAAAACCCAGATATTCACAAAGTTTGTGATGAATGACAGGTTTAAAATTTAAAATTCAATTAAGATGTTTTATTTTAGGGGTTTAGTTAAGGCGGGTCATTTTTTACCCCTAGGACAAGGGGAGCAGATAGCATGTTAAGACTACACAAGGGTTAAAAGGATATTTGAATTTTACATTAGTATTATTACATGGTTATTTCATGAATATTACATTAATTTAATGAACTATTACATGGATATTATTACATGGATATTTGAATATTACATGAATATTTAGATTATTATTCAAATATGACATGGAGTCAGATGAGTCATAAAGCACTAAGGTTGTGGGTCCAGTTGGGGCAGGGTTCACAAATATAATAGATTGATAACTACCTCTACAGGCTGCTTGTCTCCCAGGACGAAGACATGCAGTGAGTTGACATCAGGATCTTTACTAAACACGTTGGGTTTAGCGTGGTGCTGGAAGTGACGATGGTTCCACCAGTTAGCAGAGGCACCCTGGAAACATTCAAAGGAGATCATCCATTGAGAATGGTTTTCAGTCCAGGACTGGGTTTAAACTGTGTCCGGTTAACTTATCCAAAGAGTAGCAGAAGATCAGCCTAAAGAAACAGTAATGTCAAATGTCCAACCATTGTCCAGTAGCCTACCTTTAGGTGTCCAATGACAAACTTTTGTAGTACGTGATTCCAGCTGGATTTCTTGAAGACTGACAGGTGGCCGAAGTCATGCTGCAGCCAGCCAGCCTGGGACTGAGAGGGAAAAAGAAAGGCAGATTTTGAACGGTGTCTGAAAGGTGGTTTGGTAACCCTATCGCTAACCCAAAACCCTTACTCTAACCTAACCTCACCACCCCTAACCTTAACCTTAACCCTAACCTTCGATCCCTATGCCTAACCTTTGAATCTGCCTGTCAACTATCTTCTTGTACTCCCTAATAATACTGTAATGGTACCTGAGATGTGGCCAGCATGAGGGAACAGAGCAGTGTGAGGCTCCAGCTGGTCCCCCAGACCCAGAGCAGGCCCAAAGCCAGGGCCTCTAGTAGCAGGATGTGGCCCAAGTAGAGGCTGAAGAACAGGAGGCGGGCACGGAGGAGACCCTCACTCTCCACATGGTCACGCAAGGCCTGGAAGTCCTGCACCAGAGCTGCCTGTATGGGTTAGAGGTGATCAATAATCAATTAAGACGTATGAAGTAAGGGGTCTTTCTCAATTAAACTGGCCTTGATTTGAGGATGCGAGAAATTAGGATGAGAGGAATTACAGAAAGACCAACTGTGATAGAGCAAAGTAGATGAACCAGGAGGAAGGTGGATGATGGTAGAGAGATGAGAATTGAGGGAGTGGAGGGGAGGAAGAGGACAGGAGAGGGATAAGGACAGTGTAAATTGAGAAGAGAAACCTGTAGAGAAGAAGAAGAAGAGGAAGAAGAAGGGTAAGGAAATAGAAGTAACAGAAAGCTGAAGAGTACCAGGATAAGATGTAAGACTCCTGAATAGATAAACAGACAGCGGGCAGCGGGGCATCTGGGCACATAGACAGGCTGGTATAATGTGCCCTAGTTATAGGGGCATCTGGGCACATAGACAGGCTGGTATAATGTGCCCTAGTTATAGGGGCATCTGGGCACATAGACAGGCTGGTATAATGTGCCCTAGTTATAGGGGCGTCTGGGCACATAGACAGGCTGGTATAATGTGCCCTAGTTATAGGGGCGTCTGGGCACATAGACAGGCTGGTATAATGTGCCCTAGTTATAGGGGCGTCTGGGCACATAGACAGGCTGGTATAATGTGCCCTAGTTATAGGGGCGTCTGGGCACATAGACAGGCTGGTATAATGTGCCCTAGTTATAGGGGCGTCTGGGCACATAGACAGGCTGGTATAATGTGCCCTAGTTATAGGGGCATCTGGGCACACAGACAGACTGGTGTAATGTGCCCTAGTTATGGTAGATGACTGAAGACCAAATAAAAGAAACATTTATTTGTCACATCCGCCGAATACAACAAGTTTTAAGAAAAATACCTAAAAAAAAGTAAGAAATAGAAGTAACAAATAATTAAACAGCAGCAGTAAATAACAATAGCGAGGCCATATACAGGTTGTACCGGTACAGAGTCAATGTGCGGGGAAACCGGTTAGTCGGGGTAATTGAGGTAATATGTACATGTAGGTAGAGTTATTAAAGTGACTATGCATAGATAATAACAGAGAGTAGCAGCAGCATAGAAGGGGGGGCAAAGCAAATAGTCTGGGTTGCCATTTGATTAGATGTTCAGGAGTCTTATGGCTTGGGGGGTAGAAGCTGTTTAGAAGCCTCTTGGACCTAGACTTGGCGCTCCTATACCGCTTGCCGTGCGGTAGCATAGAGAACAGTCTATGACTGGGGTGGCTGTAGTCTGACAATTTTTATGGCCTTCCTCTGACAGCGCCTAGTATAGAGGTCCTGGATGGCAGAAAGATTGGCCCCGGTGATATACTGGGCCGTACGCACCACCCTCTGAAGTGCCTTGCGGTCGGAGGACGAGCAGTTGCCATACCAGGCAGTGATGCAACCAGTCAGGATGCTCTCGATGGTGCAGCTGTAGAACCATTTGAGGATCTGTGGACCAATGCCAAATCTTTTCAGTCTCTTGAGGGGGAATAGGTTTTTATCGTGCCCTCTTCACAACTGTATTGGTGTGCTTGGACAATGTTACATTGTTGGTGATGTGAACGCCAAGGAACTTGAAGCTCTCAACCTGCTCAACTATAGCCCAGTCAATGAGAATGGGGCGTGCTCGGGGCCTCCTTTTCCTGTAGTCCACAATCATCTCCTTTGTCTTGATCACGTTGAGGGAAAGGTTGTTGTCCTAGCACCACACGGTCCGGTCTCTGACCTCCTCCCTATAGACTGTCTCGTTGTTGTCGGTGATCAGGCCTACCACAGTTGTGTCATCGGCAAACTTAACGATGGGGTTGGAGTCAGGCCTGGCCGTGCAATCATGAGTTAACAGGGAGTACAGGAGAGGACTGAGCACGCACCCCTGAGGGGCCCTCGTGTTGAGGATCAGCGTGGTGGATGTGTTGGTACCTACCCTTACCAGCTTGGGGCGGCCCGTCAGGAAGTCCAGGATCCAGTTGTAGAGGGAGGTGTTTAGTCCCAGGGTCCTTAGCTTAGTGATGAGCTTTGAAGGCACTATGGTGTTGAACGCTGAGCTGTAGTCAATGAATAGCATTCTCACATAGTTCCTTTTGTTTAGGTGTGAAAGGGCAGTGTGGAGTGCAATAGAGATTGCATCATCTGTGGATCTGTTGGGGTGGTATGCAAATTGGAGTGGGTCTAGGGTTTCTGGGATAATGGTGATGATGTGAGCCATGACCAGGCTTTCAAAGCATTTCATGGCTTCAGACATGTGTGCTACGGGTCGTTAGTCATTTAGGCAGGTTACCTTCGTGTTCTTGGGCACAGGGACTATGGTGGTCTGCTTGAAACATGTTGGTATTGTAGACTCGAACGGGGATAGGTTGAAAATGTCAGTGAAGACACTTGCCAGTTGGTCAGCGCATGCTCGGAGTACACGTCCTGGTAATCCGTCTGGCCCTGCGGCCTTGTGAATGTTGACCTGTTTAAAGGTCTTACTCACATCGCCTGCGGAGAGCATGATCAAACAGTCATCTGGAACAGCTGATGCTCTCATGCATGTTTCAGTGTTACTTGCCTCGAAGCTAACATAGAAGTGATATAACTCGTCTGGTAGGCTTGTGTCACTGGGCAGCTCTCGGCTGTGCTTCCCTTCATAGTCTGTAATAGTTTGCAAGCCCTGACACATCCGACAAGCGTTGGAGCCAGTGTAGTATGATTTAATCTTAGTCCTGTATTGATGCTTTGCCTGTTTGATGGTTTGTCGGAGGGCATAGCAGGGATTTCTTATAAGCTTCCGGGTTAGTGTCCCGCTCCTTGAAAGAGGCATCTCTATCCTTTAGCTCAGAGCGGATGCTGCCTTTAATCCATGGCTTCTGGTTGGGGTATGTATGTACAGTCACTGTGGGGACGACGTTGTCAATGCACTTATTGCTAAAGCCAGTGACTGATGTGGTGTACTCCTCAATGCCATTGGAGGAATCATGGAACATATTCCTGTCTGTGATAGCAAAACTGTCCTGTAGCTTAGCATCTGCTTCATCTGACCACTTTTTTATTGATCTAGTCACTGGTGCTTCCTGCTTTCATTTTTGCTTGTAAGCAGGAATCAGGAGGATAGAGTTGTGGTCGGATTTACCAAATGGAGGGCGAGGAAGAGCTTTGTACACGTCTCTGTGTGTGGAGTAAAGGTGATCTACAGTTTTTTCCCCTCTGGTTACACATTTAACATGCTGATAGAAATGAGGTAAAACTGATTTAAGTTTCCCTGCATTAAAGTCCCCGGCCACTAGGAGCGCCTCCTCTGGATGAATATTTTCCTGTTTGCTTATGGCGGTATTGAGTGCAGTCCAGCAGCGGTCTGTGGTGGGATGTAGACATCTACGAAAAATACAGATGAAAACTCTCTATGTAGATAGTGTAGTCTACAGCTTATCATGAGATACTCTACCTCAGGCGAGCAAAACCTTGAGAATTCCTTAGATATTGTTCACCAGCTGTTGTTCACAAATATACATAGACCGTCACCCCTTGTCTTACCAGAAGCTGCTGTTCTATCCTGCAGTTACAGTGTATGCCAGCTGTATGTTATTCATGTCGTCGTTCAGCCACGACTTGAAACATAAGATATTACAGTTTTTAATGTCCTGTTGGTAGAGTATATGTGCTTTTATTATCCAGCGATTGTACATTGGCCAATAGTACGGATGGAAAAGGCAGATTAGCCACTCGTCGCCTGATCCTCACAAGGCATCCCGTTCTCCTTCCGCAAAATCTCAGTCTCTTTCTTCTGCGAATGAGGGCCTGTTCGGGTGTTTGGAGTAAATCCCTCTCGTCCGACTCATTCAAGGAAAATTCTTTGTCCAATTCAAGGTGAGTAATCGATGTTCTGATGTCCAGAAGCTCTTTTCGGTCATAAGAGATGGTAGCAGCAACATTATGTACCAAATAAGTTACAAACAATGCGAAAAAACTAACAAAATAGCACGGTTGGTTAAGAGCCATTAAAACTCCATCTTTAACATTACTATAACATTACAAAATATTTCCATCCACACCACACTGTGACACATTATAGAAAGTAACATTCTGCACAGCATTCTGTCTGAGAAGCATGGAATTCCCTATCAGCCAGAGAAAGACAGGCCTCACATTGGTACCCGGGTCCCTACCTAAACCTACAGTATGTTAGAGTGGGCGTGGGGCTATGTCAGAGGGAGAGACGCTCTAGGCTTCACATTCTATGTTTCATTATGTAGCCTACAACGATGTATGTTATGTAGAGGGAGAGAGAAAGATGGGCCTCCTCACATTTTTCCCCTGGTCCTGGCTGGGCTCTGTCGGTGCCAGCTCTCCAATCAGCAACGGCTTCAGAAACTTCCTGACAAAATTAGGATCAGGATGGAATGCGGAAAATGCGTCCTAGAAATTAGAGACATAGATTTATCTATGTTGTTTAAGAGAAATACATACAAATGTCATTTATTTGTCTCTCAGTAAAAAAAAATATTATTAATATTCACTTTGTGATTAAATAAAGATGCATCATGCAGAAATTGCTCTGCCATTTCCTGGTTGTTATAATTCTAATAGTTCACCTAATTTCAGTTTATGTGACAAAACAAGCAAGTAGAGAATCATTGAATGATCCAAACCGCTGGGAAATAACTTTAAAACAAATATTTGCATATCTCAGCAAACAAACAACAAAACCAAAAGTAAAAGATGCAAAAAAAACTAAACTTAAGAACAGGAAGCATAGAAGTAGAACAGATAGAACTGCTTCTTAGACTTTCAATGAGAATAACAGACCAAACATTTGCATATTGCAGCTTTCAGAGATTATCATGATCCAGTAATGTACGATCCACTAACAACTAGTGTAATATGTCATACAGTCATAATGTACGATCCAATAACAACTAGTGTAATATGTCATACAGTCATAATGTACGATCCACTAACAACTAGTGTAATATGTCATACAGTCATCATGTATGATCCACTAACAACTAGTGTAATATGTCATACAGTCATCATGTATGATCCACTAACAACTAGTGTAATATGTCATACAGTCATAATGTAGGATCCACTAACAACTAGTGTAATATGTCATACAGTCATAATGTAGGATCCACTAACAACTAGTGTAATATGTCATACAGTCATAATGTACGATCCACTAACAACTAGTGTAATATGTCATACAGTCATCATGTATGATCCACTAACAACTAGTGTAATATGTCATACAGTCATAATGTAGGATCCACTAACAACTAGTGTAATATGTCATACCTACAACATTATAACATTTTCAGTCTTGGAAAAGCTTGAGAACATTTCACCAACAACTTCCATAGTTAGGCTACTGACCGTGGCATCTTCTCCAGCAAAGTGACTGATGACCCTGATGCCACCCGGGTGTCTCTTTGCCCACTGGGTAATATTATAGACCTTCCTGTCGATGACCAACCACTGGTCGCCTCTGTGGCAGTGCCTCTGGACCTCTTCCCAGGTGTAGACTGCACTGCCACCTCGCCCTCCTCGCCCTCCACCGGGCCCAACCACGCCACCCTTGGCCGGCTCGCTTGACTCCGTCTGCTGGCCTCCGCCCCCCATCCTCGGTTCTCTCTGCTCCACTCACACCGTCGCTGTGTCAGCTACGCTCTGTCCAGTCTGTCCAACTGAAGCACACTGAGGACCAGTCAAATGCAACGTACAGAGAGGAAGTCAGGGAATGGAATCAGAATCAGATGATGCTGTCTGAGCCAAGTCACACCTACATGGTGAAATGGTGTGACTCTTCTGCAGCTTGATGTTTACTGGGATGAGTCTTGTCCTGGAGGCAGATCTGATAGATTTCCACCAAATAAGCCAGCTGCAAAGTCAAAATTGGCTACATTAAAAAATTAATGAAAACAAAAAGCTTTTTTGGTCTTAATTTAAGATCAGGGTTGGGTTTAAAATCTGATTTGATGACTGTGACTGTGCAAACTAGTGACCATTCTGCAGAGCTGCCTCCAGAACAACATTCATGACAAAAAACGCTAACCTGCGATTCTTTTGACTGAGGGAAGGGAGATGTTTTCCAGACAGCGTTGTACAACAAAATATGTTGTTCAATTAATTTGCTGAAAATATCGAGTGACGAATACCTGTAGAGGCGCAAGAATGTTAGCCAGTCTGGGTTCTGTAATTCTGTGGAGTTTCTATTCTAACAACATCGAAACCATTAAATATGTTGTTGAAAATATCTAATAACGAATACCTGTAGCATTCTGTATGGAGTTCCTATTCTAATCTAATGTTGAGCATCGATGCAATTTACCACGATGTTTATTTGTAACATTATATTAGAATAGAGACAAAGAGCATTGAAATGTTCTCATCAATAAATAATACAGAATACGGAGATGCGCCATTGTTTAGGCATGGACTCCTCTTCCGTTCCGCATATGTTCCCCGAGTTTTATATGACACACAGTGCAAACCTTTATGAGTGTTTCATTTTAATGTCTCTATAATGACACGCATGATAAAATCTAATAGTCCGTTGTCGTGTCAGCCGTTACAGAAATCCCCAGGCTACATGACATAACATTAAATCAGGCTATAGTGTTATCAACAATATAACGCAATTATACAATGATGATGTGTATATAGAATGAATAGAAAAGCTGCACTCACCAACATATCCAGATGTGCAATCCTCTCCTCGCTCCGTCTCTTATTCATAAAAATACATTTACTTCTTTCTGATCACCAGTCTCATCATCTATCCAATCAAATCATCAGTAGGCTCCTAACTGTATATTTCGTTCCTATAGCTCACTCAGTCATTCACCCACTCGTTCACTATACAATTCAAAGCCGATCATTCGAGTGTCTCTAGTCCAATAGCGTTGTTTCACTAGCCTGCTGCCGTATCTGCAATTGGTTCACAACAGCCTTTCCCGAATTATATAAAAAATAAATGCCGGCCCTATCAATCTGATTGGCCTTCAGGTCTGTCAATCACTTTCCTATGTCAATCACTTACCAATTCCAACCAATCAGGACGTCCTTGGACGCAATCAGGGCCCCGCCCTTGACATAGTGAGTGTTTACATGCTGTCTCAAGAAGAAGAAAGGACAGCCTCTCCCCTTGATGCTTTCCTGTGGCTCAGTTGGTAGAGCATGGTGTTTGCAACGCCAGGGTTTTGGGTTCGATTCCCACGGGGGACCAGTACGGAAAAAAATGATGAAATGTATGCGTTCACTACTGTAAATCGCTCTGGATTAGAGCCTCTGCTAAATGACTAAAATGTAAATGTGTGTAGGGTTTTATTAGGATCCCCAATAGCTACAGGCAAAGCTGCAGCTGCTCTTCATAAGCTCTACCCAAAACATAAACATAACATAATATATAACATGAATAGACAGATACAGAACTACATTAATTAAAATAAATAAAATAACATTAAATTACAATACACAAAACAAAAATATAAAACGCAACATGTAAAGTGTTTTGTGAGTTGAAACAAAACGATCCCAGAAATGTTCCATGTGCACAATGAGCTTATTTCTCTCAAATTTTGTGCACAAATTTGTTTACATCCCTGTTAGTGAGCCTTTCTCCTTCGTCAAGATAATCCAGCCACCTGACAGGTGTGGCATATCAAGAAGCTGATTAAACGGTGTCGAAGATGGCCTCCCGAGTGGTGCAAAGGTCTAAGGCACTACATCACGTGCGCTTGAGGTGTCACCAAAACCCCGGGTTCAATCCCAGGCTGTGTCACAGCCAGCTGTGACCGGGAGACCCATGAGGCGGTGCACAATTGGCCCAGCGTCGTCTGGGTTAGGGGAGGGTTTTGCCAGCCGGGATTTCTTTGTCCCATTGTGCTCTAGCGACTCCTTGTGGTGGGCCAGGCGCCTGCAAGCTGACCTTGGTCGCCAGCTGTACAGTGTTTCCTCTGACATGCACTGTCAACTGTGTGACCTTATATAGACAGGTGTTTGCCTTTCCAAATAATGTCCAATCAATTGAATTTACCACAGGTGGACTCCAATCAAGTTGTAGAAACATCTCAAGGATGATCAATGGAAACAGCATGCACTTGAACTCAATTTTGAAGTCTCATAGCAAAGGGTCTGAATACTTATATAAATAAGGTATTTCAGTTTTTTTTATTTTAAATGCATTTGCTCTAATGTCTAAAAACCTGTCTTTGTCATTATGGAGCATTGTGTGTAGATAGATGAGGGGAAATCCGTGGCTGTAGTGATGCCTCAAGCACTTCAGCGCTGTGCCTTAGACCGGTGCGCCACTCGGGAGGACGCAGATAGATATCCACGATATGGCAGAGGGTGTCAAAAGCCATAACACATACGTTTTTCCCGCTAACAGATTATGGTCAATAATATCAAAGGCTGCACTGAAATCTATCATTTCAAAGGCTGCACTGAAATCTATCATTTCAAAGGCTGCACTGAAATCTATCATTTCAAAGGCTGCACTGAAATCTATCATTTCAAAGGCTGCACTGAAATCTATCATTTAAAACGCTGCACTGAAATCTATCATTTCAAAGGCTGCACTGAAATCTATAATATCAAAGGCTGCACTGAAATCTATCATTTCAAAGGCTGCACTGAAATCTAACAGTACAGCTCCCACAATCTTCTTATGATCAATTTATTACAGCCCTTCATCAGTTATTCGCCTACTGTTCCCCGGGCGCCGAAGATGTGGATGTCGATTTAAGGCAGCCCCCCTGCACCTGTCTGATTCAGAGGGGTTGGGTTAAATGTGGAAGACACATTTCAGTTGAATACATTCAATTGAACAACTGACTAGGTATCCCCCTTTCCCTTTCCCTTGTGTCAGTGCAGTACAAGAATGCCCTTCTCTATAGGCATGCTGAAAGTCTGTTGTTAATTTCTTCATAGAGAAATAACATTGCATATCTGTGGTCAAACACAATTATTTCCAAAGAGTTTTTTAAGAGCCGGCAGTAGACTTATTGGTCCGCTGTTTGAACCAGAAAATAACGCTTTACCATTCGAGGGTAAAGGAATCATGACTTTAGCTTCCCTCCAGGCCTGAGGGAAAACGTTTATCTTCAAGCTCAGATTGAAGATAACGGCAACATATTCTGCTACTATACCTCAGTAGCTTTCCATCTAAGTTATCAATACCAGGTGGTCTCTCATTACTGATGGCCTGCAACGCCCAAAAAATTCACCTATTCCATGCTAACCTTATTACATTTATTTTCTTTCAAAGTTAGGTATTTTATGCTTGAATATGATGGCTCACAGTTTGTTGTTGGAAAGGGAAATGTATTCAACTGAAACGTGTCTTCTACATTTAACCCAACCCCTCTGTTAGGTTGTGTCAATCAAATCTGATATCAGAACAGAATTTAACACTAAGTCACTGAATATATTCTCAGCTTTTTTATTCAATCTAATTAGTCAAGCGATAAATGGTAAATGCAATCTTCGTGTACACGGGTTCCCTGTAACATCACAGGACAAACAGAGAACTAACTGTTCAAATACAAAGTTCTTCTTTAATACTCTGACAGAGATAGTTCCCGCTCAGAGCAGGCCTGTCAGAGTAGAGGCTGAGCGTGGTTTAGACTTGCTCAGCCTATCGCAGGCGCACAGGCTGGTCCCAGCCTCTTGGCGCATCACTGTTGCCAGGTGTAGTTGTCTTCCAGCTTATCTTAGTGTTTTTCACCCAAAAGTCAGCAACCCCAAGGACAGTGCCTGTTTTTATGCTACAGTTATTCTCCACTCTACCAGTCCCTCACGAACACCTGTCCTTGAGCGGCTTCACAACCAGGCAGTGTGTGTGTGTGTGTGTGTGTGTGTGTGTGTGTGTGTGTGTGTGTGTGTGTGTGTGTGTGTGTGTGTGTGTGTGTGTGTGTGTGCACGAGTCTAACTCAGCCTACAACCCTGCTGCACAGCAACCCTCCAGTTAGTCACGTCTATTATATGTTGCTCATTCTATGTTAATACAATACAAACCTGTTATGTTTAACATTAATGTATTCATATGCTATGCAACACATCTAGTTTAATAAAATATAACCCAACGCCTCTGAATCAGAGAGGTGCGGGGGTCTGCCATGATCAACATCCCCGTCTTCGGTGGTTAGCATTTCATGTCTGAGTTTGCCCACTTTGCCGATGAAGTAGTTGTTTAAATAATTGGCCACATCAAAGGGTTTGGTGACGAATGAGTCATCTGATTCAATAAATGACGGTGTTGAATTAGTCTTTCTGCCCATAAATTCATTTGAAGTTCTCCAAAGTTTTTTTCCGTCATATTTTATATAATTTATCTTAGTTTCATAATACAGTGTTTCTTCTTTTTTGTTCTGTTAAGTCACATCATTTCTCAATTTACGGTAGGTTTTCCAGTCAGATGAGCAGCCAGACTTATTAGCCACTTCTTTTGCTTCCTCTCTCTCAACCACACACTTTTTCAGTTCCTCATCAATCTACGGCACCTTAGCAGATCTAACAGTCCGTTTCTTAATAAGTACATGTTTATCAATAACTGGAAGGAGAAATTTCATAAATACTTGTTGAGCTTTCGTGTTTGTAGAGCTTTTTGTCCCGAACCCATAACAGTGTTTTAGGTGCCAAACTTATGGTAATGTTGCAGCAGTGTGTAGGAAGGAGGGAGATTCCTAGATGTGAGAAGTGTGCAGGAGGGCATGAGACAAAGGAATGTGTAGTATTGGTGGAAGAAGTTGCGTGTGATTACTGTAGGGGTACCCAGATCAGAAGTGTCCTGTGAGGGAAAGGCAGGTTTAGGTTGCCAGGATCAGAGTAGTACAGGTGTCATATGCTGAGGCGGTGAAGAGAGTATTAGAGGAAGATGTGCTCAGGGCGAGGGATTCTAAGAGGCTCCCTGTGACTAGGCCGATGCCAATAGAGAGTGATAGGAATAACGTGCTTCAGTAAGGTTGACTTCTTAGCATGGGGCTCCCGAGTGGCGCAGCGGTTTAAGGAACTGCATCTCCGTGCTAGAGGTGTCACTACAGACACCCTGGTTCGATTTCCAGGCTGTATCACAACAGGCCGTGATTGGGAGTCCCATAGGGCGGCGCGCAGCGTCGTCCGGGTTAGGGTTTGACCGGGGTATCAAAACATGCTAGACAAGGTTGGATCTTTTTGTGTCGGTAAAATTTATTGTGCGAGAAATGACGGTGGAAACGCTTTTATGTGCAACTCTTTATGTGCAACTCATATTGAAGTAAACTTGGAGTCATGCAATGCCATGTTGTGTGGTCCTCCCACTATGACTCGGCGGTAAACCATGCAGTTTGAGGCTACAGATGAAATAAATGATGGTGAACTTCACAGGATGGTGGAAGGAGTTTGATGCTCCTTCCCAATAAATATCGAAGGTCTTATTCTGGTGACATGATCATCAATGCTTGGCTGCCGTTTGACAAATAAAAATAATCTCGCTCTTTTGTCCATAATAATCTCATCACGTTGGCCAGTGGTACTCAACTCTCACCCTACGAGGTCCGAAAGCCTGCTGCTTTTCTGTTCTACCTGATAATTCATTGCACACACCTGGTGTCCCAAGTCTAAATACTTCCCTGATTAGAAGGGAATAATGAAAACAAGTAGTGGCACTGGCTTCAAGGTCCAGAGTTGAGTTTGAGGGATATAGGCTATACCCTCACTGTTTCTGCGAGCTATTGGCTAGTGCCAGTACCAGAGTGGGCACACTCGCTATATCAACGCAACCCATTCATTCAACCATGAACAAGAGCTTGCTTCAGCTCACCCACTACCGATATTAACCAGCAGGTGGAATCAAAACCACATTGAAAATGCACAAATTCATATTACAGTTAATTTGACCGAACACTGTCCTCCTTATTCTCCTTTGACCCACAGCTCAAGGCGTGATGTGAAAAAATGTACATCAAGCATGCGTCCCAAATGGCACCCTGTTCCCTATGTAATGTACTACTTTTAACTAGGGCCTATAGCCAAATGGCACCCTATTCCCTATGTAGTGCATTACTTTTAACCAGGGCCTATAGCCAAATGGCACCCTATGTAGTGCACTACTTTTAATCAGACAGTGCAGTTAGATTAACAAGAATTTAAGCTTTTAACCGATATAAGACACTTGTATGTACCTAAATGTTTAATATCCATAATTTTTATGATTATTTATTTGAATTGCGCACCCTCCGCTAGCGGGACGCCGTATTAATTTAAAACAGAAATACCTTATTTACATAAGTATTCAGACCCTTCGCTTGGTTTCATCTGTGTAATGAAAATAAAATGTATCTCCTTGCCTATGTAACAGTCATATTCGGGAAACTAAAAGAACTTAATGCAAGCATTCAGGAGAAATACCAAAAAATTATTCAGATGAGTGAACAAATCAATTATTTTCATATGGTTGGGGTCACAATAATTTTCAGATATCAAAACGGGATCATGGGCCATCAAGAGCTGCTATGTAACCTAATATATCTGACACCATCTCACAGTCAGAGAGACTAATACAGCTGACACCATCTCACAGCCAGAGAGACTAATATAGCTGACACCGTCTCACAGTCAGAGACTAATAGAGCTGACACCGTCTCACAGCCAGAGAGACTAATATAGCTGACACCGTCTCACAGTCAGAGAGACTAATATAGCTGACACCGTCTCACAGACAGAGACTAATATAGCTGACACCATCTCACAGCCAGAGAGACTAATATAGCTGACACCGTCTCACAGCCAGAGAGACTAATATAGCTGACACCATCTCACAGTCAGAGAGACTAATATAGCTGACACCATCTCACAGTCAGAGACTAATAGAGCTGACACCGTCTCACAGCCAGAGAGACTAATATAGCTGACACCGTCTCACAGTCAGAGACTAATATAGCTGACACCGTCTCACAGTCAGAGACTAATATAGCTGACACCGTCTCACAGTCAGAGAGACTAATATAGCTGACACCATCTCACAGTCAGAGACTAATATAGCTGACACCATCTCACAATCAGAGAGACTAATATAGCTGACACCATCTCACAGTCAGAGAGACTAATATAGCTGACACCATCTCACAGTCAGAGAGACTAATATAGCTGACACCGTCTCACAGTCAGAGAGACTAATATAGCTGACACCGTCTCACAGTCAGAGACTAATATATCTGACACCATCTCACAGTCAGAGAGACTAATATAGCTGACACCCTCTCACAGTCAGAGAGACTAATATAGCTGACACCATCTCACAGTCAGAGAGACTAATATAGCTGACACCATCTCACAGTTAGAGAGACTAATATAGCTGACACCGTCTCACAGTCAGAGAGACTAATATAGCTGACACCATCTCACAGCCAGAGAGACTAATATAGCTGACACCATCTCAGAGTCAAAGAGACTAATATAGCTGACACCATCTCAGTCAGAGACTAATATAGCTGACACGATCTCACAGTCAGAGACTAATAGAGCTGACACCGTCTCACAGCCAGAGAGACTAATATAGCTGACACCGTCTCACAGTCAGAGACTAATATAGCTGACACCGTCTCACAGTCAGAGACTAATATAGCTGACACCATCTCACAGTCAGAGAGACTAATATAGCTGACACCCTCTCACAGTCAGAGAGACTAATATAGCTGACACCCTCTCACAGTCAGAGAGACTAATATAGCTGACACCATCTCACAGTCAGAGAGACTAATATAGCTGACACCCTCTCACAGTCAGAGAGACTAATATAGCTGACACCATCTCACAGTCAGAGAGACTAATATAGCTGACACCATCTCACAGTCAGAGAGACTAATATAGCTGACACCATCTCACAGTCAGAGAGACTAATATAGCTGACACCATCTCACAGTCAGAGAGACTAATATAGCTGACACCGTCTCACAGTCAGAGAGACTAATATAGCTGACACCGTCTCACAGTCAGAGACTAATATATCTGACACCATCTCACAGTCAGAGAGACTAATATAGCTGACACCATCTCACAGTCAGAGAGACTAATATAGCTGACACCCTCTCACAGTCAGAGAGACTAATATAGCTGACACCATCTCACAGTCAGAGAGACTAATTTAGCTGACACCATCTCACAGTCAGAGAGACTAATATAGCTGACACCCTCTCACAGTCAGAGAGACTAATATAGCTGACACCATCTCACAGTCAGAGAGACTAATATAGCTGACACCATCTCACAGTCAGAGAGACTAATATAGCTGACACCGTCTCACAGTCAGAGAGACTAATATAGCTGACACCATCTCACAGCCAGAGAGACTAATATAGCTCACACCATCTCAGAGTCAAAGAGACTAATATAGCTGACACCATCTCAGTCAGAGACTAATATAGCTGACACCATCTCACAGTCAGAGAGACTAATATAGCTGACACCATCTCACAGTCAGAGAGACTAATATAGCTGACACCGTCTCACAGTCAGAGAGACTAATATAGCTGACACCGTCTCACAGTCAGAGACTAATATATCTGACACCATCTCACAGTCAGAGAGACTAATATAGCTGACACCCTCTCACAGTCAGAGAGGCTAATATAGCTGACACCGTCTCACAGTCAGAGAGACTAATATAGCTGACACCATCTCACAGTCAGAGAGACTAATATAGCTGACACCATCTCACAGTCAGAGAGACTAATATAGCTGACACCATCTCACAGTCAGAGAGACTAATATAGCTGACACCGTCTCACAGTCAGAGAGACTAATATAGCTGACACCATCTCACATCCAGAGAGACTAATATAGCTGACACCATCTCAGAGTCAAAGAGACTAATATAGCTGACACCATCTCAGTCAGAGACTAATACAGCTGACACCATCTCACAGTCAGAGAGACTAATATAGCTGACACCGTCTCACAGTCAGATAGACTAGTATAGCTAGGGAATAAGGTGCCATTTGGCTATAGGCTCTGGGTAAAAGTAGTGCAATACATAGGGAATAGGGTGCCATTTGGCTATAGGCCCTGGTTTACAATAGGCTTTACAGCGAAAGCATGCCATGCGATTGTTTGAGGACGGCGCACCAAATCAAAATATTTTTCCACTGGCACAGGTTTCATAAATTCACAAATAGCGATTAAATATTCGCTCACATTTTGAAAATCTTCCTCTGATTTCTCATCCAAAGGGTCCCAGCTATGACATGTAGTGTCATTTGTTAGATAAAATCCTTCTTTATATCCCAAAAACTCAGTTTAGTTGGCGCAATCGATTTGAGTAATCCACTCGTTCAACATGCAGAGAAAGGAATCCAAAATGCTACCGCTAAACTTTGTTTAAACAAATAAAAATATGTTTCTATTTAATCCTCAGATACCCTAAAATGTAATTAAACTATAATATTTCATATGGAAAAAAGTATGTTCAATAGGAAAACGATATCAAAAATCAAATCAAATTTATTTTTATATAGCCCTTCGTACATCAGCTGATATCTCAAAGTGCTGTACAGAAACCCAGCCTAAAACCCCAAACAGCAAGCAAAGCATGTGAAAGAAGCACGGTGGCTAGGAAAAACTCCCTAGGAAAAACTCCCTAGAAAGGCCAAAAACCTAGGAAGAAACCTAGAGAGGAACCAGGCTATGAGGGGTGGCCAGTCCTCTTCTGGCTGTGCAGGGTGGATATTATAACAGAACATGGTCAAGATGTTAAAATGTTAAAATGTTCATAAATGACCAGCATGGTCAAATAATAATAATCATAGTAGTTGTCGAGGGTGCAACAAGCACGTCCGGTGAACAGGTCAGGGTTCCATAGCCGCAGGCAGAACAGTTGAAACTGGAGCAGCAGCACGGCCAGGTGGACTGGGGACAGCAAGGAGTCATCATACCAGGTAGTCCTGAGGCATGGTCCTAGGGCTCAGGTCCTCCGAGAGAAAGACAGAAAGAGAGAAAGAGAGAATTAGAGAGAGCATATTTAAATTCACACAGGACACCGGATAAGACAAGAGAAATACTCCAGATGTAACAGACTGACCCTAGCCCCCCGACACATAAACTACTGCAGCATAAATACTGGAGGCTGAGACAGGAGGGATCAGAAGACACTGTGGCCCCATCCGATGATACCCCCGGACAGGGCCAAACAGGCAGGATATAACCCCACCCACTTTGCCAAAGCACAGCCCCCACACCACTAGAGGGATGTCTCCAACCACCAACTTACCGTCCTAAGACAAGGCCGAGTATAGCCCACAACGATCTCCGCCATGGCACAACCCAAGGGGGGGCACCAACCCAGACAGGAAGACCACGTCAGTGACTCAACCCACTCAAGTGACGCACCCCTCCCATGGACGGCATGGAAGAACACCAGTAAGCCAGTGACTCAGCCCCTGTAAAAGGGTTAGAGGCAGAGAATCCCAGTGGAAAGAGGGGAACCGGCAAGGCAGAGACAGCAAGGGCGGTTCGTTGCTCCAGCCTTTCCGTTCACCTTCACACTCCTGGGCCAGACTATACTTAATCATAGGACCTACTGAAGAGATAAGTCTTCAGTAAAGACTTAAAGGTTGAGACTGAGTCTGCGTCTCTCACATTGGTAGGCAGACCATTCCATAAAAATGGAGCTCTATAGGAGAAAGCCCTACCTCCAGCCGTTTGTTTAGAAATTCTAGGGACAATTAGGAGGCCTGCGTCTTGTGACCGTAGCGTACGTGTAGGTATGTACGGCAGGACCAAATCGGAAAGATAGGTAGGAGCAAGCCCATGTAATGCTTTGTAGGTTAGCAGTAAAACCTTGAAATCAGCCCTTGCCTTAACAGGAAGCCAGTGTAGGGAGGCTAGCACTGGAGTAATATGATCAAATTTTTTGGTTCTAGTCAGGATTCTAGCAGCCGTATTTAGCACTAACTGAAGTTTATTTAGTGCTTTATCCGGGTAGCCGGAAAGTAGAGCATTGCAGTAGTCCAGCCTAGAAGTAACAAAAGCATGGATTAATTTTTCTGCGTCATTTTTGGACAGAAAATGTCTGATTTTTGCAATGTTACGTAGATGGAAAAAAGCTGTCCTTGAAACAGTCTTGATATGTTCTTCAAAAGAGAGATCAGGGTCCAGAGTAACGCCGAGGTCCTTCACAGTTTTATTTGAGACGACTGTACAACCATCCAGATTAATTGTCAGATTCAACAGAAGATCTCTTTGTTTCTTGGGACCTAGAACAAGCATCTCTGTTTTGTCCGAGTTTAAAAGTAGAACGTTTGCAGCCACCCACTTCTTTTTGTCTGAAACACAGGCTTCTAGCGAGGGCAATTTTGGGGCTTCACCATGTTTCATTGAAATGTACAGCTCTGTGTCGTCCGCATAGCAGTGAAATTTAACATTAGCAGGTGCGTGTCCTCTTCGTCGCGCGCATACACGAATTTCCAAGTCTGTGTCCCTGTCTCAAAACTCATTATTCTTCCTCGTTTTGGAAGAAACAAACCTGAAACCTTGAACTAAGACCACTGACACCCAGTGGATGCCATATGAATTGCATACTGGGAGCTTGTTAGGTGCCTCCTAAGAAGAGGTAGGTGCAGGAGTCAGGAGCAGGAGAGCAAGGAATTTCCTGTAGCACAATTGTTTATTGAACATCCCAAAACACGACAACAACAGGTGGGGAAACACACCCAACGATGTCGCCACACAGGGAAATAAACCTACCACACGGAGGAGAAACCTCTACTCCTAAATACACTACTAACGGTACAACACGACCGTGAGGAAAAAAACCCTGTGGCACAAACACGCACCCCTAGCAGAGCAACAACAGCAAACAATCCCGCACAAAGAATAGCAGGCAGCGGAGGTTACTAAACCCACCAAAATTAACTAATAGGACACAGGTGTAAACAAAACAGACAGACACAAACGAAAAGGGAAAATGGATCGGTAGCAGCTAGTAGGCCGGCAACGACGACCGCCGAGCACCGCCCGAACAGGGAGAGGAGCCACCTTCGGTGGAAGTCGTGATAGAGCTAGATTACATTTTTTCCCTGTACTTTCCATTGTAAGAACATGGACTCTCAAAAAAAAAGGTTCTGGTTGGTTTTTCTTTGAATTTTTTCCTACCATATCTATTGTGTTATAGTCTCCTACATTATTTTAACATTTCTACAAACCTCAGAGTGGTTTATTTCCAAAGGTACCAATTATATGCATATCCTGGCTTCAGGGCCTGAGCAACAGGCAGTTTACTTTGGGCACATCAGTCAGGCGGAAATTGAGAAAAATAGGCCCTAGCCTGAAGAAGATGTTTGAAATGTTTTATACATTTGCAAAATGTTCTAAAAACCTGTGTTAATTTTGTCATTATGGGGTATTGTGATGTCATTATGTTTTTTTTTTCATGTCATTATGGGATATTGTGATGTCAGTATTGGGTATTGTGATGTCATTATGGGGTATTGTGATGTCATTATGGTGTATTGTGATGTCATTATGGGGTATTGTGATGTCAGTATTGGGTATTGTGAGTAGATTGCTGAGGATGTTATTTAAAAAAATCTATTTCCGAATAAGGCTGTAATGTAACAAAATGTGGAAAAAGTCAAGGGGTCTGAATATTTTCCAGAAGGCACTGTATATACTGTATATAAATATATATATATATATATATATATATATATATATATATATATATATATATATATATATATATTTTTTTTTCTCTCCTGGAATTTGGAAAGTCTCCGTGACCCCATTTTCATATCAGTGACCCCTAGTTTGAAAACTGCTGCAATATAGATATTTTTTTTTAGAAGGACAAACCCTGCAGCTTGCTGTGTATGTTAAAAGTGTCATGTTTTTTTATAAGGCTTCTGCATCTTGATACTTGTATGTGTGATGAGCTAATGTGTTTATGCTTAACACACCTATACCATTAGCTCAGTCTGTAATTACCAACTGCTCAAAATACAAACCACCTTCTAAATTCCGACACATTCTAATTTGTAGATCAGTCCGCGATGCAGTCAATCTCAAACATGCAGCATTTCAAAGGGAGTCTAAACTACACTGCTGTTTCCTCCTCTCTCTGTCTGACGCTGCTGTTCCCTCCTCTCTCTTTCTGACGCTGCTGTTCCCTCTTCTCTCTTTCTGACGCTGCTGTTCCCTCCTCTCTCTGTCTGACGCTGCTGTTCCCTCCTCTCTCTTTCTGACACTGCTGTTCCCTCCTCTCTCTTTCTGACGCTGCTGTTCCCTCCTCTCTCTTTCTGACGCTGCTGTTCCCTCCTCTCTCTTTCTGACACTGCTGTTCCCTCCTCTCTCTTTCTGACGCTGCTGTTCCCTCCTCTCTCTTTCTGACACTGCTGTTCCCTCCTCTCTCTTTCTGACGCTGCTGTTCCCTCCTCTCTCTTTCTGACGCTGCTGTTCCCTCCTCTCTCTTTCTGACGCTGCTGTTCCCTCCTCTCTCTTTCTGACGCTGCTGTTCCCTCCTCTCTCTTTCTGACGCTGCTGTTCCCTCCTCTCTCTGTCTGACGCTGCTGTTCCCTCCTCTCTCTTTCTGACGCTGCTGTTCCCTCCTCTCTGTTTCTGACGCTGCTGTTCCCTCCTCTCTCTTTCTGACGCTGCTGTTCCCTCCTCTCTCTTTCTGACGCTGCTGTTCCCTCCTCTCTCTGTCTGACGCTGCTGTTCCCTCTTCTCTCTGTCTGACGCTGCTGTTCCCTCCTCTCTCTTTCTGACGCTGCTGTTCCCTCTTCTCTCTGTCTGACGCTGCTGTTCCCTCCTCTCTCTTTCTGACACTGCTGTTCCCTCCTCTCTCTTTCTGACGCTGCTGTTCCCTCCTCTCTCTTTCTGACGCTGCTGTTCCCTCCTCTCTCTTTCTGACGCTGCTGTTCCCTCCTCTCTCTTTCTGACGCTGCTGTTCCCT
>NC_138313.1:47792500-47850000 GCF_965601325.2 Salmo salar | reverse complement strand
TCCCTCCAAGCCCCCCTAGCCCAGCTCCCTCCAAGCCCCCCTCGCAGCTCCCTCCAAGCCCCCCTAGCCCAGCTACCTCCAAGCCCCCCTAGCCCAGCTCCCACCAAGCCCCCCTAGCCCAGCTCCCACCAAGCCCCCCAGCCCAGCTACCTCCAAGCCCCCCTAGCCCAGCTCCCACCAAGCCCCCCTAGCCCAGCTCCCTCCAAGCCCCCCAGCCCAGCTCCCTCCAATCCCCCCTAGCCCAGCTCCCTCCAAGCCCCCTTAGCCCAGCTCCCACCAAGCACACCTAGCCCAGCTCCCTCCAAGCCCCCCTAGCCCAGCTCCCTCCAAGCCCCCTTAGCCCAGCTCCCACCAAGCACACCTAGCCCAGCTCCCTCCAAGCCCCCCTAGCCCAGCTCCCTCCAAGCCCCCTTAGCCCAGCTCCCACCAAGCACACCTATCCCAGCTCCCTTCAAGCCCCCCTAGCCCAGCTCCCTCCAAGCCCCCCTCGCCCAGCTCCCTCCAAGCCCCCTAGCCGAGCTCCCTCCAAGCCCCCATAGCCAAGCTCCCTCCAAGCCCCCCAGCCCAGCTACCTCCAAGCCCCCCTAGCCCAGCTCCCACCAAGCCCCCCTAGCCCAGCTCCCTCCAAGCCCCCCAGCCCAGCTCCCTCCAAGCCCCCCTAGCCCAGCTCCCACCAAGCCCCCCTAGCCCCGCTCCCTCCAAGCCCCCCTACCCCAGCTCCCTCCAAGCCCCCTTAGCCCAGCTCCCACCAAGCCCCCCTAGCCCAGCTCCCACCAAGCCCCCCTAGCCCAGCTCCCTCCAAGCCCCCCTAGCCCAGCTCCCTCCAAGCCCCCTTAGCCCAGCTCCCACCAAGCCCCGCTAGCCCAGCTCCCACCAAGCCCCCCTAGCCCAGCTCCCTCCAAGCCCCCCTAGCCCAGCTCCCTCCAAACCTCTCTGTTTTGATGTGTAATTACACGTTGCTTCCCCTTCCCTTCCAGTCGACACTACATATTCACACACACACACACACACACACACACACACACACACACACACACACACACACACACACACACACACACACACACACACACACACACACACACACACACACACACACACACACACACACACACACACAAACCCTGCCATCGTCCATATAGACTATCTACCTCAAGTACCTCGCACATTGATCTGGTTCTCCCTGTGTATAGCTCCACAATGATCTGGTACTTCCTGTATATAGCTCCACATTGATCTGTTACTTCCTGTATACAGCTCCACATTGATCTGGTACTTCCTGTATATAGCTCCACAATGATCTGGTACTTCCTGTATATAGCTCCACATTGATCTGGTACTGGTACTCCCTGTATATAGCTCCATATTGATCTGGTACTCCCTGTATATAGTTCCACATTGATTTGGTACTGGTTCTCCCTGTATATAGCTCCATATTGATCTGATACTGGTACTCCCTGTATATAGCTCCATATTGATCTGGTTCTCCCTGTATATAGCTCCATATTGATCTGGTACTCCCTGTATATAGCTCCATATTGATCTGGTACTCCCTGTATATAGTTCCACATTGATCTGGTACTGGTCCTCCCTGTATATAGCTCCATATTGATCTAGTACTGGTACTCCCTGTATATAGCTCCACATTGATCTGGTACTGGTACTTCCTGTATATACCTCCACATTGATCTGGTACTCCCTGTATATAGCTCCACATTGATCTGTTACTTCCTGTATATAGCTCCACATTGATCTGGTACTTCCTGTATATAGCTCCACAATGATCTGGTACTTCCTGTATATAGCTCCACATTGATCTGTTACTTCCTGTATATAGCTCCACATTGATCTGGTACTGGTACTCCCTGTATATAGCTCCACATTGATCTGGTACTGGTACTTCCTGTATATACCTCCACATTGATCTGGTACTCCCTGTATATAGCTCCACATTGATCTGTTACTTCCTGTATATAGCTCCACATTGATCTGTTACTTCCTGTATATAGCTCCACATTGATCTGGTACTGGTACTTCCTGTATATAGCTCCACATTGATCTGTTACTTCCTGTATATAGCTCCACATTGATCTGGTACTTCCTGTATATAGCTCCACAATGATCTGGTACTTCCTGTATATAGCTCCACATTGATCTGGTACTTCCTGTATATAGCTCCACATTGATCTGGTACTGGTACTCCCTGTATATAGCTCCACATTGATCTGTTACTTCCTGTATATAGCTCCACATTGATCTGGTACTGGTACTCCCTGTATATAGCTCCACATTGATCTGGTACTTCCTGTATATAGCTCCACATTGATCTGGTACTTCCTGTATATAGCTCCACATTGATCTGGTACTGGTACTCCCTGTATATAGCTCCACATTGATCTGGTACTTCCTGTATATAGCTCCACATTGATCTGGTACAGGTACTCCCTGTATATAGCTCCACATTGATCTGGTACTGGTACTCCCTGTATATAGCTCCACATTGATCTGGTACTGGTACTTCCTGTATATAGCTCCACATTGATCTGGTACAGGTACTCCCTGTATATAGCTCCACATTGATCTGGTACTGGTACTCCCTGTATATAGCTCTACATTGATCTGGTACTTCCTGTATATAGCTCCACATTGATCTGGTACTCCCTGTATATAGCTCCACATTGATCTGATACTGGTACTCCCTGTATATAGCTCCACATTGATCTGATACTCCCTGTATATAGCTCCATATTGATCTGGTACTCCCTGTATATATCTCCACATTGATCTGGTTCTCCCTGTATATAGCTCCACATTGATCTGGTACTGGTACTCCCTGTATATAGCTCCACATTGATCTGGTACTTCCTGTATATAGCTCCACATTGATCTGGTACTTCCTGTATATAGCTTCACATTGATCTGGTACTTCCTGTATATAGCTCCATTCTTGTGTATTCTATTTCATTCCTATAATAATTGTTTAACTCTGCGTCTTTGGCAAATGTTCAACTGTAAAATCTACACTATACGTATTCGGCGCATGTGATAAATACAATTTGATTTGACACACACACACACACACACACACACACACACACACACACACACACACACACACACACACACACACACACACACACACACACACACACACACACACACACACCACACACACACACACACACACACACACACACACACACACACAATTCAGTCTAAAATCCCAGCAGTGTAAAGCTCTATGGCCTAGAGCTACCTGCCTGTAATTCAAGTCAGCGTGGGGATTCTGTGTCCCAAATGGCACCCCCCCCCACCCCCCCACCCCCAATAGGGCTCTGATCAAAAGTAGTGCACTACAGAGGGAATAGGGATCTACATGGGACACAGTTCTATTCGGTCTGATTCTCGTACTGAGGCTTCACATTGAGTCTTCTCCAGAAGTAGATAGGGGATTAAATAGGAGATGCAGGGAAGAAGAAGATGGCTTCCCTTACACAAGCAGAGTTTACTACTTCAAATCCCCACTATACATATCGTTGAGAAGGAATGAAAGTGGCTGATAGATTAAAATGCAGAGACAGAGGTAAGGGGTAAGCGGGGATTGAACCCCCATATGGGACAAGTCTATATTGTCCGATTCAGCAGTGACACTAGCACATTTTCTATTGATTTGCAACCTGACCTAATATTCACATTTACACCGCATGCGTGTATCAGTGTGTGTGTGTGTGTCTGTGTTTAACATATCTATACAAGGCTCTGTAGTAGTGGACAGTAAATCCTCTGTCCTTACTACAGAGCAGTACTACAATCAGTGAATAGTGAATCTGAGTATGAGGAGGTCCATAACAGATTTTAAATTGAAACTTTATTTAAACTAGAGCAAGTCAGTTAAGAACAAATTCTTATTTACAATGACGGCCTACCTCGGCAGAACCCTTACGATGCCGGTGTACAGCCTGGATTCGAACCAGGGACTGTAGTGATGCCTCTTGCCCTGAGATGCAGTGCCTTAGACCGCTGTGCCACTCGGGAGCCACTGATAATAAAGACAGTAGTCAGAACATAACCGTAATAATTTTCCACGAATCAGTGGATATTGAATAATGTGAGCATGGCGATTCCTGTATGTCACTAATATGAATGCCAGGATCTCTCTGTATATAAGGATGTGTTGATAACAAAAGAGAATCCTAAGGCGGTGCCTAGGAAAGAGGACAAGTCTCAGTCATCTTGCCAAAGGGGGGTTTAATTCCTTCTGCATCTGAGGAGAGGAGACTCACCAACTCAGACTACCTGCTACTACATTCTACACCATAATCTTTTTCTATAGAGCCTAAGTCTTGTACTCTATCTGTGTCTCCATATAACACAGTTATAGCATATATATGTCTCCATATAACACTGTTATAACATATATATGTCTCCATATAACACAGTTATAACATTTATATGTCTCCATATAACACAGTTATAACATATATATGTCTCCATATAACACTGTTATAACATATATATGTCTCCATATAACACTGTTATAGCATATATATGTCTCCATATAACACTGTTATAACATATATATGTCTCCATATAACACTGTTATAGCATATATATGTCTCCATATAACACAGTTATAGCATATATATGTCTCCATATAACACAGTTATAGCATATATATGTCTCCATATAACACAGTTATAGCATATATATGTCTCCATATAACACAGTTATAACATATATATGTCTCCATATAACACAGTTATAACATATATGTCTCCATATAACACAGTTATAGCATATATATGTCTCCATATAACACAGTTATAACATATATATGTCTCCATATAACACAGTTATAACATATATATCTCCATATAACACTGTTATAACATATATATCTCCATATATGTCTCCATGCAGGCTACTGTTTAACACTGTTAGGATATAACATATTCCCCTTATTACAGTTTTATAGTACTGTTAGGATATAACATATCCTTATTACAGTGTTAAAGTACTGTTAGGATATAACATATCACTGTAGCAGTGTTATAGTACTGTTAGGATATAACATGTCCTTATTACAGTGTTATAGTACTGTTAGGATATAACATACCACTGTAGCAGTGTTATAGTACTGTTAGGATATAACATATCACTGTAGCAGTGTTAAAGTACTGTTAGGATATAACATATCACTGAAGCAGTGTTATAGTACTGTTAGGATTTAACATATCCTTATTACAGTGTTATAGTACTGTTAGGATATAACATATCACTGAAGCAGTGTTATAGTACTGTTAGGCTATAACATACCACTGTAGCAGTGTTATAGTACTGTTAGGATATAACATATCACTGTAGCAGTGTTATAGTACTGTTAGGATATAACATATCACTGTAGCAGTGTTATAGTACTGTTAGGATATAACATATCACTGTAGCAGTGTTATAGTACTGTTAGGATTTAACATATCCTTATTACAGTGTTATAGTACTGTTAGGATATAACATATCACTGAAGCAGTGTTATAGTACTGTTAGGCTATAACATACCACTGTAGCAGTGTTATAGTACTGTTAGGATATAACATATCACTGTAGCAGTGTTATAGTACTGTTAGGATATAACATATCACTGTAGCAGTGTTATAGTACTGTTAGGATATAACATATCACTGTAGCAGTGTTATAGTACTGTTAGGCTATAACATATCACTGTAGCAGTGTTATAGTACTGTTAGGATATAACATATCACTGTAGCAGTGTTATAGTACTGTTAGGATATAACATATCACTGTAGCAGTGTTATAGTACTGTTAGGCTATAACATATCACTGTAGCAGTGTTATAGTACTGTTAGGATATAACATATCACTGTAGCAGTGTTATAGTACTGTTAGGCTATAACATATCACTGTAGCAGTGTTATAGTACTGTTAGGATATAACATATCACTGTAGCAGTGTTATAGTACTGTTAGGCTATAACATATCACTGTAGCAGTGTTATAGTACTGTTAGGATTTAACATATCACTGTAGCAGTGTTATAGTACTGTTAGGCTATAACATATCACTGTAGCAGTGTTATAGTACTGTTAGGATATAACATATCACTGTAGCAGTGTTATAGTACTGTTAGGATTTAACATATCCTTATTACAGTGTTATAGTACTGTTAGGATATAACATATCACTGTAGCAGTGTTATAGTACTGTTAGGATATAACATATCACTGTAGCAGTGTTATAGTACTGTTAGGATATAACATATCACTGTAGCAGTGTTATAGTACTGTTAGGATATAACATATCACTGTAGCAGTGTTATAGTACTGTTAGGATATAACATATCACTGTAGCAGTGTTATAGTACTGTTAGGATATAACATATCACTGTAGCAGTGTTATAGTACTGTTAGGCTATAACATATCACTGTAGCAGTGTTATAGTACTGTTAGGATTTAACATATCCTTATTACAGTGTTATAGTACTGTTAGGATATAACATATCACTGAAGCAGTGTTATAGTACTGTTAGGATATAACATATCACTGTAGCAGTGTTATAGTACTGTTAGGATTTAACATATCACTGTAGCAGTGTTATAGTACTGTTAGGATATAACATATCACTGTAGCAGTGTTATAGTACTGTTAGGATATAACATATCACTGTAGCAGTGTTATAGTACTGTTAGGATATAACATATCACTGTAGCAGTGTTATAGTACTGTTAGGATATAACATATCACTGTAGCAGTGTTATAGTACTGTTAGGATATAACATATCACTGTAGCAGTGTTATAGTACTGTTAGGATTTAACATATCACTGTAGCAGTGTTATAGTACTGTTAGGCTATAACATATCACTGTAGCAGTGTTATAGTACTGTTAGGATATAACATATCACTGTAGCAGTGTTATAGTACTGTTAGGATATAACATATCACTGTAGCAGTGTTATAGTACTGTTAGGATTTAACATATCACTGTAGCAGTGTTATAGTACTGTTAGGATTTAACATATCACTGTAGCAGTGTTATAGTACTGTTAGGATATAACATGTCCTTATTACAGTGTTATAGTACTGTTAGGATATAACATATCACTGTAGCAGTGTTATAGTACTGTTAGGCTATAACATATCACTGTAGCAGTGTTATAGTACTGTTAGGATATAACATATCACTGTAGCAGTGTTATAGTACTGTTAGGATATAACATATCACTGTAGCAGTGTTATAGTACTGTTAGGCTATAACATATCACTGTAGCAGTGTTATAGTACTGTTAGGATATAACATATCACTGTAGCAGTGTTATAGTACTGTTAGGATATAACATATCACTGTAGCAGTGTTTCGGCTTACTGGGAGTTTCCTTTGATATTGATAATCCTCTTAAATCACTGGACACATTCAAGACTTCCAATCAGCCTCTCCCAAATGGCACCCTACAGTATTCACTGTATAGTGCATTACATTTCATCAGGGCCCATAAGGCCATAGTCAAAAATAGTGCACTACGTAGTGAACAAGGTGCCGTTTGGGACACAGTCCCATACATCACCTCTCCCAAATGGGTCTGCTGCAGCAATACTAGTGTCCATAAAATACATGGCCTAGCTATTACAACTAATAACCTATGTTAGTTAGTTAGGCTAGCTATTACAACTAATAACCTATGTTAGTTAGTTAGGCTAGCTATTACAACTAATAGCCTATGTTAGTTAGTTAGGCTAGCTATTACAACTAATAGCCTATGTTAGTTAGTTAGGCTAGCTATTACAACTAATAGACTATCTATTACAACTAATAGCCTATGTTAGTTAGTTAGGCTAGCTATTACAACTAATAGCCTATGTTAGTTAGTTAGGCTAGCTATTACAACTAATAGACTATCTATTACAACTAATAGCCTATGTTAGTTAGTTAGACTAGCTATTACAACTAATAGCCTAGCTATTACAACTAATAGCCTATGTTAGTTAGTTAGGCTAGCTATTACAACTAATAACCTATGTTAGTTAGTTAGGCTAGCTATTACAACTAATAGCCTATGTTAGTTAGTTAGGCTAGCTATTACAACTAATAACCTATGTTAGTTAGTTAGACTATCTATTACAACTAATAGCCTATGTTAGTTAGTTAGACTAGCTATTACAACTAATAACCTATGTTAGTTAGTTAGGCTAGCTATTACAACTAATAGACGATCTATTACAACTAATAGCCTATGTTAGTTAGTTAGACTAGCTATTACAACTAATAGCCTATGTTAGTTAGTTAGGCTAGCTATTACAACTAATAGCCTATGTTAGTTAGTTAGACTAGCTATTACAACTAATAACCTTTGCTTGTTAGTAAGGCTAGCTATTACAACTAGCCTATTTTGTTAGTTACTGTATGCTAACGTAGGCTATTAGTTGTAATAACCTAACTAACTAACATAGGCTATCCATTACAACTAATAGTTAGTTAGGCTATATATTACAACTAATAGTTAGTTAGGCTATCTATTGCAACTAATAGTTAGTTAGGCTATTGCAACTAATAGCTAGTTAGGCTATATATTACAACTAATAGTTAGTTAGGCTATATATTACAACTAATAGTTAGTTAGGCTATTGCAACTAATAGCTAGTTAGGCTATTGCAACTAATAGCCTATGTTAGCCTAACTAACTAATATATGCTATTAGTTTTAATAGAGAGCCTAACTAACATAGGCTATTTGCTTTAATAACCAAACTAACTAACATAGGCTGGTAGTTGTAATAGTTAGTTAGGCTATTTTAGTTAGTTAGTTCGTTATGCTGTAGATTACAGCTAATAACCTATGTTAGGCTATTACAACTAATAGCCTACTAAAGTATGCTTTTACAAACAATTGCCTACTAACTAATATATGCTATTAGTTTAAATAGATAGCCTAACTAACAATCTAGCTTATCTAGCCTATGTATTACAACTAATAGCATATATTAGTTAGTCAGGCTAACATAGGCTAATAGTTTTAATAGAGAGCCTAACTAACATAGGCTATTAGTTGTAATAGCTAGTCTAACTAACTAACATAGGATATTAGTTGTAATAGCTAGTCTAACTAACTAACATAGGCTATTAGTTGTAATAGCTAGTCTAACTAACTAACATAGGTTATTAGTTGTAATAGCTAGTCTAACTAACTAACATAGGTTATTAGTTGTAATAGCTAGTCTAACTAACTAACATAGGTTATTAGTTGTAATAGCTAGTCTAACTAACTAACATAGGTTATTAGTTGTAATAGATAGTCTAACTAACTAACATAGGTTATTAGTTGTAATAGATAGTCTAACTAACTAACATAGGCTATTAGTTGTAATAGCTAGTCTAACTAACTAACATAGGATATTAGTTGTAATAGCTAGTCTAACTAACTAACATAGGTTATTAGTTGTAATAGCTAGTCTAACTAACTAACATAGGTTATTAGTTGTAATAGCTAGTCTAACTAACTAACATAGGTTATTAGTTGTAATAGCTAGTCTAACTAACTAACATAGGTTATTAGTTGTAATAGATAGTCTAACTAACTAACATAGGTTATTAGTTGTAATAGATAGTCTAACTAACTAACATAGGATATTAGTTGTAATAGATAGTCTAACTAACTAACATAGGTTATTAGTTGTAATAGCTAGTCTAACTAACTAACATAGGCTATTAGTTGTAATAGCTAGTCTAACTAACTAACATAGGATATTAGTTGTAATAGCTAGTCTAACTAACTAACATAGGTTATTAGTTGTAATAGCTAGTCTAACTAACTAACATAGGTTATTAGTTGTAATAGCTAGTCTAACTAACTAACATAGGTTATTAGTTGTAATAGCTAGTCTAACTAACTAACATAGGTTATTAGTTGTAATAGCTAGTCTAACTAACTAACATAGGTTATTAGTTGTAATAGAGAGCCTAACTAACATAGGCTATTAGTTGTAATAGCTAGTCTAACTAACTAACATAGGATATTAGTTGTAATAGATAGTCTAACTAACTAACATAGGCTATTAGTTGTAATAGATAGTCTAACTAACTAACATAGGTTATTAGTTGTAATAGATAGTCTAACTAACTAACATAGGCTATTAGTTGTAATAGATAGTCTAACTAACTAACATAGGTTATTAGTTGTAATAGATAGTCTAACTAACTAACATAGGCTATTAGTTGTAATAGCTAGCCTAACTAACTAACATAGGCTATTAGTTGTAATACATAGGCTATTAGTTGTAATATATAGGCTATTAGTTGTAATATATAGTTAGTTAGGCTATCTATTACAACTAATAGCCTCTGTAAATTATTTAGTTAGTTAGGCAGAGATGTGTGGAGATGCACTGACTTGTATTATATTACATAATCTCTCTCTCTCTCTCTGTGTGTGTTTGTGTGTGTCGTGTGTTGCATCCTTCTAAATAAATACAGCTGCCTGTGCTCCCATGCACACACTCATATTAACAATTTGCCATTTTGAATGCAACTCCCTATTTATAGGCCAGTATGAAATGTAGGCTATTATGTAAATCCGGTGCCAATTATAGACTGTATCTATAAATATTTTAACTCTTAATTTCACTAAATCACATAATGTGGTCCCTCTTATTCATCTTCTCTTTTTCCCTCTGTCCCCTCTGCCCTCTCTTCCATCTCTCTCCTCTCTTTTCCTCTCTCTGTCATCTCTCTCTCCTCTGCCCCCTCTCTCCCTCTCCCTCTATAACCATGTGATTTACATGTTTGACAATGTTCGATCATGTCCCTCAGTTCTGGTTGCTAGGGAGGGAAGACAGTCAAAGGCAACGTTGTCCTCAAACCTCCAACAGCCGAGACTTGACAAACAGGATACACTCGTTTTAGGCGACAATGAAGTGGACCGAGTGACCGCGCGCAACCGATAGTTTTCATAGTAGCCAATAGAAAATTCTCCATCTTGTAAACAGACGACGGTCTAGTGACTTTGAGCAACAAGATGACAACATTAACGATGCCGAAAATGCAATAAGTGCACAACCGTTGTCATCAAAGCGCGAGTGAGTGAGTGAGATTCAAAGTGGACTTCGCTTTGCTTTTTCACTTTGCCGTTGGCCAGGTCAACACATCACCATCATCACACAGCTGCGTAGCTGTCTGCGCGTCGCGCCGGGCTCCGAGTTGCTCTCTCGACGGACCAACCGGACAATTATCACGGAAAAGGACATCCAGCGTAAACCAGACCGTTTCCATGCGGACCGAAACATGCGTCCTCACATCATCAGATCCATGGAACAGGTGACACTGACATCTGCTCCGTCTGTTGGGCAGAATTCAAGCTGATCTGGGATGAAATGTCTGGAGCCTGCGGTTATCGTCTGTCACACAGGGCAGAGAACAAATCTACTGAACACTTCCATGGAATAAAGTAGCCGACAGAAGCGGAACGGCATCCGAATGAACATAGGATACCCAAATGGCGAGTCTGCATCTGTTGGAAGTTTGTGGAGCCATTTTATCTGTTCTGGGAAGACATTTATAGTCTTTTTTGCATTGGTCGACTGCTCTGTCTGACTCCAAACAGACACAAAGGGACTATTTCTATCATAAAAATTCAGCTTTATATTGTTGAGTTAATTGATTGTTGTTATCACCACTAGTTTAACCACTACTCAGCTGCTTTTGGTTGTTGATAATAATCAAATAATCAATTACAAATCCATCAATATTATTGTAATGTATAGATAGTCAGTTGACATATCATGTAATGTGTGGTGGTCAGGCAGTGACACTCCTAGTATTATGTGCTGCTCCGTGGCTGCTGAGCAAGCAGAGAGTAGTCAGGGGCCTATTAGCAGAGAGTAGTCAGGGGCCTATTAGCAGAGAGTAGTCAGGGGCCTATTAGCAGAGAGTAGTCAGGGGCCTATTAGCGAGAGAGTAGGCAGGGGCCCTATTAGCAGAGAGTAGGGCAGGGGCCTATTAGCAGAGAGGAATCACTGGCCTATTAGCAGAGAGTAATCACTGGCCTATTAGCAGAGAGTAATCACTGCCCTGTTAGTGAGGAGTAATCACTGGCCTATTAGCAGAGAGGAATTACAGGCCTATTAGCAGAGAGTTATCACTGGCCTATTAGCGATGAGTAATCACTGGCCTATTAGCAGTGCGTTATCACTGGCCTATTAGCAGAGAGTAATCACTGGCCTATTAGCAGAGAGTAATCACTGGCCTATTAGCAGAGAGTAATCACTGGCCTATTAGCAGAGAGTAATCACTGGCCTATTAGCAGAGAGTTATCACTGGCCTATTAGCAGAGAGTAATCAGGGGCCTATTAGCAGAGAGTTATCACTGGCCTATTAGCAGAGAGTAATCACTGGCCTATTAGCAGAGAGTTATCACTGGCCTATTAGTAGAGAGTAATCACTGGCCTATTAGCAGAGAGTTATCACTGGCCTATTAGCAGAGAGTAATCAGGGGCCTATTAGCAGAGAGTTATCACTGGCCTATTAGCAGAGAGTTATCACTGGCCTATTAGCAGAGAGTAATCAGGGGCCTATTAGCAGAGAGTAATCACTGGCCTATTAGCAGAAAGTAATCACTGGCCTATTAGCAGAGAGTAATCAGGGACCTATTAGCAGAGAGTAATCACTGGCCTATTAGCAGAGCCTTATCACTGGCCTATTAGCAGAGTGTAATCACTGGCCTATTAGCAGAGAGTAATCAGGGGCCTATTAGCAGAGAGTAATCACTGGCCTATTAGCAGAGAGTAATCAGGGGCCTATTAGCAGAGAGTTATCTGTGACCTATTAGCAGAGAGTAATCACTGGTCTATTAGCAGAGAGTAATCTGTGGCCTATTAGCAGAGAGGAATCACTGGCCTATTAAGGAACACAATGCCCCCTGTTGCTGCTGGTCCTGCCACTGGCTCCTTTCTCCATCAGTTCAGAGTAGTAGCCTCCGACCGGGCTGACCAGCACCAGCCGTTCAGAGTAGGAGCTTCCGACCGGGCTGACCAGTCTCAGAACCAGCAACAGTCTCAGTCACAGCCAGTCCAGCCCCAACCAGACCAGCCCCAACCAGACCATCTTCAAACCCAGCCTCAGTTCAGATTCAGAGCAACAGTCCATGGTCATACAGGTATAGAGCCTCAGAACCGGCCTCAGACCCAGACCCCAGATACAGCCTCGTACACATCCTCAGACACTGTCCCATCCTGACCAGCCTCAGCTCCAGTCTCAGCTCCAGTCTCAGCTCCAGTCTCAGCCCCAGACAGTGTTGGAGCCGCAGTGTCAGCCCCAATCCCATTTCCAAACGAGGCTGAAGCCTCATCCCCTGATTCCATCCTGACTCAGCCAGTATCCAACGGCAGGCTGTCGGGCCACGGGCGTAGCAACGGGCACGGCATGGGCAACTCCTCCAGGAAGGAGGAGGACGACGAAGAGAAGGAGAAAGGGAAGGATAAGGATGGGGAGAAGGCGAAAGTAATGGAGGAGGAGAGGAGGAGGAGGAAGAAGAAGATGAAGGAGGAGATGGAAGATGACGAGCTGCCCCTAGGGGTGGAGGAGATGCTGGCGAGCGGAGATCCCGTCTTGGATCTGAGCTATAGAAAGTTCCGCAGGTTGCCCGGTGTGGTCTGTGGGCTACGCCACCTGGAGAAGCTGTATGTGTGTCGTAACAGCCTTCGGACCCTCCCGGAGAACATCGTCCAACTGAAGGGCCTTCGCATCCTGGCTCTAGACTTTAACAAGATGGAGGACATCCCATTGGCTATCTGTCAGCTCCGTAACCTGACGCGTCTCTACCTGGGCTCCAACCGCCTGATGTCTCTCCCTCCAGAACTACGTAACCTTCAGAGCCTTCGCTGCCTCTGGATGGAGAGCAACTATTTCACACGCTTTCCCCGCCAGCTCTACGACTTACCCCACCTCAGATCCCTTCAGATGGGGGACAACAGGCTGCGGACTCTGCCCCCAGACCTGTGGCGTATGGAGGCTTTGCGAGGGCTGTGGCTATACGGAAATCGTTTCACCGAGTTTCCCCGTGTCTTACTCCGCATGGTGGATCTGGAGATCTTAGACCTGGACAAGAACAAGATCGAGGTGTTTCCTAACCTGAGCAGGCTCCCCGCCCTCCGACTCTTCTCCTACGACCACAACCCTGTGGAGGGGCCTCCCGGCGTGGGGGAGGAGGTGCTGCTGGTGGGAGAGGGGGCCCAGGAGGAGCTGCAGGACCGAGTGGACAGGAAGGCTAAGAAGGAGCAGGAGGCGAGGGACGCGGAGGAGGCTGCGCTGGCCGGGGTTGGGCCTGTGATCCAGGGCATTCTAAAGACAGCCAAACAGAACAGTGCGTCGCACGCCGGGCACAAGCATAACGAGGTGATAACCGCGGCGATGCCCCTAACCGAGGAGGAGAGGAGGAAGAAGGAGATGGAGGCGGAGTTAGAGAAGGCGTTGAACGACTACGGGGCGGGGCTTGAGTACGACTTGGAGGGGATAGAATACGAGAAGGAGGAGTTTATATGTGAGGGGGAGGGGTATGATGGCGGGGAGTTGGAGTACGAACGAGGAGATATAGACTATGAGTATGAGGAGGGGGAGGAGCTAGAGGAACCAGGAAGACAAGTGGGCCGGTATTGATGACTGACTAACTTCTCCCCCTCCAAAGCCTCTGACTCCTCCTCTCCTAAGCCTCTGACTCCTCCTCTCCTAAGCCTCTGACTCCTCCCCTCCTATGTCTAGACTTGTTTGACATTGCAGCAGACATTGCAGGTGACTGACTGATCTACAAGTCACCTTGCAAAATAAATCACTACTTAGAATTATTTGTAGATCAGTCAGTCAGTCACAATTTACCCACAATCCATCACAGATGTGATGCTCTCGGACACAGCCTCTGACTACTGCAACACTCTCAGGGCTATAGGAGGTGATGTGAAAAAACACCCAGGAATTATCTAGCAAGGTTATCAAAATAGTTTTCTTCTGCCTTTCTTGGCTCCAGCTGTCATAACAATGTCCAACTAGAGGGTTGTTTAACTTTTAGTAAATCTTGTGTGAAATTAATTAATTAATGAATGAATTAATTAATGACTAGCCTCCTGAACCTGTGACTGTAATATGTGACTTTCTCTTTCTCTCTGTAGTTAGCATTAGGACAGGGCTGACACTAAATGACTAAACTCATTAGATGTTTTTCTAACTCACCTGTGAAGATATATTAATGCACTGCACATTGTGGGGGTGATGGCTGGATGGATGACTGGCAGGATGGACTATAGCTGGATGGATGATGGCTGGCTGGAAGGCTGGCTGGATTGATGGATAATGGATGGATGATGGGTGGATGGATGGATGAATGATTGATGGATGGATGGATGATGGATAGATTGATGGATAGATGGATGGATGATGGATAGATGGATGGATGGATGATGGATGGATGGATGATGATAGATGGATGGATGGATGATAGATGGATGGATGATGGATGGATGGATGGATGGATGGATGGAGATGGATGGATGGATAGACTGATGGATAGATGGATGGATGGATGATAGATGGATAGATGGATGGATGATTGATTGATGGATGGATGATGGGTAGATTGATGGATGATGTATATATGGATAGATGATGGATAGATTGATGATGGCTTGATGGATGGATGGATGGATGGATGGATAGATGGCTGGATGGAATGATGGCTGAATGGATGGCTGGATGATGGATGACTGGCTGGCAGCGGCATCTTTGCCAACTCTGCAAAGTGGCAGAACTCAGGTGATGCTGTGTGTGTGTGTGTGTGTGTGTGTGTGTGTGTGTGTGTGTGTGTGTGTGTGTGTGTGTGTGTGTGTGTGTGGTGTGTGTGTGTGTGTTTTGAAGTGGGGGTGAACCTATTACCTTGTAATGTGATACAGTTTGTTTTGTCAATTCCGTTATGTGTGCAAAGTAAACCTAACCTTGCCTCATTAAATAATGATTGAGTTTATCAGGTTGGACTGAGTCAATCATTCATTCGCAGGCAGAGCAGGGTAGCATTTCAAATGGCACCCTATTCCCTATATAGTGCACTACTTTTGACCAGGGCCCCATAGGGTAGCACACTATATAGGGATGTGTGATTTGGAACACCACCAGGAAGTAGGAGCGCTGATCTAAGATCAGAGGAGCCATTTAGATCAGATTGTATCAGATTATATGGAGAGGGGAGACCTGGTCATAGATCAGATTGTATCAGATTATATGGAGAGGGGTGACCTGGTCCTAGATCAGATTGTATCAGATTATATGGAGAGGGGTGACCTGGTCCTAGATCAGATTGTATCAGATTATATGGAGAGGGGAGACCTGGTCATAGATCAGATTGTATCAGATTATATGGAGAGGGGTGACCTGGTCCTAGATCAGATTGTATCAGATTATATGGAGAGGGGTGACCTGGTCCTAGATCAGATTGTATCAGATTATATGGAGAGGGGAGACCTGGTCATAGATCAGATTGTATCAGATTATATGGAGAGGGGTGACCTGGTCCTAGATCAGATTGTATCAGATTATATGGAGAGGGGTGACCTGGTCCTAGATCAGATTGTATCAGATTATATGGAGAGGGGTGACCTGGTCCTACTGAAGACAAAACGGATTACATGGACCAGGAGAGATCTGATCCTAGGTAGGTCCATATAGGCCTAATCAGTGGAATATATAAAACAGTCAAATGTAATTAAAGACTACAATTTTTTTTCTTCCCCCTCACTGTCTGTAAATGTGTCCATTATTTGTTGGTTCTATCAACCATTTTGTCTTGTTTGAAGACAGCGACTCTGTGGGCTTTGCCTGTATACATACCATTAGTATAATTTGTACAGTATTCATTACCATCCTTAACAAGACTCCCACCCCCTCCTTCCTTCTGCCAGTGGCAGTGTATTATCAGTACTCTCCTGGGTATGACTGTGCCAAGAGAGAGAGAAAGAGACAGGGACGGGGAAGAGAGAGAGAGGGGGAGAGAGAGACGGGAGGGATTGACAGAAAGGGAGAGAGAGTGAGGGTAAGAGAGAAAGGGAGAGGGGGGGGGGGAATTGGAGAAAGGGAGAGAGAAGAGAGGGGGGATTAGCTGCCTCGGAGAGAGAGGGGTATAAAGGGAGACAGGAGGAGAGAGAGGTGAATAGCTGCCTCAGAGAGAGAGAGAGCGCGAGAGAGAGAGAGAGCGAGAGAGAGGTATAGAGGGAGACAGGAGGAGAGAGAGGTGAATAGCTGCCTCAGAGAGCGAGAGAGAGAGAGAGCGAGAGAGAGAGAGGTATAGAGGGAGACAGGAGGAGAGAGAGGTGAATAGCTGCCTCAGAGAGAGAGAGAGCGCGAGAGAGAGAGAGCGAGAGAGAGAGAGAGGTATAGAGGGAGACAGGAGGAGAGAGGTGAATAGTTGCTTGGGGTTCTTCTCCATAAAAGGCGTTTCGAGGGAGACACGTTTTAAACACGAGATGGAATGTCACCAAGAAAACAAGGGAGTGAAGAGAGACGCAACACTATGGAGGTACAGTTAGGATCCCAAATAGCACCCTATGGTCCTAGTCAAAAGTAGTGCACTAGTAACTAGATAGTCTGAGCCCTATTCCCTATGGTCCTGGTCAAAAGTAGTGCACTACATAGGTAATAGGGTGCATCCAAAGAGAATACAACACTACACTCACAGGAGAGGGTCATTGGTCAACTAGCATCACATCTCACCCCTGATGAGTTATTAAGTGATTCCTTTCCTTCATTTATTCCAGTGCCCGAAATTCACAAAGCGTCTCAAAGTGTCTCAGACTACGAGTGCTGATGTGGATCTTTTCCTGTTAAATCATAATGAATAATAAATTACCGTTAGCTCAACGCACTCCGATTCTGAGACACTTTAGTGAATACGGACCCGGTTCTTTTTGTTGGTCGTCTTTCTCTACCGGTACCTCTATCCTGTCTCTCTAGCCCCATTTATACCTGGTTCTAACAGTGTCCTGATCTTGTCAACATACTGATTGTGCATACATTTTCAGACATGCGTCTACAGATGGTATTCGAATGTGCCTCTTATCCATCCATTGTGTCCACATTGTGACTGGCATGCGTGTCGTATAGGACTGTTGCTGTGACTGGCTGAATATTGGAAACAACTAGTAGAGACACTGGAATATTCCAGTTATCATGTATTTAATATGTCCTTTTGAAGACCACAATATTATCTGTAAAGTATATTTGTCAGATTACTTGTAATAATACTTGTCAATTTACTTGTCAGATTACTTGTCCGTTTACTTGTCCGTTTACTTGTCAGATTACTTGTCAGATTACTTGTGTCACATGCGTCGTATTGAAGAGACCAAGGCGTAGAGCAGGCGCAGGATAAACTGGGCCGAGGAGACGCACTGGAGGCCAGATGCGTTGAGCCGGCGCACTTCTTCCTGGCTGCCGGCCAACTCTCGCCTGGCAACGCTGTGGAGCCCGTACCGACCGCACCGGACTGTGCGTGCGGATGGGCGAGATAGTGCGCATCACACCGTAATGCATTTCTCGCCCCTCTGCACGCCCGCTCCGCCCGCGCCGCCCGCTCCGCCCGCGCCGCCCGCTCCGTAGTGCCCTTTCCACCAGCCCCATTTCCCGGAATCTCGCGTCGAACTCGGCACTTGACTCCTTAACTGCCTCCGGTTTGCTCCACGGCTCTGTCCTATACGCCCGGGAAGTTAGGTCAGGGCTCCCCCCTGACCTAGCCAAACTACCCGGCTGCCTCTCAGCCTCCTCTTGCTGCCTCTCAGCCTCCTCTTTCCTCCCAGGTCCATGACTCCACGTACCTCCTCCCACGCTGCTTGGTCTTCTTTTGGTGGGTGGTTCTGTCACATGCGTCGTATTGAAGAGTAGTCAGTTTACTTGTCAGTTTACTAGTCAGTTTACTTGTCAGTTTACTAGTCAGTTTACTAGTCAGTTTACTTGTCAGTTTACTAGTCAGTTTACTTGTCAGTTTACTAGTCAGTTTACTTGTAATATTACTTGTCAGTTTACTAGTCAGTTTACTAGTCAGTTTACTAGTCAGTTTACTAGTCAGATTACTTGTAATATTACTTGTCAGTTTACTAGTCAGTTTACTAGTCAGTTTACTTGTCAGTTTACTAGTCAGTTTACTTGTCAGTTTACTAGTCAGTTTACTTGTAATATTACTTGTCAGTTTACTAGTCAGTTTACTAGTCAGTTTACTTGTCAGTTTACTAGTCAGATTGCTTGTAATATTACTTGTCAGTCTGCTTGTCAGTTTGCTTGTCAGTTTACTAGTCAGTTTACTAGTCAGATTACTTGTAATACTACTTGTCAGTTTACTAGTCAGTTTACTAGTCAGTTTACTTGTCAGTTTACTAGTCAGTTTACTTGTCAGTTTACTAGTCAGTTTACTTGTAATATTACTTGTCAGTTTACTAGTCAGATTACTTGTCAGTTTACTAGTCAGATTACTTGTCCGTTTACTTGTCCGTTTACTAGTCAGTTTACTTGTCAGTTTACTTGTAATATTACTAGTCAGTTTACTTGTCAGTTTACTAGTCAGTTTACTTGTCAGTTTACTAGTCAGTTTACTTGTAATATTACTTGTCAGTTTACTAGTCAGATTACTTGTCAGTTTACTAGTCAGATTACTTGTCCGTTTACTTGTCAGTTTACTAGTCAGTTTACTTGTAATATTACTTGTCAGTTTACTAGTCAGTTTACTAGTCAGTTTACTTGTCAGTTTACTAGTCAGATTGCTTGTAATATTACTTGTCAGTCTGCTTGTCAGTTTGCTTGTCAGTTTACTAGTCAGTTTACTAGTCAGATTACTTGTAATACTACTTGTCAGTTTACTAGTCAGTTTACTAGTCAGTTTACTTGTCAGTTTACTAGTCAGTTTACTGTGTCGAGTTTACTAGTCAGTTTACTTGTAATATTACTTGTCAGTTTACTAGTCAGATTACTTGTCAGTTTACTAGTCAGATTACTTGTCCGTTTACTTGTCCGTTTACTAGTCAGTTTACTTGTCAGTTTACTTGTAATATTACTAGTCAGTTTACTTGTCAGTTTACTAGTCAGTTTACTTGTCAGTTTACTAGTCAGTTTACTTGTAATATTACTTGTCAGTTTACTAGTCAGATTACTTGTCAGTTTACTAGTCAGATTACTTGTCCGTTTACTTGTCCGTTTACTAGTCCGTTTACTTGTCAGTTTACTTGTAATATTACTAGTCAGTTTACTAGTCAGATTACTTGTAATATTACTTGTCAGTTTACTAGTCAGTTTACTAGTCAGTTTACTTGTCAGTTTACTATTCAGATTGCTTGTAATATTACTTGTCAGTTTACTAGTCAGATTACTTGTAATATTACTTGTCAGTTTACTAGTCAGTTTACTAGTCAGTTTACTTGTAATATTACTTGTCAGTTTACTAGTCAGTTTACTAGTCAGTTTACTTGTCAGTTTACTAGTCAGATTGCTTGTAATATTACTTCTCAGTCTGCTTGTCAGTTTGCTTGTCAGTTTACTAGTCAGTTTACTAGTCAGATTACTTGTAATATTACTTGTCAGTTTACTAGTCAGTTTACTAGTCAGTTTACTTGTAATATTACTTGTCAGTTTACTAGTCAGTTTACTAGTCAGTTTACTTGTCAGTTTACTAGTCAGATTGCTTGTAATATTACTTGTCAGTCTGCTTGTCAGTTTGCTTGTCAGTTTACTTGTCAGTTTACTAGTCAGATTGCTTGTAATATTACTTGTCAGTTTACTAGTCAGTTTACTAGTCAGTTTACTTGTCAGTTTACTAGTCAGTTTACTTGTAATATTACTTGTCAGTTTACTAGTGAGTTTACTTGTCAGTTTACTAGTCAGTTTACTTGTAATATTACTTGTCCGTTTACTAGTCAGTTTACTTGTCAGTTTACTTGTAATATTACTAGTCAGTTTACTAGTCAGATTACTTGTAATATTACTTGTCAGTTTACTAGTCAGATTACTTGTAATATTACTTGTCAGTTTACTAGTCAGTTTACTAGTCAGTTTACTTGTCAGTTTACTAGTCAGATTGCTTGTAATATTACTTGTCAGTCTGCTTGTCAGTTTGCTTGTCAGTTTACTAGTCAGATTACTAGTCAGTTTACTAGTCAGTTTACTTGTCAGTTTACTTGTAATATTACTTGTCAGTTTACTAGTCAGTTTACTTGTCAGTTTACTTGTCAGTTTACTAGTCAGTTTACTAGTCAGTTTACTTGTCAGTTTACTAGTCAGTTTACTTGTCAGTTTACTAGTCAGTTTACTTGTAATATTACTTGTCCGTTTACTAGTCAGTTTACTTGTAATATTACTAGTCAGTTTACTAGTCAGATTACTTGTAATATTACTTGTCAGTTTACTAGTCAGTTTACTAGTCAGTTTACTTGTCAGTTTACTAGTCAGTTTACTTGTCAGTTTACTAGTCAGTTTACTTGTAATATTACTTGTCAGTTTACTAGTCAGTTTACTAGTCAGTTTACTTGTCAGTTTACTAGTCAGATTGCTTGTAATATTACTTGTCAGTCTGCTTGTCAGTTTGCTTGTCAGTTTACTAGTCAGTTTACTAGTCAGATTACTTGTAATACTACTTGTCAGTTTACTAGTCAGTTTACTAGTCAGTTTACTTGTCAGTTTACTAGTCAGTTTACTAGTCAGTTTACTTGTCAGTTTACTAGTCAGTTTACTTGTAATATTACTTGTCAGTTTACTAGTCAGATTACTTGTCAGTTTACTAGTCAGATTACTTGTCCGTTTACTTGTCCGTTTACTAGTCAGTTTACTTGTCAGTTTACTTGTAATATTACTAGTCAGTTTACTTGTCAGTTTACTAGTCAGTTTACTTGTCAGTTTACTAGTCAGTTTACTTGTAATATTACTTGTCAGTTTACTAGTCAGATTACTTGTCAGTTTACTAGTCAGATTACTTGTCCGTTTACTTGTCCGTTTACTAGTCAGTTTACTTGTCAGTTTACTTGTAATATTACTAGTCAGTTTACTAGTCAGATTACTTGTAATATTACTTGTCAGTTTACTAGTCAGTTTACTAGTCAGTTTACTTGTCAGTTTACTAGTCAGATTGCTTGTAATATTACTTGTCAGTTTACTAGTCAGATTACTTGTAATATTACTTGTCAGTTTACTAGTCAGTTTACTAGTCAGTTTACTTGTAATATTACTTGTCAGTTTACTAGTCAGTTTACTAGTCAGTTTACTTGTCAGTTTACTAGTCAGATTGCTTGTAATATTACTTGTCAGTCTGCTTGTCAGTTTGCTTGTCAGTTTACTAGTCAGTTTACTAGTCAGATTACTTGTAATATTACTTGTCAGTTTACTAGTCAGTTTACTAGTCAGTTTACTTGTAATATTACTTGTCAGTTTACTAGTCAGTTTACTAGTCAGTTTACTTGTAATATTACTTGTCAGTTTACTAGTCAGTTTACTAGTCAGTTTACTTGTCAGTTTACTAGTCAGATTGCTTGTAATATTACTTGTCAGTCTGCTTGTCAGTTTGCTTGTCAGTTTACTTGTCAGTTTACTAGTCAGATTGCTTGTAATATTACTTGTCAGTTTACTAGTCAGTTTACTAGTCAGTTTACTTGTCAGTTTACTAGTCAGATTGCTTGTAATATTACTTGTCAGTCTACTTGTCAGTTTGCTTGTCAGGTTACTAGTCAGTTTACTAGTCAGTTTACTAGTCAGTTTACTAGTCAGTTTACTAGTCAGTTTACTTGTGCGTTCTAAATGGAACCCTATATAATGCGTTCTAAAAGGAACTCTATTTTGTGCATTCTCAATGGAACCCTATATAATGCGTTCTAAATGGAACCCCATATAATGCGTTCTAAATGGAACTCCATATAACACGTTCTAAATGGAACCCCATATAATGCGTTCTAAATGGAACTCCATATAATGCGTTCTAAATGGAACTCCATATAACACGTTCTAAATGGAACTCCATATAATGCGTTCTAAATGGAACTCCATATAACACGTTCTAAATGGAACTCCATATAACGCGTTCTAAATGGAACTCCATATAATGCGTTCTAAATGGAACTCCATATAATGCGTTCTAAATGGAACTCCATATAATGCGTTCTAAATGGAACTCCATATAATGCGTTCTAAATGGAACTCCATATAATGCGTTCTAAATGGAACTCCATATAATGCGTTCTAAATGGAAACATAAAAAAAAGGTTACATTTAAAAAAAATAATAAGGGCCCGAAAGGGAATACATACAGTAGAAGTCGGAAGTTTACATACACTTTAGCCAAATGCATTTAAACTCAGTTTTTCACAATTCCTGACATTTAATCCTAGTAAAAATTCCCTGTCTTAGGTCAGTTAGGATCACCACTTTATTTTAAGAATGTGAAATGTCAGAATAATAGTAGAGAGAAGGATTTATTACAGCTTTTATTTCTTTTATCACATTCCCAGTGGGTCAGAAGTTTACATACACTCAATTAGTATTTGGTAGCATTGCCTTTAAATTGTTCAGCTTGGGTCAAATGTTTTGGGAAGCCTTGCACAAGCTTCTCCAAAATAAGTTGGGTGAATTTTGGCTGACAAGCTTTTTCAGAGCTGCACCAAAAATGTTCTGTAGGATTGAGATCAGGGCTTTGTGATGACCACTCAAATACCTTGACTTTGTTGTCCTTAAGCCATTTTGCCACAACTTTGGAAGTATGCTTGGGGTCATTGTCCATTTGGAAGACCCATTTGTGACCAAGCTTTAATAATTTCCTGACTGATGTATTGAGATGTTGCTACAATATATCCACATATGTTTCATTCCTCATGATGCCATCTATTTTGTGACGTGCACCAGTCCCTCCTGCAGCAAAGCACCCCCACAACATGATGCTGCCACCCCCATGCTTCACGGTTGGGATGGTATTTTTCGCTTGTAAGCCTCCCCCTTTTTGATCCAAACATAATGATGGTCATTATGGCCAAACAGTTCTATTTTTGTTTCATCAGACCAGAGGACATTTCTCCAAAAAGTACGATCTTTGTCCCCATGTGCAGTTGCAAACCGTAGTCTGGCTTTTTTATGGCAGTTTTGGAGCAGTGGCTTCTTCCTTGCTGAGCGGCCTTTCAGGTTATGTCGATATTGGACTCGTTTTACTGTGGATATAGATACTTTTGTACCTGTTACCTCCAGCATGTTCACAAGGTCCTTTGCTGTTGTTCTGGGATTGATTTGCACTTTTCGCACCAAAGTATTAATCTCTAGGAGACAGAACGCGTCTCCTTCCTGAGTGGTATGATGGCTGCGTGGTCCCATGGTGTTTATACTTGCGTACTATTGTTTGTACAGATGAACATTGTACCTTCAGGCACTAGGGAAATTGCTCCCAAGGATGAACAAGACTTGTACAGCCTAACCAAGAAAGTCCCGGACACAGTCAATTTTGTGCTGGAATAAAAACCTATTTCAACAGATGCCATTTTCATTGAGCACGCTTCTTAGTCCAGTACTAGGTTTAAGACTAATCTGTGTCCGTCCGGGAAACCAACCCCAATTGTGTTTTGATACAGTAAGCCTGTGGTTATTTAAACTAGTGTAAATTTCGAAGGGGGGAAAAGTGACTGTATACTGTAGGTAGTTGTGGAGACTTGGTTGGTGCTGTTGCCTGTAGGGAGCGAAGCTACATCTACTGGGGGGGTAAATTATGACACATTCTGCTACACTACTGTGACGCCGTTGCGGCATGACCTCACAATGGGGTCAGTGTTCTGCATACTGCCTCTTCATTCCAGGCCTGGATTCAAAACACTATTCAAAATCTTTCAAATACTCTCCTGAGCGTTTGCTTGAGGCCTGCCCCCTGCATGCCAGATAGGCAGGGTTTACCATTGTATTTTTTATTTTCTATGTATTTAACTTTTTTTTAACCTTGAAGTCAAGGTACATAGTAAGGAATTAGTAATACAAATACAACTATACAAAACATAGATTTAGAATGATGAAAAAACACTTACTTTTGTCTGTGATTAGGTCATTTACCACTACCCTGAAATAGTGCGTCTAATTGTAAGGTATTCTGCAATGAGTTCCATATAATTGGCTCGTCTGTCACGGTAGGCAAGATCAGGCTCAGTTCAAGCACAGCTGAAGTGTTTGAAATATTTTGAATAGTGTTTAAACCCAGGTCTGATGAGGTACCCATTCCAAAGCTCTAACTGGGTGGCTAAACACTGTGACAAACACCAAACCTGGGACCGTATTCACACAGCATCTCAGAGTAGGACCCCCCCCCTCCCCCTGTTTCACACAGCGTCTCAGAGTAGGACCCCCCCCCCCCCCCCCCCCCCCGTTTCACACAGCGTCTCAGAGTACGAGCCCCCCCCTGTTTCACACAGCGTCTCAGAGTACGAGCCCCCCCCGTTTCACACAGCGTCTCAGAGTACGACCCCCCCCCCCCCCCCCCCTGTTTCACACAGCGTCTCAGAGTAGGAGCCCCCCCTGTTTCATTCAGTCCTATTAATTATGATCTAAAAAGGGAATAATTGATTGTAAATCAGCACTCCTATCCTGAGCAACATGGTAATCCATCCCGTGGCGCACTTCACTACCCACCTCTGCATCTCAAATGGCACAATGGTTCTACTTAGTGCACTACTTTTGACCAGAGCCCTATCTGCCCTGGTCAAAAGTAGTGCACTACATAGGGAGTGGGGTGCCATTTGGGATGCCCCCACCCCCTGTCTGAATAGAGTTATTAAGCTCATTAGTGTAGGACTGTTTCATTCTCCGTAGGTCAAGGACAGAAACGGCTGTATATCATTCTGTGTAACGGTCCAAACCGCCACCCACAGGGCTCTGGTTAAAGTCCTAACACTAGGTGCTTTATCAAAGCTAAGCTACCTCTCTCACTCACTCCCTGACTCGCGCCTTTTCACTCCCTGACTCGCGCCTTTTCACTCCCTGACTTGCCCCTTTTCACTCCTTGACTCGCCCCTCTTCACTCCCTGACTCGCCCCATTTCACTCCCTGACACGCCCCATTTCACTCCCTGAGTCCTCCCATTTTCACCCCGACTCCCTCATCTTCACTCCCTGACTCCCTCATCTTCACTCCCTGAGTCCTCCCATTTTCACCCCCGACTCCCTCATCTTCACTCCCTGACTCCCTCATCTTCACTCCCTGACTCCCTCATCTTCACTCCCTGACTCGCCCCTTTTCACTCCCTGACTCGCCCCTTTTCACTCCCTGACTCGCCCCTTTTCACTCCCTGACTCGCCCCTCTTCACTCCCTGACTCTCCCCCCTTCACTCCCTGACTCGCCCCTCTTCACCCCGACTCCCCCCATGATCACTCCCTGACTCCCCCATCTTCCCTCCCTGACTCCTCCCCACTTCACTCCCTGAGTCCTCCCATCTTCACCCCCTGACTCCCTCATCTTCACTCCCTGACTCCCCATCTTCACTCCCTGACTCCCTCATCTTCACTCGCTGACTCCCCATCTTCACTCCCTGACTCCTCCCAACTTCACTCCCTGAGTCCTCCCATTTTCACTCCCTGACTCGCCCCATCTTCACCCCCTGACTCCCTCATCTTCACTCCCTGACTCCCCCATCTTCACTCCCTGACTCCCCCATCTTCACTCCCTGACTCCCCCTCACTCCCTGACTCCCCCATCTTCACTCCCTGACTCCCCCATCTTCACTCCCTGACTCCCCCATCTTCACTCCCTGACTCCCCCATCTTCACTCCCTGACTCCCCCCTCTTAACAACCGTTTTATTTGGATCGAAATAGCAGCAAACATGTATTTGTAAATTTGCTAATTTGTAATTACTTCACTAGTATGGCCTATTTATTGCCTTACCTCCTTACGCCATTTGCACACACTGTATATAGACATATTCTGTTGTGTTATTGACTGTATTGACTTGCTTTATCTTGGCCAGGTCGCAGTTGTAAATGAGAACTTGTTCTCAACTGGCCTACCTGGTTAAATAAAGGTGAAATATATATATATTTTTAAATGTATTTGACACCCTATCTGACAGCCAGTTGAAAAGATATTAAGGGGTATTTAATGGGCGATCTGATCTCTGACTTTGTACCTTGACAGTGCCTGAGGTTAATAAACCTGTCAGATGCCTTAAACCTGTCTCTACCTGTCTGTGTCTGTCCCAGACTGTGTCTATACCTGTTTGTGTCTGTCCCAGTCTGTCTCCACCTGTCTGTGTCTGTCCCAGTCTGTGTCTCTGCCTTTCTGTGTCTCTACCAGTCTGTCTCTACCTGTCTGTGTCTGTCCCAGTCTGTCTCTACCTGTCTGTGTCTCTGCCAGTCTGTCTATACCTGTCTGTGTCTGTACCTGTCTGTGTCTGTCCCAGTCTGTGTCTCTACCTGTCTGTGTCTCTACCAGTCTGTCTCTACCTGTCTGTGTCTGTCCCAGTCTGTCGCTACCTGTCTGTGTCTCTCCCAGTCTGTCTCTACCTGTCTGTGTCTCTCCCAGTCTGTCTCTACCTGTCTGTGTCTCTCCCAGTCTGTCTCTACCTGCCTGTGTCTCTACCAGTCTGTCTCTACCTGTCTGTGTCTCTACCAGTCTGTCTCTACCAGTCTGTCTCTACCTGTCTGTGTCTGTCCCAGTCTGTCTCTACCTGTCTGTGTCTGTCCCAGCCTGTCTCTACCTTTCTGTGTCTGTCCCCATCTGTGTCTCTACCTGTCTGTGTCTCTACCAGTCTGTCTCTACCTGTCTGTGCCTCTACCAGTCTGTCTCTACCTGTCTGTGTCTGTCCCAGTCTGTGTCTACCTGTGTCTACCTGTTTGTGTCTGTCCCAGTCTGTTTCTCTACCTGTCTGTGTCTGTCCCAGTCTGTCGCTACCTGTCTGTCTCTACACCTAAAGAGGTTTCCCTGGAAAATGCTTTTTAGTCCAGAATTGGGCTTAATCTGTGTCTGGTAAACTGTCCCCTAAAGACCTTGTCGATAGGTTAGGACCTCTAGGTGTGAAAGCTAAGGTATGTGTTAGACACAAGGCTGAAGGGAACCAGGTTCCTTTGTCTGTGTCACACCCTGATCTGTTTCACCTGTCTTTGTGCTTGTCCTGTCAAGTGCTACCAGTGTGTTCACGTGCTTCCTGTGCTCTAGTTTTTGTTTTTCTTATTCTTCCCGGTTCTGACCTTTCTGCCTGTCCTGACCCTGATCCTGCCTGCCGTCCTGTGCCTGCCTGACTCTGATTTGGATTACAACCCTTTGTCTGTCTTGACTTAACTTTTCCCTGCCCCTGAACTAATAAACTCTGAGACTCGTACTATCTGCCTCCTGTGTCTGCATCTGGGTCTTAGCCTGAGCCGTGATAGTATGAACTGGCCATGACTGACCCAGCAGACTCAGACCAGCTCCACAACGCTGTCTCCCAGCAAGGAGCCACCATTGGAAGACACAAGGAGTTACTGCAATGCCTTATGGAGGGACTCCATACCCTGGCAGAACGTCATGACCATGCGTTCGATACATTGCTGGAGCAATTCCGCAGATTCCCTGCTAGGCAGCAAGCCACACCAGTAATCCACCGGACTCTCAGCAACCCGCCACCAGCGGCGTACTTCCCAGCCTACCCCACGGCGGTGTAGGAGCAACAGTCTGCCTTTTGCCTTAGTCTGGAGGAGTTTGTGGCGGAGGTACGTAAGGTGTTCGATTCTCCGTTGTCCGAGAGAGAGGTTGAGGATTTTTGCACGTTGGCGGCTGAGAGTGCCTGGAACCCAGAAGCCTTGTTCGACATGTTCTCTCATGGATCATCGGAGGTGATTTAAAGATGAGCTCGCAGCCCATGGACCTCGACTCCTTCATAGCCTTAACCATCCGGATCGATGGGCGGCTAGGCTACAGGAACATAGCAGTGAGAGGGAATCTGTTCCCTGTCGCCCTCGCTCATCCTCGATTCCCACCTCGCCTCAGAGGAATCTCGGGAATCCCCGAAGTCTACATTTCCTAGTGAATCCGATGTCAACCAAGTTCTCTTGGGAATCACCGAGGCCTGCCGACTCACCTCCTCCGGAGCCTATGCAACTGGGCAGGGCTAGATTGTCTCCTGCTGAGCACTTACGCAGACTAAACACCAAGAGCTGCCTGTATTGTGCAGCTATGGGACATTTCTTATCTACCTTCCCATTAAAATACCAGGCTCGTCAGTAGGTACAAGTACACTGGTGAGCCATACAGGGAATTTCCAATCCCTTACTAGTCATAACACCCTCTATGCTACCCTGTTGTGGGGAGGCCAGTCCAAATCCATCCAGGTGCTCATTGACTCTGGGGCCGACGAGAGCATTATGGACACTACCCTGGCATCCCTTTCCATTCCGATGGACGTCAGAGCGCTGGATGGGTGCTCGATTGGAAGTGTCAACCACAGTATGGTTCCTATCCACCTGTGAGTGTCAGGCAACCACAGTGAATCCATGCAGTTTCTTCTCCTGGAGTCTCCTCATTTACCCATGATTTTGGGATTTTCATGGCCCCAGAGGTACAATCCCCTTATCAACTGGGCTACGGGGTCCATCATGGGTTGGAGCCCATTTTGTTAAGCTCATTGTCTGAAGTTGATTGAGCCTGCCCCGGGACGTCTCCCTACCGGCTTGGGAAAAACTTCGTGTCTCTCCGCCGTTCCCGCGAAGTACCAGGACATACGGGAGGTTTTCAACTCTGCCCGAGCCACATCTCTTCCGCCGTATCAGCCCTACGACAGTGCTATCAACCTTCTTCTGGGTACTGCACCGCCTCAGGGGCGACTTCATTCCCTATCGGGTCCGGAGACCAAAGTGATGGAAGGTTATATTGCTAATTGTTTGTCCATTCAAATAAAATCTAATTGATCAGAAATACAGTGTAGACATTGATAATGTTGTAAATGACTATTGTAGCTGGAAACGGCACATTTTTTATGGAATATCTACATTGGCGTACAGAGACCCATTATCAGCAACAATCCCTCCTGTGTTCCAATGGCACGTTCTGTTAGCTAATCCAAGTTTATCATTTTAAAAGGCTAATTGATCATTAGACAACCCTTTTGCAATTATGTTAGCACAGCTGAAAACTGATGTCCTGATTAAAGAAGCAATAAATCTGGCCTTCTTTAGACTAGTTGAGTATCTGGAGCATCAGCATTTGTGGGTTCGATTACAGACTCAAAATGGCCAAAAACAAAGAACTTTCTTCTGAAACTCGTCAGTCTATTTTTGTTCTGAGAAATGAAGGCTATTCCATTGCCAAGAAACTGAAGCACTGCCTTTAAATTGTTTAACTTGGGTCAAACGTTTTGGGTAGCCTTCCACAAGCTTCCCACAATAAGTTGAGTGAATTTTGGCCCATTCCTCCTGACAGAGCTAATGTAACTGAGTCAGGTTTGTAGGCCTCCTTGCTTGCACACGCTTTTTCAGTTCTGCCCACACATTTTCTATAGGATTGAGGTCAGGGCTTTGTGATCGCCACTCTAATATCTTGACTTTAATGTCCTTAAGCCATTTTGCCACAACTTTGGAAGTATGCTTGGGGTCATTGTTCATGTGGAAGACCCATTTTCGACCAAGCTTTAACTTCCTGACTGATGTCTTGAGATGTTGCTTCAATATATCCACATCATTTTCCTACCTCATGATGCCATCTATTTTGTGAAGTGCACCAGTCTCTCCTGCAGCAGAGCACCCCCACAACATGATGCTGCCACCCCTGTGCTTCATGGTAGAATCCCTGTTGCTCATTTGGTAGAGCATGGTGTGTGCAACACCAGGGTTGTGGGTTCGACTCCCACGGTGGGCCAGTACAAACATATATATTTTTTTAAAGTCTGTGAAATGTATGCATTCACTACTGTAAGTTGCTCTGGATAAGAGCGTCTGCTAAATGACTAAAATGTAAATGTAATGGTGTTCTTCGGCTTGCAAGGCTCCCTCTTTTTCCTCCAAACATAACGATGGTCATTATGGCCAAACAGTTCTATTTTTGTTTCATCAGACCAGAGAACATTTCTCCAAAAAGTACGATCTTTGTCCCTATGTGCAGTTGCAAACCGTAGTCTGGCTTTTTTAATGGAGGTTTTGGAGCAGTGACTTCTTCCTTGCTGAGCTGCCTTTCAGGTTACGTCGATATATAGGACTCGTTTTACTGTGGATATATATACTTTTGTACCTGTTTCTTCCAGCATCTTCACAACGTCCTTTGCTGTTGTTCTGGGATTGATTTGCACTTTTCGCACCAAAGTACATTCTTCTCTAGGAGACAGAACGTGTCTCCTTCCTGAGTGGTATGACGGCTGCGTGGTCCCATGGTGTTTATACTTGCGTACAATTGTTTGTACAGATGAACGTGGTACCTTCAGGAGTTTGGAAATTGCTCCCAAGGATGAACCACTTGTTGAGGTCTACCATTTTTTTCTGAGGTCTTGGCTGATTTCTTTTGATTTTCCCACGACGTCAAGCAAAGAGCCACTGAGTTTGAAGGTAGGCCTTGAAATACATCCACAGTGGTTGAAAAACGAGGTTTAATGACTCCAACCTAAGTGTATGTAAACTTCTGACTTCAACTGTAGATATTCCATAAAAAAAAAAAAACATTTCCAGCTACAATAGTCATTTACAACATTAACAATGTCTACACTGTATTTCTGATCAATTTGATGTTATTTTTATGGACAATTTTTTTTGCTTTTCTTTCAAAAACAAGGACATTTCTAAGTGATCCCAAACTTTTGAACAGTAGTGTATGTCTCACAGCCCTTTGTCTCATGTTTCCAGGCCCACCCCTCTCCCCCCCATATCATCGACGGCCAACCAGCGTACATTGTAAGGCGCCTCCTGAAGGTTTGACCGTGGGGCAGGGGTTTCCAGTACCTGGTTGACTGACCTTTTGCCTGCCCCTTTAACTAATAAACTCTGAGACTCGTACTATCTGCTTCCTGTGTCTGCGTCTGAGTATTAGCCTGAGCCGTGACAGTCTGATGTTTTCATATTCACACAATCTAACAACAGAATCAAAATAAGCCTTTTTTTACTTGTTCTGATAATGAGTGAGGAGGCGCGAGGTGTCAGACGATGTGGGTGACAGCGTTTTCAGGTTCGGTATCTTGAAGATGAATCCTGAAGGCTCCTGGAAATAAAAACAATCTCATTAGACAGATAATTGTTCAACTACGAGAGCCCTATAATAGTGGACTGTGTGGCTCAGTTGGTGATAGTGTACCGCTATGTGAATCTAAATAGACTGAACTGCCTCCCAAATGGCACCCTATTCCCTATATAGTGCACTATTTTTGACTAGAGTCTTATGGCCATTTGGGACGTAGCCAGATTGCTGTGCATGTGCAGGGGAGCTTGCTTCTCTCTCCTGCCATGTGATAGCTGCATGACACTGATGCTGTGTGAATGAGTCAGCCTGACAACAAATGCTGACAAATACAGCTTCTCTCTCGCTTCACACAGATTAGCATTTATTGGGATGACTCATGTACCGGAGGCAGCTCTGCAGAATGGTCACTAGCTGGCACAGCCACAAAGTATAAAATCTTATTTTTAAATATAACCTAACTTTAATTAACCCTTTACCACACTGCTGACCCTGATGACTAATCCTAACCTTAACCCGTTACCACACTGCTTACCCTAATGACTAATCCTAACCTTAACCCGTTACCACACTGCTAACCCTAATGACTAATCCTAACCTTAACCCGTTACCACACTGCTAACCCTAATGACTAATCCTAACCTTAATCCGTTACCACACTGCTAACCCTAATGACTAATCCTAACCTTAACCCTTTACCACACTGCTAACCCTAATGACTAATCCTAACCTTAACCCTTTACCACACTGCTAACCCTAATGACTAATCCTAACCTTAATCCGTTACCACACTGCTAACCCTAATGACTAATCCTAACCTTAATCCGTTACCACACTGCTAACCCTAATGACTAATCCTAACCTTAACCCGTTACCACACTGCTAACCCTAATGACTAATCCTAACCTTAACCCGTTACCACACTGCTAACCCTAATGACTAATCCTAACCTTAACCCGTTACCACACTGATAACCCTAACGACTAATCCTAACCTTAACCCGTTACCACACTGCTAACCCTAATGACTAATCCTAACCTTAACCCTTTACCACACTGCTAACCCTTAAATGAAGACCAAAAAGCTCATTTTCGTTTTCATGAATTTTTACAATAGAGGCCAATTTTAACTTTGCAGCTGGCACATCTAGCGGAAATCTCTCAGTTCTGCCTTCAGGACAAGTGTTTGCTTGTGTTGGATGTCATCCTGCTCCGCGTGGTAAAGGAATATTGCTGAGTCAGATGTTGACAGATACTGGTTGACAGGTTCAGGAGAATGGAGTGGTCATTAACAGCAGTGGTTCTCAACTGGTTTTATGCCTCGGGACACAAATTGGAACAGGTTGTCTCAGTAGTGACACATCACAGAAAAACATAGCCAACATGCCACCAGGAAATAAATTTTTAATGATATATTGATTGATATTCAATGTAGCAATTTATATGACATTAGTAAGGGGAAAAAGTTTTCCACCTTTAAATAATCCATTTTGCTCATATTCTTGATGGAGCTTAAAATCAAGCAAAATCAATCAAATCCGCTAAATAACACTGCTAACAGCTCTACACTGAATATACAAAACATCAGTGGTGTAAAGTACTTAAGTAAAAATGCTTTCAAGTACTACTTAAGTAGTTTTTGGGTGTATCTGTACTTTACTTTACTATTTACATTTTTTAACAACTTTTACTTTTACTTCACTACATTCCTAAAGAAAATGATGTACTTTTTACTCCAAACATTTTCCCTGACACCTAAAAGTACTCATTACATTTTGAATGCTTAGCAGGACAGAAAAATGGTCTAATTCACACACTTATCAAGAGAAGATCCTGGTCGTCCCTACTGTCTTTGATTTGGTGGACTCACTAAACACATGCTTCGTTTGTAAATGATGTCTGAGTGTTGGAGTGTGCTCCTGGCTATCCGTAAATTAAACAAAACGGTGCAGTTTGGTTTGTTTAATATAAGAAATTTGAAATGATTTATACTTGTACTTTGATTTTTGATACTTAAGTATATTTTAGCAATTACATTTACTTTAAAACTTAAGTATATTTAAAACCAAATACTTTAAGACTTACAAGTATGATTTTACTGGGTGACTTTCACTTTTACTTGAGTCATTTTCTATTAAGGTATCTTTACTATTACTCAAGTATGACAATTGGATACTTTTTCCATCAATAAAAAACTTTAGGAACACCTGCTCTTTCCTTGACATAGACTGACCAGGTGAATCCTGGTGAAAGCTATGATCCCTTATTGATGTCACCTGTTAAATCCACTTCAATCAGTGTAGATGAAGGGGAGGAGACAGGTTAAATAAAGATTTTTAAGCTTTGAGATAAGTGAGACATGGATTGTGTATGTGTGTTGTTCAGAGGGTGAATGGGCAAGATAACAGATTGAAGTGCCTTTGAACAGTATGGTAGTAGGTGCCAGGCACACCGGTTTGAGTGTGTCAAGAACTGCAACGCTGCTGGGTTTATCACGCTCAACAGTTTTCCGTTTGTATCAACAATGGTCCACCAGCCAAAGGACATCCAGCCATCTTGACACAACTGTGGGAAGCATTGGAGTCAACATGGGCCAGCATCCCTGTGAAATGCTTCGACACCTTGTAGAGTCCATGCCCTGATGAATAGAGGCTGTTCTGATTTACAGTGCATACTGGGCAGGTCTGAGTCAGGTAGAGCGAGAGAGAGAGTGTGAGCGAGAGTGAGCTTACACAAACCCACAAATCATTTTTAAACATATTTAAAACAAATATAATACAATACAAATACATACAATACACTACCAATACCAATGCAATACCAATATCAATACCAATGCAATAACAATTCAATACCAATACCAATTCAATACCAATACTAATACAATACCAATACAATACCAATATCAATACCAATATCAATATCAATACCAATACAATACAATACCAATACAATACCAATACAATACCAATACCAATACCAACATCAATACCAATATCAATACAATACCAATACCAATACCAATACCAATATCAATACCAATACCAATACAATAACAATACCAATACAATACAATACAATACCAATACAATACAATACCAATACCAATACAATACCAATACCAATACAATACAATACCAATACAATACAATACCAATACCAATACAATACCAATACAATACCAATATCAATACAATACCAATACAATACCAATACAATACCAATACAATACCAATACCAATACATTACCAATACCAATACAATACCAATACCAATACCAATACCAATACAATACCAATATCAATACCAATACCAATACCAATACAATACCAATATCAATACCAATACAATACCAATACAATACCAATACAATACCAATATCAATACCAATATCAATACAATACCAATACCAATACCAATACCAATACCAATACCAATATCAATACCAATACAATACCAATACCAATACAATACCAATATCAATACCAATTCAATACCAATACAATACCAATACCAATACCAATATCAATACCAATACAATACCAATATCAATACCAATACAATACCAATACCAATACAATACCAATACAATACCAATTCAATACCAATACAATACCAATACAATACCAATACAATACCAATATCAATACCAATTCAATACCAATTCAATACCAATACAATACCAATACCAATACAATACCAATACCAATACCAATATCAATATCAATACCAATACCAATATCAATACCAATACCAATACCAATACCAATACAATACCAATACCAACACCAATACCAATACCAATACCAATACCAACACCAATACCAATACCAATACAATATCAATACCAATACCAATACCAACACCAATACCAATACCAATACCAATACAATACCAATACCAATACCAATACCAACACCAATACCAATACCAATACCAATACCAATTCAATACCAATACCAATACAATACCAATACCAATTCAATACCAATACCAATACAATACCAATATCAATACAATACCAATATCAATACAATACAATACCAATACAATACCAATACCAATTCAATACCAATACAATACCAATATCAATACAATTCAATACCAATACCAATACCAATACCAATACCAATTCAATACCAATACCAATACCAATACAAATACCAATATCAATACCAATACCAATACAATACCAATACCAATTCAATACCAATACAATACCAATATCAATACCAATACCAATACCAATACCAATACAATACAATACCAATACCAATACAATACCAATACCAATACCAATACAATACCAATACCAATACCAATACCAATACCAATATCAATACCAATACCAATACCAATACAATACCAATACAATACAAATACAATACCAATACAATACCAATACAATACCAATACCAATACCAATACAATACCAATATCAATACAATACCAATATCAATACAATACCAATACCAATACAATAACAATACCAATATCAATACAATACCAATACCAATACAATACCAATACCAATACAATACAATACCAATACCAATTCAATACCAATTCAATAACAATATCAATACCAATACAATACCAATACCAATACAATACCAATACAATACCAATACCAATACAATACCAATACCAATACCAATACAATACCAATACCAATACAATACCAATATCAATACCAATACCAATACAATACCAATACCAATACCAATACCAATACCAATACAATACCAATACAATACCAATACAATACCAATACCAATACAATACCAATACCAATACCAATACCAATACAATACCAATATCAATACCAATACCAATACAATACCAATACCAATACCAATTCAATACCAATTCAATAACAATATCAATACCAATACCAATACCAATACAAATATCAATACCAATTCAATACCAATACAATACAATACCAATACAATACCAATACAATACAATACCAATACAATACAATACCAATACAATACCAATACCAATACCAATACCAATACAATACCAATACAATACAATACCAATACAATACCAATACCAATACAATACCAATACAATACCAATACAATACAATACAATACAATATCAACATAATATCAATACCAATACCAATACAATACCAATACAATACCATACCAATACCAATACCTATACAATACCAATACCAATACAATACAATACCAATACAATTCAATACAATACAATACCAATACCAATACAATATCAATACCAATATCAACATAATATCAATACCAATATCAATACTAATTCAATACCAATACCAATACCAATACCAATACAATACCAATACAATACAATACAATATCAACATAATACCAATACCAATACAATACCAATATCAATACCAATACCAATACCAATACAATACCAATATCAATACAATACCAATACAATACAATACCAATACCAATACAATACCAATACCAATTCAATACCAATACAATACCAATATCAATACCAATACCAATACAATATCAATACCAATATAATACAATACCAATACCAATTCAATACCAATTCAATAACAATATCAATTCCAATACAATACCAATACAATACAATACAATACCAATACAATACAATACCAATACCAATACAATACCAATATCAATACCAATACCAATACAATATCAATACCAATACCAATACAATACCAATTCAATACCAATTCAATAACAATATCAATACCAATACAATACCAATACAATACAATACCAATACCAATACAATACTATACCAATTCAATACCAATTCAATAACAATATCAATACCAATATCAATACCAATACCAATACAATACCAATATCAATACCAGTACCAATACCAATACAAATATCAATACCAATTCAATACCAATACAATACAATACCAATACAATACCAATACAATACAATACCAATACAATACAATACCAATACAATACAATACAATACCAATACAATACAATACCAATACCAATACAATACCAATATCAATACCAATACCAATACAATACCAATACAATACAATACCAATACAATACCAATACCAATACAATACCAATACAATACCAATACAATACAATACAATACAATATCAACATAATATCAATACCAATATCAATACCAATTAAATACCAATACCAATACAATACCATACCAATACCAATACAATACAATACCAATACCAATACAATACCAATATCAATACCAATACCAATACAATATCAATACCAATACCAATACAATACCAATTCAATACCAATTCAATAACAATATCAATACCAATACAATACCAATACAATACAATACCAATACCAATACAATACTATACCAATTCAATACCAATTCAATAACAATATCAATACCAATATCAATACCAATACCAATACAATACCAATATCAATACCAATACCAATACCAATACAAATATCAATACCAATTCAATACCAATACAATACAATATCAATACAATACCAATACAATACAATACCAATACAATACAATACCAATACAATACAATACAATACCAATACAATACAATACCAATACCAATACAATACCAATATCAATACCAATACCAATACAATACCAATACAATACAATACCAATACAATACCAATACAATACCAATACAATACCAATACAATACAATACAATACAATATCAACATAATATCAATACCAATATCAATACCAATTAAATACCAATACCAATACAATACCATACCAATACCAATACCTATACAATACCAATACCAATACAATAAAATACCAATACAATTCAATACAATACAATACCAATACCAATACAATATCAATACCAATATCAACATAATATCAATACCAATATCAATACTAATTCAATACCAATACCAATACCAATACCAATACAATACCAATACAATACAATATCAACATAATATCAATACCAATATCAATACCAATATCAATATCAATAACAATACAATACAATACCAATACCAATACCAATACAATACCAATACAATACCAATACAATACCAATACCAATACCAATTCAATACAATACAATACCAATACAAAACAATATCAATACCAATACAATACAATACAATACCAATTCAATACAATACAATACCAATACCAATACAATACCAATACAATACCAATTCAATACAATACAATACCAATACAAAACAATATCAATACAATACAATACCAATACCAATACAATACCAATACAAAACCAATACAATACAATACCAATACCAATACAATACCAATACAAAACAATACCAATACCAATACCAATACAATACATTACAATACCAATACAAAACAATACCAATACCAATACAATACAGTACAATACCAATACAATACAATACCAATACAATACCAATACCAATACAATACAATACAATACCAATACAATACCAATACCAATACCATACAATACAATACAATACAATACCAATACCAATACAATACAATAACAATAGCAATACCAATACCAATTCAATACAATAGAATACAATACCAATACAATACAATACCAATATAATACAATAACAATACAATACCAATACAATACAATAACAATACCAATACCAATTCAATACAATACCAATACAATACCAATACCAATACAATACAATAACAATACCAATACCAATACAATACAATAACAATACAATACCAATACCAATTCAATACAATACAATACCAATACAATACCAATACAATGCACTACCAATACAATACAATACCAATACCAATACCAATACCAATTCAATTCAATACAATACAATACCAATACCAATATAATACCAATTCAATACCAATATCAATACAAATTCAATACCAATTCAATACCAATACAATACCAATGCCAATAAAATATCAACACAATACAAAACAATACCAATACAATACAAATATCAATATAATATTAATATAATATCAACACAATACAAAACAATACCAATACAATACAAATATCAATATAATATTAATATAATATCAATACAATACCAATACAATACCAATACAATACAAATATCAATATAATATTAATATAATATCAATACCAATATCAATACAATACCAATACAATACCAATACAATATCAATATAATATCAATATAATATCAATACCAATATCAATATAATACCAATACCAATACCAATATCAATGTCAATACAATACAAAACAATACCAATAACAATACCAATACAAAACAATACCAATACAATATCAATATAATACCAATACCAATACAATACAAATACAATACCATTACAATACAATACCAATACAATACCAATACAATACAATTCCAATACAATATCAATATAATACCAATACCAATACAATATCAATATAATACCAATACCAATACAATACCAATACCAATACAATATCAATATAATACCAATACCAATACATTACAATACCAATACCATACAATACCAATACAATATCAATATAATACCAATACCAATACAATACCAATATCAAACCAATATAATACCACTACCACTACCACTACCACACCATACCAATACCACTACCACACCAATACCAATACCAAACCATACCATACCATACCATACCATACCATACAATACAATACAATACAATACAATAACAATAACAATACCAATACCAATACCAATACAATACAATACAATACAATACAAATACAAATACAAATACAATACAATACAATACCAATACCAATACCAATACCAATACCAATACAATACCAATACCAATACCATACAATACCATACAATACAATACAATACAATACAATACCAATACCAATACCAATACCAATACAATATCAATACAATACCAATATAATACCAATACCAATACAATACCAATACAATACCAATACCATACCATCTGTCAGATGAAGCAGATGCTAAGCTACAGGACTGTTTTGCTAGTACAGACTGGAATATGTTTCGGGATTCTTTCGATGGCATTGAGGAGTACACCACATCAGTCACTGGTTTTAGCAATAAGTGCATTGATGACATCGTTCCCTACAGTGACAGTACGTACATACCCCAACCAGAAGTAATAGATTAAAGGCAACATCTGCACTGTAGAGCTGCCACTTTCAATGAGCGGGACTCTAACCCGGAAGCTTATAAGAAATCCCCCTTTGCCCTCCGACGAACCATCAGACAGGCAAAGCATCAATACAGGACTAAGATCGAATTGTACTATACCGACTCTGAAGCTTGTCGGATGTGTCAGGGCTTGCAAACTATTACAAACTACAAAGGGAAGCACAGCCGAGACCTGCCCAGTGACACAAGCCTACCAGACGAGCTACATTACATCTATGCTCGCTTCGAGGCAAGTAACACTGAAGCATGCATGAGAGCATCAGCTGTTCCGGACGACTGTGTGATGACGCTCTCCGCAGCCGATGTGAGTAAGACATTTAAACAGGTCAACATTCAAAAGGCCGCAGGGCGGACGGATTATCAGGACTTGTACTCCGAGCATGCGCTGACCAACTGGCAAGTGTCTTCACTGACATTTTCAAACTCTCCCTGTCTGAGTCCGTAATACCAACATGTTTCAAGCAGATCACCATAGTCCCTGTGCCCAAGAACACTAAGGTAACCTGCCTAAATGACTACCAACCCGTAGCACTCACATCTGTAGCCATGAAGAGCTTTGAAAGGTTGTCATGGCTCACATCAACACCATTATCCCAGAAAGCCTAGACACACTCCAATCAGAGGAAGGCCCTAAAAATTGTCAAAGACCCCAGCCACCCCAGTCATAGACTGTTCTCTCTACTACCACATGGCAAGCGGTACCAGAGTGCCAAGTCTAGGACTAAAAGGCTTGTCAACAGTTTTTACCCCCAAGCCATAAGACTCCTGAACAGGTAATCAAATGGCTACCCGGACTATTTGAACTGTGTGCCCCCCAACCCCTCTTTTACGCTGCTGATACACTCTGTTTATCATATAAGCATAGTCGCTTTAACTATACACTCATGTACATACTACCTCAATTGTCCCGACCAACCAGTGCTCCCGCACATTGGCTAACCGGGCTATCTGCATTGTGTCCCACCACCCGCCAACCCCTCTTTTTACGCTACTGCTACTCTCTGTTCATCATATATGCATAGTCACTTTAACCATATCTACATGTACATACTACCTCAATCAGCCTGACTAACCGGTGTCTGTATGTAGCCTCGCTACTTTTATAGCCTCGCTACTGTATATAGCCTCGCTTCTGTATATAGCCTCGCTACTGTTATTTTTCACTGTCTTTTTACTGGTGTTTTTATTTCTTTACTTATCTATTGTTCACCTAATACCTTTTTTGCACTATTGGTTAGAGCCTGTAAATAAGCATTTCACATTTCACCTGTTGTATTCGGTGCACGTGACAAATAAACTTTGATTTGATTTGATTTGCATACCGCCCCAACATATCCAAAGATGATGCGATCTCTATTGCACTCCACACTGCCCTTTCACACCTGGACAGAAGGAACACCTATGTGAGAATGCTATTCACTGACTACAGCTCAGTGTTCAACACCATAGTGCCCTCAAAATTCATCACTAAGCTAAGGACCCTGGGACGGGCCGCCCCCAGGTGGTAAGGGTATGTAACAACACATCCGCCACACTGATCCTCAACACGAGGGCCCCTCAGGGGTGCGTGCTCAGTCCCCTCCTGTACTCCCTGTTCACTCATGACTGCACGGCCAGGCACGACTCCAACACCATCGTTAAGTTTGCCGATGACACAACAGTGGTAGGCCTGATCACCGACAACGACAAGACAGCCTATAGGGAGGAGGTCAGAGACCTGGCAGTGTGGTGCAAGGACAACAACCTCTCTCTCAACATGATCAAGACAAAGGAGATGATTGTGGACAACAGGAAAAGGAGGACACAGCACACCCCAATTCCAATCGACGGGGCTGCAGTGAAGCAGGTTGAGAGCTTCAAGTACCTTGTCGTCCACATCACCAATAAACTAACATGGTCCTAGCACACCAAGACAGTCGTAAAGAGGACACGACCAAACCTATTCCCCCTCAGGAGACTGAAAAGATTTGGCATGGGTCCTCAGATCCTCAAAAGGTTCTACAGCTGCACCATCGAGAGCATGCTGACTGGTTGCATCACTACCTGGTATGGCAACTGCTCAGCCTCCGACCGCAAGGCACTTCAGAGGGTGGTGTGTACGGCCCAGTACATCACTGGGGCCAAGCTTCCTGCCATCCAGGACCTCTATACCAAGTGGTGTCAGAGGAAGGCCCTAAAAATTGTCAAAGACTCCAGCCACCCTAGTCATAGACTGTTCTCTCTGTTACCGCACGGCAAGCAATACCAGAGCGCCAAGTCTAGGTCCAAGAGGCTTCTAAACAGCTTCTACCCCCCAAGTCATAAGACTCCTGAACATCTAATCAAATGGCTACCCAGACTATTTGCATTGCCCCCCCACCCCCTCTTTACACCACTGCTACTCTCTGTTGTTATCTATGCATAGTCACTTTAATAACTCTACCTCTATTACCTCAATTACCTCGATTAACCGGTGCCCCCGCACATTGACTCTGCACCGGTACCCCCTGTATATAGCCTCGCTTTTGTTATTTTACTGCTACTCTTTAATTATTTGTTACTTTTATGTCTTTTTTTTTAGGTATTTTTCTTAAAACTGCGTTGTTGGTTAGGGGCTTGTAAGTAATCATTTCACCTGTTGTATTTGGCGCATGTGACAAATAAAATTTGATTTGATTTGAAAACTGATTGGATTTTCAAGAAGTCATCAACGTAGGGGCATTTCTTATTTTCTTCAGCCACCTTTTAACCCAAATCCAATGACATGGTGACATTTACTGTTGATTTCACGTTTAATTCACATTAGTCATCAACTCAACCAAATGTAAATTAAAATTAGACGTCCATCTGAAAAGTTATCATCGTAGAACAACAATGAATAGTTTATCACACAATTTTTTTTTATCATTTTAATTCAGAATAATTACTCCGTTATTATACTGTACAGACACATTGGTGATAATCTGAAATCTAGCATGTACATCTGAACAGAGGAGTCAACACGAGGTTCAGTAGAACATCCGCATCATTATGAGCGCTACCGTAACCTGTCTCTCACAGCGCTCTGTCTACTTACCAGCAGCCTCGTGCTGTGGCTGCTCTTATAGAGTGGGAGCCGGGCCGTCTCCGCGATACCGACCGTTGTTATGGAGATCCTCGATACGCTGCCACCACCTCACAAGGTGAGACAAATGAGGTCACAATAGAAGTCAGAGAGGTAAAAGCTTGCAGCTGCAGTTACACCTGAAACGGGCTTAGATAAGATCTGTTTGGGCGCTTGTTTGTGGACTACTCATCAGGGCTCCCAAGTGGCACAGCGGTCTAAGGCAACTGCATCTCATTACAGACCCTGGTTCGATTCCAGGCTGTATCACAACCGGCTGTGATTGGGAGTCCCATAGGGCGGTGCACCATTGGCCCAGCATCGTTAGGGTAAGGGATTGACCGGGGTAGGTTGTCATTGTAAAATAAGAATTTGTTCTTAAACTGACCTGCCTAGTAAAATAAAGGTTAAATAAATAAAAAATATCCAGCTCCATTGCTGTTGTCCTTGTTGCGTCCTGTCTGCCATGCCAGCAAGGGACAAATAGTTGTCATGACAGCACAAACAGACTGGCAGTCGGGATACAACAGGCCAGGGTAAAAATAACATGATATTTGTAGCCTACCATTTATCCACCCCAGGTATACAAATCTACATTTAATTTATGAATTATAACGCAAAAATGACCTGTGTGACCTCTGTGGATACCTTGAGGGAGTTGCTAATATAGCCTAATATAACCTATATAGCTTGTTAGGAGAGGAAAGAATGGGAGAGGAGAGGAGAGAAGGAGGGAGAGGAGAGGAGGGGGGAGAGGAGAGGAGGGGAGGGAAGAGAAGGGGAGAGGAGAGGAGAGGAGAGGAGAGAAGGGGGGGAGAGGAGAGGAGGGGAGGGAAGAGAAGGGGAGAGGAGAGGAGAGGAGAGGAGAGGAGGGGAGGGGAGGGGAGAATATAGACATTCAAGCACAGGAACACACTCAACACATGCAGGATAAAACGGGCCTACGGGTCCTGCAGTGGAATGCCAGGAGTCTCATTTCCAACAGAAAAGAATTTTTAAAAAAACCCCACAGAGGTCCAGAAGATAAAACCAGACATAATACGTATCCAAGAAACATGGCTTCCCCTCCACCTTGACTCCATCTCTGGAATGAGAAAAGACTGACAGAAAGGTCATGGTGCAGGAGGAGCTACCTTTTTGAAAAGATGGGCCTGACATACAGAGCTCTCCACTGACACCCCTCTGGAATGTATAGTGGTGGAGGTGTGGTTAAACGTAGATGCTTTGGTGGAATCTTTCACAGGAAGAACACTCTGTTGGGGAAGGTTGGCAACATGTTGGTAATGGTCGGGTAGTGGAGGATGTCATGGAGTCTGACTCAGGCACCCACATTAATGTAGTCACCTCAACCATGTCTAGTGTTGATCTCACACTGGTGTCAAGTAGGTTAGCGGGAATATGTACAGTGGTGTAAAGTACTTAAGTAAAAAAAAAATTCAGGTACTACTTAAAACCTCTCTTGGGTAGGGGGCAGTATTTTCACGGCCGGATGAAAAACGTACCCAAATTAAATGGCCTACTACTTGGGCCCAGGACCTAGAATATGCATATTATTAGTAGATTTGGATAGAAAACACTCTGAAGTTTCTACAACTGTTTGAATGATGTCTGTGAGTATAACAGAACTCATATGGCAGGCAAAAACCTGAGAAAAATCCAACCAGGAAGTGGGAAATCTGGTGCTTGTAGACTTTTCAAGTCATTGCCTATCTAACACACAGTGACTTAGGGTTCATTTGGCACTTCCTAAGGCTTCCACTAGATGTCAACAGTCTTTAGAACCTAGTTTCAGGCTTTTGCAGTGAACAGAGAGCGAACAAGAAGGCCGGGAAGATGGTGACTCAGAAAATGACATGAGTTTTGTGGCGCGCATTCACTTGATGAGGTAGTTGTGTTCCAAAACGTTTTTCAAGACATTGGAATCGTCCGGTTGGAATATTATTGAAGTTTTTTGTTAAAAAGGCCCTAAAGATTGATGCTATACAACGTTTGATATGTTTCAACGAACGTAAATATAACTTTTTTTTAAAACTTTTCGTCGTGAAATTTTGGGCGCACTTCCTACATTTTGAGTAGCTTACTGAACGTGCAAACAACAAGGAGGTATTTGGACATAAATTATGGACTTTATCGAACAAAACAACATTTATTGTGGACCTGGGATTCCTGGAAGTGCCTTCTGATGAAGATCATCAAAGGTAAGTGAATATTTATAATGCTATTTATGATTTTAGATGACTCCAAAATGGCGGGTATATGTATTGTCTGGTGTATTATTCTGAGCGCCGTACTCAGATTATTGCAAAGTGTGCTTTCCCCGTGAAGCTTTTTTTAAATCTGTCACAGCGGTTGCATAAAGGAGATGGTTATCTGTAATTCTTTGAATAACAGTTTAACCTGTTGGGGGTAGGGGGCAGTATTTGCACGGCCGGATAAAAAACGTACCTGATTTAATCTGGTTATTACTACTGCCCAGAAACTAGAATATGCATATAATTATTGGCTTTGGATAGAAAACACCCTAAAGTTTCTAAAACTGTTTGAATGGTGTCTGTGAGTATAACAGAACTCATATGGCAGGCAAAAACCTGAGAAGATTCCTTACAGGAAGTGACCTGTCTGACAAGTTCTTGTTCTTCTTGGCTCTCTTTAATGAAAACTGAGGATCTTTGCTGTAAAGTGACACTTCCTACGGCTCCCATAGGCTCTCAGAAGGCGGGAAAAAGCTGAATGATGTAATTCCAGCCACTGGCTGAAAAACATTAGCGCTTTTGGTAAGTGTTCTATCAGAGGACAATGGGACGGAGGCGCGTGCACGAGTCGACCCCATGTTTTTATTTTCTCTCTCTTTGAACCTAAACACGCTTTCCCGGGCGGAATATTATCGCTTTTTTACGAGAAAAATGGCATAAAAATGGATTTGAAACAGCGGTTGACATGCTTTGAAGTACGGTAATGGAATATTTAGAAACGTTTTGTCACGAAATGCGTCGTGCGCGTCACCCTTCTTTACCATTCGGATAGTGTCTTGAACGCACGAACAAAACAGAGGATATTTGAACATAACTATGGATTATTTTGAACCAAACCAACATTTGTTATTGAAGTAGAAGTCCTGGGAATGCATTCTGACGAAGAACAGCAAAGGTAATAACATTTTCTTATAGTAAATCTGACTTTGGGGAGGGCTAAACTTGGAGGGCTAAACTTGGTGGGTGTCTAAATAGCTAGCCCTGTGATGCCGGGCTATCTACTTAGAATATTGCAAAATGTGCTTTCACCAAAAAGCTATTTTAAAATCGGACATCGCGAGTGCATAGAGGAGTTCTGTATCTATAATTCTTAAAATAATTGTTAAAAGCCTTTTTGAAATCGGACAATGTGGTTACATTAAGGAGAAGTGTACCTTTAAAATGGTGTAAAATAGTCGTATGTTTGAGAACTTCGAATTATGACATTTTGTTGTTTTGAATTTGGCGCTCTGATTTTTCACTGGCTGTTGAATAGTTTGAACCGTGGGTGGGACGGTAGCGGGGGGTATGCTAGTTCTGAACATCACATGCTAATGTAAAAAGCTGGTTTTTGATATAAATCTGAACTTGATTGAACAAAACATGCATGTATTGTATAACATAATGTCCTAGGGTTGTCATCTGATGAAGATCATCAAAGGTTAGTGCTGCATTTAGCTGTGGTTTGGGTTTATGTGACATTATATGCTAGCTTGAAAAATGGGTGTCTGATTATTTCTGGCTGGGTACTCTGCTGACATAATCTAATGTTTTGCTTTCGTTGTAAAGCCTTTTTGAAACCGGACAGTGTGGTTAGATTAACGAGAGTCTTGTCTTTAAAATGGTGTAAAATAGTCATATGTTTGAGAAATTGAAGTAATAGCATTTCTAAGGTATTTGAATAACGCGCCACGGGATTCCACTGGCTGTTACGTAGGTGGGACGAAATCGTCCCACTGGCCCTAGAGAAGTTAATATTTTATCGACGTTTATGGTGAGTATTTTTGTAAAATGTTGTGCTATTTCACCGGCAGTATTGGAGGCAAAATATTTTCTGAACATCACGCGCCAATGTAAAATGCTATTTTTGGATATAAATATGAACTTTATCGAACAAAACATACATGTATTGTCTAACATTGAGTCCTAGGAGTGTCATCTGGTGAAGATCGTCAAAGGTTAGTGCTTACTTTTAGCTGTATTTCTGGTATTTGTGACCCCTCTCCTGCTTGGAAAATGGCTGTGTGGTTTTTCTTGTGTTGTACCTGTCCTAACATAATCTAACTTTATGCTTTCGCCGTAAAGCCTTTTTGAAATCGGACAATGTGGTTACATTAAGGAGAAGTGTACCTTTTAAAATGGTGTAAAATAGTCGTATGTTTGAGAACTTTGAATTATGACATTTTGTTGTTTTGAATTTGTCGCTCTGATTTTTCACTGGCTGTTGAATAGTGTGAACCGTGGGTGGGACGGTAGCGTCCCACCTGCCCAAGAGAGGTTAAGTAGTGTTTTGGGGGTATCTGTACTTTACTATTTATATTTTTTGACAACTTTTACTTCACTACATTCCTAAAGAAAAATATGTACTTTTTACTCCATACATTTTCTCTGACTCCCATAAGTACTCGTTACATTTTGAATGGCTAGCAGAACAGGAACATTGTCAAATTCATGCACTTATCAAGAGAACATCCCTGGTCAACCCTACTGTCTTTGATTTGGTGGACTTACTAAACACACATGCTTACTTTGTAAATTATGTGTTAGAGTGTGCCCCTGGCTATCCAAATCTTTTTATATAGGGAATTCTAATTGATTTATACTTTTACTTTCAATACTTAAGTATATTTTAGCTTTTTATTCTTAAGTATATTTAAAACCAAATAGTTTTAGAACTTTTACTCAAGTAGTATTTTACTGGGTGACTTTCACTTTTACTTGAGTCATTTCCTATTAAAGTATCTTTACTTTTACTCAAGTATGACAATTGGTTACTTTTTCCCAAGTTCTAGATAAATCCACGGTGGAAGGTGACCTTTTTCCTATATAGTGCACTACTGGGTTAGTGGTAGTGAGAAACAAGGTGTTGGTAACAGCCCGGTGCTTTTTTTTAAATGTATTTTTATTTAACCTTTATTTAACTAGGCAATTCAGTAAAGAACAAATTCTTATTTACATTGAAGACCTAAACTCTAACCCGGATGACGCCGGACCAATTGTATGCCACCCTATGGGACTCCCAATCACGTCCGGTTGTGATACAGCCTGGAATCGAATCAGGGTAACAGCACGGTGCTACTTCCACAGAGCCAAATAGGAAGAGTTCCAAAACAAGGCCAACGAAGAAATGAACCATTTCCCTAAACAAGGAGACCCTGACCAAGACAATGAAACTCTAGTAGACAGAGCAGCTGAACATTCCATCGTTAACTTAAAATCATTCAGAAAGGGCAAGATTGTCCCCTGGTGGTCAAGTGAGTGCCAGACAGCTGTCAAAGACAAAAAACAAGCTTTTAGAGCCTTAAAGAACTCATAGGTTTACAGAACTAATAGATTATCAAAGAAAAGGAGCATTAGCAAGAAGAATCACACAGCTTATTGGAGAAAGTAGTGTGGCAGCATTGGCTGGGAGAATAATCAGGAAAATGAACGGCATCCACAGACGGGCCATCCCGGCACTAAAATCTGAGGAGAAGACTACATGGACAGATGAGGAGAAAGCAGACATGTTAGTGCAGCCTGTTGGACGCAGAATTCTCTGTGGCTTAGATCAGTGGTTGCCAACCGGTCGACCTTCAAAGCATTCCTAGTGGATCACCAAATATTTCTGTAGAAAAGCCAACGAACGATAAAGGCTTGCGCTCCTTTTTTAAACTCTTGTTGAGTTTTTGCCGGTAGGTGCACTTGATTCAAAAGTCCTGCACACCGGTTAAGCAGTGTTCCCATGAGACAATCTCCGCCTACCCGGCGCACCGGAAAATCTGTGACTAAATCGAGTGCACCTACTGCGATGCCCAATCGGATAGCTCAAATCACCGTGGCTACAGAGCTTCCATGACACTGGTCACAGTCAAGTTTAATAGACTACTAGCCTACGTAAGATTCAATCACTTTTTAAACCATGACCACAGAGGGACTGTGGTCAAAGAGCTGCTGTTTTTATGAGTGAGTGCATGTTTAAGTTTATATTCAACGCTATTACAAAACGCGCTTCTCTGTACTTCCGCTCGGGCTGCAGCTGCAATAAATGAGTAGCCAGGTATCGATAGCCCTGCATTTTATTATTATTAGCAGCTTGTCGTGTCGAGTTTAATATTAAGGAATTTTGAACTTTCTCTGGTCATAGGAACAACATGAATTTGTGCATGAGGCAGATGCGGTGTGACTTGAGTTTCGCCATCAGGTGGAAGACGGTGTCCCCTCTCTCTGGTCAGTCTCACCGGAGGAAAGGAAGGAGAGAGCAGAGACCGTGAGAGGCGGTTCGGAAAAATTGTTTTGAACGTTCATTTAACTCGAATTTCGGAAAATTTGGCATCTTTCTAGAGCTCCGACTTTTCGACCTGAACATCACTGACGTGGTGATGTGACCTCGTTGACCATCAGATGCAGGAACCATCAGTCCTGTAAAATAAAAAAATCAATTCATCATAGAGCTCCACAGTGCCTCACAAGTGCTAAACCAACTGATCTATTTTGATATCAAAACTCGAGTTTTGAAATATAATATGGTCTGATGAACAATATTGACAGGTCAATCATATAGCCAATACGCTGTCATAACATATTAGGCCTACTGCCCAAACCTCATTCCTACTAAACTGTTTGTGTTAAGGCCTGGAAACACGCTGTAAAAGTCCCCACAGCTAAAACAGGAAACACGCTGTAACAGTCCCCATAGCTAAACCAGGAAACACGCTGTAACAGTCCCCATAGCTAAACCAGGAAACACGCAGTAACAGTCCCCATAGCTAAACCAGGAAACACGCTGTAACAGTCCCCATAGCTAAACCAGGAAACACGCTGTAACAGTCCCCATAGCTAAACCAGGAAACACACTGTAAAAGTCCCCATAGCTAAACCAGGAAACACGCTGTAAAAGTCCCCACAGCTAAAACAGGAAACACGCAGTAACAGTCCCCATAGCTAAACCAGGAAACACGCTGTAACAGTCCCCATAGCTAAACCAGGAAACACACTGTAATAGTCCCCATAGCTAAACCAGGAAACACGCTGTAAAAGTCCCCACAGCTAAAACAGGAAACACGCAGTAACAGTCCCCATAGCTAAACCAGGAAACACGCTGTAACAGTCCCCATAGCTAAACCAGGAAACACGCTGTAACAGTCCCCATAGCTAAACCAGGAAACACACTGTAATAGTCCCCATAGCTAAACCAGGAAACACGCTGTAAAAGTCCCCACAGCTAAAACAGGAAACACGCAGTAACAGTCCCCATAGCTAAACCAGGAAACACGCTGTAACAGTCCCCATAGCTAAACCAGGAAACACGCTGTAACAGTCCCCATAGCTAAACCAGGAAACACGCTGTAACAGTCCCCATAGCTAAACCAGGAAACACGCTGTAATAGTCCCCATAGCTAAACCAGGAAACACGCTGTAACAGTCCCCATAGCTAAACCAGGAAACACACTGTAATAGTCCCCATAGCTAAACCAGGAAACACGCTGTAACAGTCCCCATAGCTAAACCAGGAAACAGGCTGTAATAGTCCCCATAACTAAACCAGGAAACACGCAGTAACAGTCCCCATAGCTAAACCAGGAAACACGCTGTAACAGTCCCCATAGCTAAACCAGGAAACACACTGTAAAAGTCCCCATAGCTAAACCAGGAAACACGCTGTAAAAGTCCCCACAGCTAAAACAGGAAACACGCAGTAACAGTCCCCATAGCTAAACCAGGAAACACGCTGTAACAGTCCCCATAGCTAAACCAGGAAACACGCTGTAACAGTCCCCATAGCTAAACCAGGAAACACGCTGTAACAGTCCCCATAGCTAAACCAGGAAACAGGCTGTAATAGTCCCCATAGCTAAACCAGGAAACACGCTGTAACAGTCCCCATAGCTAAACCAGGAAACAGGCTGTAACAGTCCCCATAACTAAACCAGGAAACACGCAGTAACAGTCCCCATAGCTAAACCAGGAAACACGCTGTAATAGTCCCCATAACTAAACCAGGAAACAGGCTGTAACAGTCCCCATAACTAAACCAGGAAACACGCAGTAACAGTCCCCATAGCTAAACCAGGAAACACGCTGTAACAGTCCCCATAACTAAACCAGGAAACACGCTGTAATAGTCCCCATAGCTAAACCAGGAAACACGCTGTAACAGTCCCCATAGCTAAACCAGGAAACACGCTGTAATAGTCCCCATAGCTAAACCAGGAAACACGCTGTAATAGTCCTCATAACTAAACCAGGAAATGACCCACGATCTACAACTGGCTGCCAGCTAATATCTCTCACCTCAAACACAATGGAACGTATGGAGAGCAGAAATCTACTAGGAGCCAGTCAAAGTGGATTTGTGAAAAGGTCGGTCCACTCTAGATTGAATAATGTATATAGAAATTATAAAGCACAGACCAACAGGGATCCCTAATTGCTGTCTTCTTTGACATGGAAAAAGCTTATGACTTATTGTGGCTAGAAGGACTTCTAATAAAGTTAAATTGACTCGGGATAGGTGGGAAATGATATAACTGGACTAGGTCAGACACTACAGGTCTGGATCGGTTCAACTCTCTCAACCAGTCATGGGTTGGAGAATGGGAAGTGTGATCAGTCCAACCCTTTTAAACATTATGATTCATATTTTTGACTCTGTCGGGCCGAGGATTAAGACCTCACTGTACGCTGACGATGGAACAATATGGATGAAATGCCTCAATGTGACATGAAAAAAACACGATCAAAGGAGTGGAAGAATGGGCCATAAAATGAGTTTTTCATTTTTCTCTATATACATTTTTTTCCCCCAAGGAAGATCATTCCAGTGAACGTGTCCCTGTCATTTAATAGACAGACCATTGAACGTGGTCCAGTAATGTCATATTTTGGGATGGGGTTTGACAGCACACTTACAGGGAAACAACACATAGAACAAATAATAATATAATGTAAAACATCTCTAAATGCAATGAGATGTCTAACTGGGTACTCATAAGGGTCAATGAGATATCTAACCAGGTACTCACAGGGGGCAATGAGATGTCTAACCAGGTACTCACAGGGGGCAATGAGATGTCTAACCCGGTACTCACAGGGGGCAATGAGATGTCTAACCAGGTACTCACAGGGGGGCAATGAGATGTCTAACCAGGTACTCATAGGGGTCAATGAGATGTCTAACACGGTACTCACAGGGGGCAATGAGATGTCTAACCTGGTACTCACAGGGGGCAATGAGATGTCTAACTGGGTACTCATAAGGGTCAATGAGATATCTAACCAGGTACTCACAGGGGGCAATGAGATGTCTAACCAGGTACTCACAGGGGGCAATGAGATGTCTAACCCGGTACTCACAGGGGGCAATGAGATGTCTAACCAGGTACTCACAGGGGGGCAATGAGATGTCTAACCAGGTACTCATAGGGGTCAATGAGATGTCTAACACGGTACTCACAGGGGGCAATGAGATGTCTAACCAGGTACCGGCATAGGGGGGCAATGAGATGTCTAACCAGGTACTCACAGGGGGCAATGAGATGTCTAATCAGCTACTCACAGGGGGCAATGAGATGTCTAACCAGGTACTCATAGAGGGCAATGAGATGTCTAATCAGGTACTCACAGGGGGCAATGAGATGTCTAACCAGGTACTCACAGGGGGCAATGAGATGTCTAACCAGGTACTCATAGAGGGCAATGAGATGTCTAATCAGGTACTCACAGGGTGCAATGAGATGTCTAACCAGGTACTCATAGAGGGCAATGAGATGTCTAACCAGGTACTCACAGGGGGCAATGAGATGTCTAACCAGGTACTCACAGGGGGCAATGAGATGTCTAACCAGGTACTCACAGGGGGCAATGAGATGTCTAACCAGGTACTCATAGGGGGCAATATAATATAAATATGATAATAAAATAAAATAAAATGTATTTATATAGCCCTTCTTACATCAGCTGATATATCAAAGTGCTGTACAGAAACCCAGCCTAAAACCCCAAACAGCAAGCAATGCAGGTGTAGAAGCACGGTGGCTAGGAAAAACTCCCTAGAAAGGCCAAAACCTAGGAAGAAACCTGGAGAGGAACCAGGCTGTGTGGGGTGGTGAGTCCTCTTCTGGCTGTGCCGGGTGGAGATTATAACAGAACATGGCCAAGATGTTCAAATGTTCATAAATGACCAGCATGGTCAAATAATACTAATCACAGTGAACAGGTCAGGGTTCCATAGCCGCAGGCAGAACAGTTGAAACTGGAGCAGCAGCACGGCCAGGTGGACTGGGGACAACAAGGAGTCATCATGCCAGGTAGTCCTGAGGCATGGTCCTAGGGCTCAGGTCCTCCGAGAGAGAGAAAGAAAGAAAGAGAATTAGAGAGAGCATACTTAAATTCACACAGGACACCGGATAAGACAGGAGAAATAATCCAGCTATAACAGACTGACCCTAGCCCCCCGACACATAAACTACTGCAGCATAAATACTGGAGGCTGAGACAGGAGGGGTCAGGAGACACTGTGGCCCCGTCTGATGATACCCCCGGACAGGGCCAAACAGGCAGGATATAACCCCACCCACTTTGCCAAAGCACAGCTCCCACACCACTAGAGGGATATCTTCAACCACCACTCAGCAATGAGATGTCTAACCGGGTACTCATGGGGGGCAATGAGATGTCTAACCGGGTACTCATAGGGGGCAATGAGATGTCAAAGTGGTCTATGGTCTATGACCTATGGTCTATGGTCTATGGTCTACGATCTATGGTCTATGACCTATGGTCTACGATCTATGGTCTATGACCTATGTTCTATGGTCTATGGTCTACGTTATTATAGCCGCCGCTCTAAGACTAAGCTGAGGTACATTCAAATCATCCCCCATATCCTCCTTACAAGTGGAAATGGGCGAGATGCCCTTAAGACTACGAGATGCCCTTAAGACTATGAGATGCCCTTAAGACTACGAGATGCCCTTAAGACTACGAGATGCCCTTAAGACTATGAGATGCCCTTAAGACTACGAGATGCCCTTGCTACGAGAGCCCTAGCTCGAGATGCCCGTCTACAGTGCCTAGCAGAGATGCCCTTAAGCTCGTGCCCTACCTAGGGTAGGGGGCACTATTTTCACCTCCGGATGAAAAGCGTGCCCAAAGTAAACTGCCGGCTACTCAGGCCCAGAAGCTAGTATATGCATATAATTGGTAGATTTTGATAGAAAACACTCTAAAGTTTCCAAAATTGTTGTGAGTATAACAGAACTGATATGACAGGCGAAAACCTGAGGAAAATCCATCCAGGAAGTGCTATTATTTTGAAATGGCTGTTTTTCCATTGAAAGCCTATCCACCATACAAAGACTTATGACCCAGTTCACGATCCCTATGGCTTCCACTAAATGTGGCCAGTCTTTAGGCATTGTTTCAGGCTTTTACTCTGAAAAATTAGGGAGAAACACCACTTTCAATGAGAGGACAGTGGAAATTTCCTGACATGAGTCCTGCGCGTGACCGGGAGCGCACCTGCTGTGACCGCGCTTTGTTCCAATGGATTACTGAACAAAACGCACCAACAAAACTGAGGTTTTTGGATATAAAGAGGGACTTTATCGAACAAAATGAACATTTATTGTTTAACTGGGAGTCTTGTGAGTGTAACCATATGAAGATCATCAAAGGTAAGTGATTAATTTTATCGCTATTTCTGACTTTTGTTACTCCTCTACTTGGCTGGTTACTGTTTGTAATGATTTGTCTGCTGGGCGCTATTCTCAGATAATGGTTTGCTTTCGCCGTAAAGTATTTTTGAAATCTGACACTGTGGCTGGATTAACAACATGATAAGCTTTATTTTGATGTATTGCACTTGTGATTTTATGAAAGTTAAATATTTATAGTAATTTAATTTGAATTTGGCGCTCTGCAATTTCACCGGATGTTGGCCAGGTGGGACGGTAGTGTCCCACACCCCCTAGAGAGGTTAAGACTACGAGATGCCCTTAAGACTATGAGATGCCCCTAAGGCTACGAGATGCCCTTAAGACAATGAGATGCCCTTAAAGCTACGACATGCCCTTAAGACTACGAGATGCCCTTAAGACTACGAGATGCCCCTAAGGCTACGAGATGACCTTAAGACAATGAGATGCCCTTAAGACTATGAGATGCCCCTAAGGCTACGAGATGCCCTTAAGACAACGAGATGCCCTTAAGACTACGAGATGCCCTTAAGACTACGAGATGCCCTTAAGACTATGAGATGCCCTTTAGACTACGAGATGCCCTTAAGGCTACGAGATGCCCTTAAGACAATGAGATGCCCTTAAGATTACGAGATGCCCTAAAGACTACGAGATGCCCTTAGGACTACGAGATGCCCTTAAGGCTATGAGATGCCCTTAAGATTACGAGATGCCCTAAAGACTACGAGATGCCCTTAGGACTACGAGATGCCCTTAAGGCTACGAGATGCCCTTAAGGCTATGAGATGCCCTTAAGGCTACGAGATGCCCTTAAGACTACGAGATGCCCTTAAGGCTATGAGATGCCCTTAAGGCTACGAGATGCCCTTAAGACTACGAGATGCCCTTAAGACTATGATGACAACAACTCTCTATTGCTTTCTCCACTCACATGGAGAAGTCAATCCTGGATGACTGGACACGCCTCCACTCACACGGAGAAGTCTATCCTGGATGACTGGACACGCCTCCACTCACACGGAGAAGTCTATCGTGGAGGATTGCTGGGAATACTCAACCCCCGTAAAGAATGAAGTCTCTGAATGGAAGATCAAAAATGGGCCCAGGACCTAGGGGTGAAGGAGAACTGTGTGGGACCAACAGTACTCCTACTTTTTGTTGCAACCCTGTCTCTTGACACCCCCAAAAAGTAGCCTTCCTGGAG
>NC_138313.1:47767500-47787500 GCF_965601325.2 Salmo salar | reverse complement strand
CCACCACCACCACCATCACCACCTCAGTCACCATCACCATCACCACCACCACCTCCATCACACACACAGGGTTTATTATGTGTGTCTGTAAAATCAGGACGGTATTTGAAATAAAGAAATATGCAGAAACTTCCCTCCCCTCCATGTGTCTCATGTCTTCACTAAGCTATTATTAGCCTTCTTGCTTTCTAGCACGAGAGAGGGAGAGGGAGAGGGAGAGGGAGAGAGACAGGGAGAGGGAGAGAGAGAGGGAGAGGGAGAGGGAGAGAGAGATTGAGAGGGAGAGAGAGAGGGAGAGAGACAGAGAGAGGGAGAGGGAGAGAGACAGGGAGAGGGAGAGAGACAGGGAGAGGGAGAGAGACAGGGAGAGGGAGAGAGACGGGAGAGGGAGAGGGGGGGTAGAGGGAGAGGGAGGGAGAGGTAGAGGGAAAGGGAGAGAGACAGAGAGAGAGGGAGAGGGAGAGAGAGAGAGGGGAGTGAGAGAGAGGGAACGAGGTGAAAAGGAAATAGGAAGGTAGACTGAGTAAGATGAGCATAAAGAGAGGAAATTATGGAGAGGAGGGATGGAGAGGAGGAGGGATGGAGAGGAGGAGGACCATCAATGGAAGAAGCCGAGGGACAGAGGGAGAGAGCGAGAGAAGAGGGAGGAGGGAGAGAGAAGGGAGGGTGGTCATGTGAATATAGGCCAGTAAATCAATGGGAGTTAGGTTTTTCAAGAGGAGAAGATGGGGATATATATAGGAATGGAGACACATGGAGACTGTAACTGACTTAGTGGAGGATACAGGAACACAGACATAGTGGAGGATACAGGAACACAGACATAGTGGAGGATACAGGAACACAGACATAGTGGAGGATACAGGAACACAGACATAGTGGAGGATACAGGAACACAGACATAGTGGAGGATACAGGAACACAGACATAGTGGAGGATACAGGAACACAGACATAGTGGAGGATACAGGAACACAGACATAGTGGAGGATACAGGAACACAGACATAGTGGAGGATACAGGGACACAGACATAGTGGAGGATACAGGAACACAGACATAGTGGAGGATACAGGAACACAGACACAGTGGAGGATACAGGAACACAGACATAGTGGAGGATACAGGAACACAGACATAGTGGAGGATACAGGAACACAGACACAGTGGAGGATACAGGAACACAGACATAGTGGAGGATACAGGAACACAGACATAGTGGAGGATACAGGGACACAGACATAGTGGAGGATACAGGAACACAGACATAGTGGAGGATACAGGAACACAGACATAGTGGAGGATACAGGGACACAGACATAGTGGAGGATACAGGAACACAGACATAGTGGAGGATACAGGAACACAGACACAGTGGAGGATACAGGAACACAGACATAGTGGAGGATACAGGAACACAGACATAGTGGAGGATACAGGAACACAGACACAGTGGAGGATACAGGAACACAGACATAGTGGAGGATACAGGAACACAGACAGAGTGGAGGATACAGGAACACAGACATAGTGGAGGATACAGGAACACAGACAGAGTGGAGGATACAGGAACACAGACATAGTGGAGGATACAGGAACACAGACAGAGTGGAGGATACAGGAACACAGACATAGTGGAGGATACAGGAACACAGACAGAGTGGAGGATACAGGAACACAGACATAGTGGAGGATACAGGAACACAGACATAGTGGAGGATACAGGAACACAGACATAGTGGAGGATACAGGGACACAGACATAGTGGAGGATACAGAAACACAGACATAGTGGAGGATACAGGAACACAGACAGAGTGGAGGATACAGGAACACAGACACAGTGGAGGATACAGGAACACAGACAGAGTGGAGGAACACACTTCTAGGAATAGACCGACAGTGGCCAAATACACTGAACATAACATAAAATACAGATTCTGCTAGGCAGAAACTATTCCTGTCTGCAAGGAGAATGTCTTCTGGAGCTTAGTACATTCCCATCTCTACTGACAACAAGATGCTGCTTGCTGGCAAATTGCTTTGCTGACTAGAATTATATTGCAAATACCTAAATCATTTGCATCTATACAACTGCACTACTCTCATCTGGTTGAATTGTTAGCCTTGGTATAAAGGAAAATAGGAAAATGGAAAATGATATTATTTAACCTTTTACTGCAGTGGACTAAATCAGGGTCACACAGAGCGTTTCTTTTAAGTCTTAAACAAATCTACTTTGAAACAAAAGTATATACCTCACACACATGGTTATGGGCTTAAAGAAAGAATACCTGAACCATGTCAGATATGTAAATGAACAGATGAAATGTATTACATGTTGAGTTTGCATCCCAATATTACAATATTAGACTGAAATATAACAAAACGGTTCAACATAGACACACCAGATTTTCCACATTTTTATATATATATATATATGTTGATAAGATTCCATTCATGAGGCCACTAGGTCATTTGGCTTCAGGGAAGGGCTACCAGAATTAAGACGTCAGCAAGCTACCTTGTCGGGCTTGTGACATCAGTTCACTCCGCTGATAGCTGCACTGTACCTACGGCAGACGATGATCAGTATACAAACAGAGATTGAATATCACTAAATAACACTAAAACATAACAGAGACTGAATACCACTAAATAACACTAAAACATGACAGAGACTGAATACCACTAAATAACACTAAAACATAACAGAGACTGAATACCACTAAATAACACTAAAACATGACAGAGACTGAATAACACTAAATAACAATAAAACATAACAGAGACTGAATACCACTAAATAACACTAAAACATAACAGAGATTGAATAACACTAAATATCACTAAAACATGACAGATTGAGTTGCACTTTGAAGACAACGGAATCATTTTAGAATTGAGATATGGAGATTGAATTGCTACAGCCTCACAGACAGATAGACGGACGGATAGACAGACACAGACACACACTGGACACACACACACACACACACACACAGGACACACACACTGGATACACACACTGGATACACACACTGGATACACACACTGGACACACACACACTGGACACACACACACTGGACACACACGCTGAACACACACACCAGACACACACACTGGACACACACACCGGACACACACACCAGACACACACACTGGACACACACACCGGACACACACACTGGACACACACACACACCGGACGCACAGACTGGACACACACAGGTACAAATGAGGATGCTTGTCATTTAGTCATTTAGCAGATGCTCGTATCCAGACAGCTATATCAGTCCACTAATACAGGACTAGTAAAGGCCTGTTAATACAGGACTAGTAAAGGTCTGTTAATACAGGACTAGTAAAGGTCTGTTAATACAGGACTAGTAAAGGTCTGTTAATACAGGACTAGTAAAGTCTGTTAATACAGGACTAGTAAAGGCCTGTTAATACAGGACTAGTAAAGGTCTGTTAATACAGGACTAGTAAAGGTCTGTTAATACAGGACTAGTAAAGGTCTGTTAATACAGGACTAGTAAAGGTCTGTTAATACAGGACTAGTAAAGGTCTGTTAATACAGGACTAGTAAAGGTTTGTTAATACAGGACTAGTAAAGGTTTGTTAATACAGGACTAGTAAAGGCCCAGTGCACTACTTTGTAAAAACAAAAACATATATATTAACTTTTAAAAAAAATATGTATATATTTTGCAAGACCCTCAGCACCCCAACTTCCTGCGGCTATGTTAGACTGCCTGCCACCCTAGTTATTCTCTATGCAATAGGCTATACTACTACAAGTGGTTTATTACTTGCATTGGGAATTGTATAAGATATATTATTATCTAAATAACTGTTTCACCAATATGATTTATTCATAGCTATACCTTGTAATAACAGTCATCCTAGAGCAGCACAGAGACGTCAGAGAAATGCGCATCCCTCAAGATTCCGGAAGTTGCCAAAATGTAAACATATATTTGAAATAATATATATATATATATATATATATATATATATATATATATATATATATATATATATATATATATATATCATTTCCAAAACCTTGCCTACTCCCTAAAACACGTGCTCCCTAAAACACGTCCGTGCGCAGATATGACTAGGTTGTAGGTGAGGGGACCACCTGTCTGCTATCATTGAGGACCCCCACTTCAAAGCAATAGTCTTTTCTTTTTTTTTAAATACCCTTTTAACCTTTTTTATTTTTTAAATAACCTTTTAACGTTGCTTAGGCATTGCACAACCACACAATTGAACCATCATTTTAACCCATTAGCACCTTGTTTTGTACAATTGGAATAGCAGCCAGGAGCAGTGAAATCTGATAAATACCAGAAGTATAATATCTACAAAGATTGAATTGCGTTAGAAGAAATCAAAGGCATAAGGAACCCTTGGCGACCAGCATATGAGCGCATTTAGGCATGCTTCCATCCTGGCTACCATCCCAAGACTTCTTTCAGAAACACTCTTTACTATACCCGCTGTTTCTTCTCTGAGCGTCACGGAGAAAAAGAAAGGAGAGAGAGAGAGAGAGAGAGAGAGGGGCTGACAAACTGACTACAGCTACCTGCTGGAAGCACGCTCTCGCACCGCACGCACTCTCAACCGAGCAACAAGACAATAAAACAGCTACAACAATACCCCGCAAATAGAGAAGAGTTGTGTGTGTTTTCCAGGCGGCAAAGAGGACTAATACTCATCATTACCATTGACCCAACGCCTTCAGAAAATCCCAGGAGTGAATTTATAGCCATGTATTTGAATAGAGAAGAGAACAATAGCAAAGGTAAGAATATTTTTAAAAAATGTATCCACTCTTTGCGAGGAGCACTCCTTGCCTGACAGTTTCAAGGTGTGTATTAGCGTACGGGGGACGGGGTAAACCCGCCTCTGTTATGATAATTGCTGTTATGTGTTGGCCATAAGTTGAGGGTCATTGTCACGGACATCCGTAGGACATCTTGTAGGCTACACATAATGATCCCGACCGATGTTAATGTGTGTCATTGTAGGGCTCTAGGTCACTCTTTTCATCATATCAGATATCATGTCAGTGTTATTTATACACTAACCTTCCGTTTTTCTTTCTTAGCGATGATTTATGAATGTAGGCTAGAATACCTACTTGTTGTTAGGCATAGATGGTCTGCCTGCCGACGGTACGTCTCTTTTTTACGGGGGTATTTTGACATCTATTCACTAGTAAAGGACAACCAAACACAAGGTCACAACAGCATCCACAACGATGACCAAGTGTATGTGTGGAAGAGGCTAGGATATCCTCTCCTCTTCAGACGCCGACATTTGGCGGAAAAGCTACGCGTTATGGATTCGTTTATGAAAGAGAGAGAGAGAGAGAGAGGGAAGGAAAGAAGGGAGCAATGTCTAGGTTAAGAAGAAGAAGATGGGAAAGAAATCGGCATTTATTAGGAGTAGTAATCTCTCCCACGTGTTTTTGGAGGCGTAATGCGTGATTTGCGGGGTTTTCCAGTCTAATACTCTCTACTAGTGTCCCCCTATCTGGGCCGTCTCGCGTTCATTCGCTCTGGGCCGGGAGATAATTACAATCACCACCTAGACGAGACCTGCAGGTCTGTAGTAGCCTAATAACACCTGCTGCTGCTGCTGCTGGAGGAAGGAGAGAAAGGAGGAGGGCGTTTTTTTTGTTCATTTCCTTTAGACGTTAGATAATGGTCTCGTGCGCTGTGTGACTGATAAGGCCACGATACAACTACCGGTCTGTTTATTGTGTGTGTGTGTGTGTGTGTGTGTGTGTGTTGTAATATCGAGTACAACAACAACTAGTCTACAGACTGAAGAAGCTTTTTGGGAGGTGGAGTAGTAGACAGAAGGAGGTATTACGTTCCAGTCTTAGAGTCGGAATATTCCACTACTGCTCAGCCCTGGCTGCACATGCATGACTAGGGGCTTTTTTTCTTTCACGTGAGCATGTGGACTTTGACTGGCAGGTTGTTAGTCTGTAATCCGGTAGCCCGGTACGGCCGCGTGCTCTCTGCTCGTTTTAAAATTCATCACGCGTCTCAAGGTGGAGGAGAGAGGAGAGGAGAGAGAGAGAGATATTAAGAGGGAGAGAGAGAGATGGAGAGGAAGAGAGAGATTGAGAGGGTGAGAGACAGGGAGAGAGATGGAGAGTGAGAGAGAGAGATATGGAGAGGGAGATACAGAGAGAGAGATGGAGAGGGAGAGAAAGAGAAAGAGAGGGAGAGGGATAGACAGAGATTGATAGAGAGAGAAAGAGAGAGAGATGGAGTGGGAGCGAGAGAGATGGAGAGAGAGAGAGAGATGAAGAGGGAGACATAGAGAGAGAGGAGGATAGGGAAAGAGAGAGAGAGAGTTGTGTGGACCATATCGATGACTAGAAAAACGACTTGATCATCTCTCTCTCAATTCAATTCAAAGGGCTTTATTGCCAAAGCACGTGAAATAGATAATAAACAAAAGTGAAATAAACAATAAAAATGAACAGTAAACATTACACTCGCAAAAGTTCTAAAATAATAGACATTTCAAATGTCATATTATGTATATATACAGTGTTGTAACGATGCACAAATGGTTAAAGTACAAAAAGGAAAATAAATAAACATAAATATAGGTTGTATTTACAATGGTGTTTGTTCTTCACTGGTTGACCTTTTCTTGTGGCAACAGGTCACACATCTTGCTGCTGTGATGGAACACTGTGGTATTTCACCCAGTAGATATGGGGGTTTATCAGAATTGGATTTGTTTATGAATTTGTTGTGGGTCTGTGTAATCTGAGGGAAATAGGTATCTCTAATATGGTCATACATTTGGCAGGAGATATCTCTATCTCGCTCTCTCTCTCTACTGGGGAAATACATGCAGTCTGTTGTATTGTTGTCCCTACCTTCTTGTCCTTTGTGTTGTTATCTGTTATCTGTGCCCAATAATGGTTGTACCATGTGTTGTGTTGCTACCATGTTGGGCTGCTGCTGTGTTGTGATGCTACCATGTTGTTATCATGTTGTGTTGCTACCATGTTGTTGTCATGTTGTGTTGCTACCATGCTGTGTTGTCATGTGTTGCTGCCTTGTTATGTTGTTGTCTTAGGTCTCTCTTTATTTAGTGTTGTGTTGTCTCTCATGTCGTGATGTGTGTTTTGTCCTATATTTATATATATTTTTGTATATGTTTTATTTATATATATATATATGTATTTATTTATTATTATTCTTTATTTTTTATATCCCAGCCCCCGTCCCCGCAGGAGGCCTTTTGCCTTTTGGTAGGCCGTCATTGTAAATAAGAATTTCTTCTTAACTTACTTGCCTAGTTAAATAAAGGTTACTTATAATACATCCCAAATAGCAAACCATTCCCTGTATAGCAGTCTTGGCGCTGGTCAAATGTAAGCAAAAGGGTACCATTTGGGACGCAGGCCTGTCTGCCTGTTTGAAAATTGGCCTCAACTTTCAACTTAACTTCAGCTATAGAAATACTTTTTCCAAGGTTTGGCGGCTGTCCAGGATGGCATTGAATTGGCAGAAATATTGAATTACATTTTTTTAAAGGTTATATAGCTGGAGATGAGAAATGATTAGTTTTTCAGGGTTGCCTCACATTGAAGCTGTTTGGATAACACAATTGAATTATCTCTTAGCAAACACCTTCACACAAACGGATCCTGTGTGAGAAAAAAACTAAAACATTTCTGACAAATATTATTAAACCTTGGAGAAGTGGGAGAACATCGGAAATAAAATCCCTGACAGCTACGGCAAATAATATTCGCGCCCACAGTGACATGCAGTTTGTGTATCAGTATTTCAGTCAACAAGGTGTCTATTTGTAACAGTATTTCAGTCAACAAGGTCTCTATTTGTATCAGTATTTCAGTGAACACGGTATCTAATTTCTGTAAATTTTCTTCACATTCTGCAGTATATGTTTATCATCTTATATAGAGATACAGGATGAAAACACATTATAATTCTTAAGGTCAAAGGGCACATTTTTATAGTTTCTGATTATTAATGATGACCTCTGAACATCACACTCATGTGAGAGAAGCTGTATCCCAAATTGCACCACATTTCCTATATAGTGCATGGCTTTTGACCATTTGGGATGCATGCAAAAATTTGGCAAATTGCCTTTCTCTAGAATGCATCATCATTATCAACAGTGGGAAATTCTGGGGTGGTACAACACCTGCCCTTCTGGTTGGCTGTCTGGCATCCCTATGGGCTGTATCTCCCTGTCCTATTGGTGGACAAGACAGATGGCTTTAAAGCTATCAGGATCAATTACAACAGATGTCTCCTACCCAGTACCCAGTGTTCTTACCTGTCTTGCAGTTTTGGCCTTCTCTGATAGCTGGTGCCAATTTTTAATATATTTTTTTAATTTCACCTTTATTTAACCAGGTAGGCTAGTTAAGAACAAGTTCTCATTTGCAACTGCGACCTGGCCAAGATAAAGCAAAGCAATTCGACACATACAACAACACAGAGTTACACATGGAATAAACAAACATACAATCAATAATACAGTAGAAAAATCTATATACAGCATGTGCAAATGAGCTAGGACAAGCGAGGTAAGGCAATAAATAGGCTAGAGTGGCAAAGTAATTACAATATAGCAGTTAAACACTGGAATGGTAGGATGTGCAGAAGATGAATGTGCAAGTTGAGATACTGGGGAGCAAAGGAGCAAGATAAATAAATAAATACAGTATGGGGATGAGGTAGATTGGATGGGCTATTTACAGATGAGCTATGTACAGGTGCAGTGATCTGTGAGCTGCTCTGACAGCTGGTGCTTAAAGCTAGTGAGGGATGTAAGACTCTCCAGCTTCAGAGATTTTTGCAGTTCATTCCAGTCATTGGCAGCAGAGAACTGGAAGGAGAGGCGGCCAAAAGAAGAATTGGCTTTGGGGGTGACCAGTGAGATATACCTGCTGGAGCGCATGCTACGGGTGGGTGCTGCTATGGTGACCAGTGAGCTGAGATAAGGCGGGGCTTTACCTAGCAGAGACTTGTAGATGACCTGGAGCCAGTGGGTTTGGCGACGAGTATGAAGCGAGGGCCAGCCAACAAGATCATACAAGTCGCAGTGGTGAGTAGTATATGGGGCTTTGATGACAAAACGGATGGCACTGTGATAGACTGCATCCAATTTGTTGAGGCTATTTTGCAAATGACATCGACGGAGTCGAGGATCGGTTTCTAAGAAGAGGCTATTCACCACAATGTGTGAATGAAGCTCTTCATTTGGCATTGGGAAAAACACGAGATGAATTGTTACAAAAAAGACCCGCTAAAGCAAAAGAACACTCCGTAATGTTCACAACCACATATACTTTGAATTCGCAAAAAGTGGGAGGTGTGGTCAAGAAACACTGGCATATTTTATCATCGGACCCAGCTTTGCTGGCTGAATTTAAAAATCCACCACTCATTGTGTATAGGAGAGGTCGCAATTTACGCGATAAATTGGTTCATGCCAACTGCCAGCCACGAAAGAAAATCAGCCAGGCTCTTTTACGCCCTCTACCAAATGGTAGCTATAAATGCAGAGGATGCGCCCAGTGCAACAATATGATGATACCACCACCCATGTTATTTACATTATTAAATGTCCATGTGGGCTCTGCTATGTCGGTAAGACCTCCCGCTCTCTCAAATAGAGAATTAGTGAACATAAAAGTTCAACCAGACGAAACGACAGGGATTATCCAGTCGCAGTACATTTTAATGACCAAAAGCATGACATTTCTACCTTTAGATTTTGTGGTATGGAGAAAGTCAAGATATCAGACAGGGGAGGTGATATTAATAATACTCTGAGCAAAAGAGAATGTTTTTGGATTTTCACCCTCCAGACATTATTTCCTAAAGGACTTAATGATGAAATGCCTATGTATGTTATGTTGTGAATTTAAAATATGTCCCTATTTAAGATTACTCTGTTTTTCGTATGATGTACCCAATGATTAAGGAAAACTTGATATGTCCTCATTGTGATTTTATGGATGTATTCAATGCGTCTTCTTTATACACTTTTGTAATATTTGTGAAATGCATATTGTTATGTTTGGTAGCACTTATTTATTTTTCCTTTGCCTCCAACGCCTTTCCCATACGTGGAACGGATGTGGGTGGGGCTAGGTCTACATAGAGGTGCTGTTTTCAGAAAATTAACAAAAGCTCTGACGAAGGCCGTTAGGCCGATACGTAAAGCTTATTAAATATCAGTGATACTATCAAGAGCAGTGTGCGGTTTCCTTTTTTCCTTCATCCTGTTTCAACTGTTGCCATGCACCTGCAACAAGATTGCTCAGATGTGCGTGTGCCTTTTGAATTTTGCAAATGACATCGCCGAAGTCGAGGATCGGTAGGATGGTCAGTTTTACGAGGGTATGTTTGGCAGCATGAGTGAAGGATGCTTTGTTGCGAAATAGGAAGCCGATTCTAGATTTAATTTTGGATTTGAGATGTTTAATGTGGGTCTGGAAGGAGAGTTTACAGTCTAACCAGACACCTAGGTATTTGTAGTTGTCCACATATTCTAAGTAAGAACCGTCCAAAGTAGTGATGCTGGACGGGCGGGCAGGTTTGGGCAGCAATCGGTTGGAGAGAATGCATTTAGTTTTACTTGCATTTAAGAGCAGTTGGAGGCCACGGAAGGAGAGTTGTATGGCATTGAAGCTCATCTGGAGATTAGTTAACACAGTGTCCAACGAAGGGCCAGAGGTATACAGAATGGTGTCGTCTGCGTAGAGGTGGATCAAAGAATCACCAGCAGCAAGAGCGACATCCTTGATGTATACAGAGAAGAGAGTCGGCCCGAGAATTGAACCCTGTGGCACCCCCATAGAGACTGCCAGAGGTCCGGACAACAGGCCCTCCGATTTGACATACTGAACTCTATCGGAGAAGTAGTTGGTGAACCAAGCGAGGCAATCATTTGAGAAACCAAGGCTGTTGAGTCTGCCAATAAGAATGTTGTGATTGACAGAGTCGAAAGCCTTAGCCAGGTTGATGAATACGGCTGCACAGTAATGTCTCTTATCGATGGCGGTTATGATATTGTTTAGGACCTTGAGCGTGGCTGAGGTGCACCCATAACCAGCTCTGAAACCAGATTGCATAGCGGAGAAGGTACGGTGAGATTCGAAATGGTTGGTAATCTGTTTGTTAACTTGGCTTTCAAAGACCTTAGAAAGGCAGGGTAGAATAGATATAGGTCTGTAGCAGTTTGGGTCTAGAGTGTCTCCCCCTTTGAAGAGGGGGATGACCGCGGCAGCTTTCCAATCTGTGGGAATCTCAGGCGATACGAAAGAGAGGTTGAACAGGCTAGTAATAGGGGTTGCAATAATTTCGGCAGATAATTTTAGAAAGAGAGGGTCCAGATTGTCTAGCCCGGCTGATTTGTAGTGGTCCAGATTTTGCGGCTCTTTCAGAACATCAGCTATCTGGATTTGGGAGAAGGAGAAGTGGGGGAGGTTTGGGCGAGTTGCTGTGGGGAGCGCAGGGCTGCTTACCGGGGTAGCGGTAGCCAGGTGGAAAGCATGGCCAGCCGAGAAAAAATCTTATTGAAATTCTCAATTATTATGGATTTATTGGTAGTGACAGTCTTTCCTAGCCTCAGTGCAGTGGGCAGCTGGGAGGAGGTGCTCTTATTCTCCATGGACTTTACAGTGTCCCAGAACTTTTTTGAGTTTGTACTACAGGATGCAAATTTCTGTTTGAAAAAGCTGGCCTTAGCTTTCCTAACTGCCTGTGTATATTGGTTCCTAACTTCCCTAAAAAGTTGCATATCACGGGGGCTATTCGATGCTAATGCAGAACGCCACAGGATGTTTTTGTGCTGGTCAAGGGCAGACAGGTCTGGAGTGAACCAAGGGCTATATCTATTCCTAGTTCTATTTTTTTTGAATGGAGCATGCTTATTTAAGATGGTGAGGAAGGCACTTTCAAAGAATAACCAGGCATCCTCTACTGACGGAAGGAGGTCAATGTCATTCCAGGATACCCCGGCCAGGTCGATTGACAGTGATGAGGGGTGGTCGTTTGACTGCTGACCCATTACGGATACAGGCAATGAGGCAGTGATCACTGAGATCTTGGTTGAAAACAGCAAAGGTGTATTTGGAGGGTGAGTTAGTTAGAATGATATCTATGAGGGTGCCCGTGTTTACAGATTTGGAGTTGTACCTGGTAGGTTCATTGATCATTTGTGTGAGATGGAGGGCATCAAGCTTAGATTTTAGGATGGCCGGGGTGTTAAGCATGTCCCAGTTTAGGTCACCTAGCAGCACGAGCTCAGAAGATAGATGGGGGGACAATCAATTCACATATGGTGTCCAGGGCACAGCTAGGGGCAGAGGGTGGTCTATAGCAAGCGGCAACGGTGAGAGACTTGTTTCTGGAAAGGTGAATTTTTAGAAGTAGAAGCTCGAATTGTTTTGGAACAGACCTGGATAGTAAGATAGAACTCTGCAGGCTATCTCTGCAGTAGATTGCAAGACCACCCCCTTTGGCAATTCTATTTTGTATGGGTCCAGTGAGCGGTTGGGCTGGCTGGGGACATGGCGATTCAGACAGTTACCAGGCCAGGGATAGCAAGCTAGCAGTTAGCAGGCCGGGGCTAGCAAGCTAGCATAAGGGCCTTAGAGGGACGTCGCGATGGGGGAAAAGTCTGTTTTTGCCTCCTCGTGCGGTGACGTCGATAGACCAGTCATGGAGTTAGTAGGGTTCCAAGTAGCAAAGGGGTCCAAGTCCAATTGGCAAAATTGGTATAGTGGTCCAAGAAACTGGCCGGTGAATCAGCTAACTGTCCAATATGCTATAGATAGCTAGCAGGCCGCGATTAGCAGAATGGGCCTTCAGGGGACGTCGCGCCTGAGGGGCCTGTTGGGATCCTCGGGCAGATTATGTCGGTATTCCAGTCGTGAAGGATCGGCGGGGTTCCATGCCCCGTACCGGCAGTAGAAGGGGTCCGGATATTGTAGCCGAGGAGTGGGCTTCAGGAGTAGCCCAGAAGCCCTAGCCGGGAGATGGGTCTAGCATGGGCTAGCCCCAGGCAAGTTGGTGCTTGGTCCGGGATGGGAACGTTAGCCAGGAGTAGTCAACCCGGGTTGCGGTTAGCTAGCTGCCATGATCCAGATGAAAGGGTTCAGAGTTTGCGGTAGGAATCCGGGGATATGGAGAGAAAAATAGGTCCGGTATGCTCTGGTTTGAAATGCGTTGTACGAACTTGCGAGAGCTTTCCGAGCTAAAGGTTAGCTGACTGATAGCTGATAGCTGGTAGCTAGTTAGCTAGCTAGCTTCAGTTGAGGTATTCCAGTTCGGAGGTAAATAGAAATACTTTAGAAAAAAAAACAGATCTACACCACATTGGGTGAGGCGGGTTGCAGGAGAGTATTTTTAAGATGAAGTTTAGGAAAAATATTAAAAAGAAAGCAAAGAAAAATATGTAAAAATATGTATACATGGGACGAGACAAGGCAAAGGATGTCTGACTGCTACGCCATCTTGGATATTCAGTTCAGTTTGCCCCCTTGGCCCTAAACATTTCTTGTCCTCTTGACCCTAACCCTTGCCTGTCCCCTTGGCCCTACCCTTGCTTGTTTCCCTTGGCCCTAATGCTTGCCTGTCTTCTTTGCCCGAACCCTTGGCTGTCCCCTTGGCCATAACCCTTGCCTGTCCTCTTGGCCCTAACCCTTCCTGTTCTCTTGGCCCTAACCCTTGCCTGTCCTCTTGGTCCTAACCCTTGCTTGTCCTCTTTGCCCTATCCCTTGCCTGTCCTCTTGGCCCTAAGCCTTGCCTGTCTTCTTGGCCCTAACCTTGCTTGTCCCCTTGGCCCTGAAGCCCTTTCTTGTCTTCTTGGCCCTAACCCATTCTTGTCCTCTTGGCTATAACCCTTGCCTGTCCCCTTGGCCCTACCCTTGCTTGTTTCCCTTGGCCCTAATGCTTGCCTGTCTTCTTTGCCCTAACCCTTGCCTGTCCCCTTGGCCATAACCCTTGCCTGTCCTCTTGGCCCTAACCCTTGCCTGTCCTCTTGGCCCTAACCCTTGCCTGTGCTCTTGGTTCTAACCCTTGCCTGTCCTCTTGGCCCTAAGCCTTGCCTGTCTTCTTGGTCCTAACCTTGCTTGTCCTCTTTGCCCTATCCCTTGCCTGTCCTCTTGGCCCTAAGCCTTGCCTGTCTTCTTGGCCCTAACCTTGCTTGTCCCCTTGGCCCTGAAGCCCTTTCTTGTCTTCTTGGCCCTAACCCATTCTTGTCCTCTTGGCTATAACCCTTGCCTGTCTCCTTGGCCCTACCCTTGCTTGTTTCCCTTGGCCCTAATGCTTGCCTGTCTTCTTTGCCCTAACCCTTGCCTGTCCCCTTGGCCATAACCCTTGCCTGTCCTCTTGGCCCTAACCCTTGCCTGTGCTCTTGGTTCTAACCCTTGCCTGTCCTCTTGGCCCTAAAGCCCTTTCTTGTCTTCTTGGCCCTAACCCATTCTTGTCCTCTTGGCTATAACCCTTGCTTGACCCGTTGGCCCCTTGCCTGTCCCCTTAGCCCTACACTTGCTTGTTTTTTCTTGGCCATAACCCTTTCCTGTCCTCTTGGCCCTAACCCTTGCCTGTCCTCTTGGCCATAACACTTGCTTGTCCTCTTGGCCCTAACCCTTTCCTGTCCTCTTGGCCCTAACCCTTGCCTGTCCTCTTGCGCCTAACCCTTGCTTGTCCTCTTGGCCCTAACCCTTTCTTGTCTTCTTGGCCCTAACCCTTTCTTGTCCTCTTGACCCTAACCCTTGCTTGACATGTTGGCCCTAACCCTTGCCTGTCCCCTTGGCCCTAACCCTTTTTTGTCCTCTTGACCCTAACCCTTGCCTGTCCCCTTGGCCCTAACCCTTTTTTGTCCTCTTGGCCCTAACCCTTGCCTGTCCTCTTGGCCCTATCCCTTTCTTGTCCTCTTGGCCCTAACCCTTGCCTGTCCTCTTGGCGCAAACCCTTGCTTGTCCCCTTGGCCCTAACCCATTCTTGTCCTTTTGGCCCTATCCAATTCTTGTCCTCTTGGCCCTAACCCTTGCTTGACCCGTTGTAACTAATCCTTGCTTTTCTTGTTGCCCCTAACCCTTGCTTATCTCCTTGCCCTAAACCTTTCTTGTCCTCTTCGCCCTAAACCTTGCTTGTCCCATTGGCCCTAATCCTGTCTTGTAGGCCCTATCCCTTGCCTGTCCCCTTGGCACAAACCCTTGCCTGCCCCATTTGCCCTAACCCTTGCCTGTCCTCTTGGCCCTAATCTTTGCTAGGTATTTTGGCCCTAACCCTTGCTTGTCCTCTTGGCCCTAATCCTTGTCTCTTCTCTTGGCCCTATCCCTTTCTTGTCCTCTTGGCCCTAACCCTTGCCTGTCCTCTTGGCCCTAACTCTTGCTTGTCGTCTTGGCCGTAACCCTTGCCTGTCCTCTTGGCCCTAACTCTTGCTTGTCCCCTTGGCCCTAACCCCTGCCTGTCCTCTTGACCCTAACTGTTCCCTGTACGTCTTGGCCCTAACCATTGCTTGTTATTTTGGCCCTAGCCCTTGCCTGTCCTCTTGGCCATAACCCCTGCCGCTCTGCCCCTGCCCGACTCTTGGCCCTAACCCTTGCTTGTCCTCTTGGCCCTAACCCTTGCCTGTCCTCTTGGTGCAAACCCTCGCTTGTCATCTTGGCCCTAACCCTTGCCTGTCCTCGTGGCCCTAACCCTTGCCTGTCCTATTGCATATTGTCTGGTTAGGCATCAGCAGTGCGGTGATGGCTCTTCCTGACTTCTTCCATATTGCTTTGACCTTATAGATCTGCAAACATTAAAGGGCCAAGGGGGAAGATAAGGGTTAAATTTGACCTGGCAGAGTGTGACCGACGCGGCGGGCCACCATATTGCTTAGTTCCACCTAACATATCATCAATACACACCTTCATTCTAAGGATACATTCCATACCTGTTGATTCCTTCATTCTAGGGCTGCAGTCCATACCTGTTGACTCCTTCATTCTAGGGCTACAGTCCATACCTGTTGACTCCTTCATTCTAGGGCTACAGTCCATACCTGTTGACTCCTTCATTCTAGGGCTACAGTCCATACCTGTTGACTCCGTCATGCTAGGGCTACAGTCCATACCTGTTGACTCCTTCATTCTAGGGCTACAGTCCATACCTGTTGACTCCTGGCTGTCAGAGAAAAAACATTAGTTTCTTGCTAATATCGTGAGATCAAAGACACTGAAGCCACTGGAAGCCTTATCCTTTGGTTGTGTGTCTCCACAGGGCCCTGGTCAAAAGGAGTGCACTAGGGAATAGGGTGCCATTTGATACACAGCCCTGGTCAAATGGAGTGCACTAGGGAATAGGGTGCCATTTGATACACAGCCCTGGTCAAAAGGAGTGCACTAGGGAATAGGGTGCCATTTGATACACAGCCCTGGTCAAAAGGAGTGCACTAGATAATAGGGTGCCATTTGAGATATACAGCCTTGGTCAAAAGGAGTGCACTAGGGAATAGGGTGCCATTTGAGATATAACCTTGGTCAAAAGGAGTGCACTAGGGAATAGGGTGCCATTTGAGATATAACCTTGGTCAAAAGGAGTGCACTAGGGAATAGGGTGCCACAGCTCATAGTGTGATCCCTACTGACCAGAGCAGAGAGCACAAGCACAGGGTGAAGAACCGTCTTTATGGATTTCAAACCAACAATTTAATATTTCACCGTAATGGCATATGTCTCCCTTTTTTCCCAGGCAGAGTTATGATGATTGTTGGTATAAACCGATACATCGGAAATGTTGCTCCCTGAACCCGCTGAAAGAATGAAAAGGAGCCTGGGTTAGGAAGGCTGTTTAACATCTGTCATATGGTGTGGAGAGTAACGTCGGCCAGAGAATGGGAAGGTTCTTCACCTCTATGTTATTGTTGCCCTGCCGGGAGGAAATTGATGATGTCCTGCTCTTCATGGTTAATTCACTCATGTAGAATTGGAAATGATTTGTGGGATTGTTGCTGCTGTTGCTGCTGAGGCGTGGGTCTAATGTCCATGTCTGTTTAGAAGATGAATTGAGAGAGGAGGGGGGGGGGGGGGGGGGTGACGGGGGGGAGCGAAAAATGGCAAAGCTATGAATATGAGCTTTCTATTCAATCAGTGTACATGTCTGTGGATAGAGCTTCTATCTGGGGGATTACTATAGATATCTATAGATGTCCTTCTAATGCCCTGGGACCTAATAATGACTTATAGAAAAATCCTTTACATACTGTATCAGCTTCTCTTATCAGAACCATATATTTAGAGAGTTGGGCCATTGGTCACTCCAGAGCCATATATTTAGAGAGTTGGGCCATAGGTCACTCCAGAGCCATATATTTAGAGAGTTAGGCTATTGGTCACTCCAGAGCCATATATTTAGAGAGTTGGGCCATAGGTCACTCCAGAACCATATATTTAGAGAGTTGGGCCATAGGTCACTCCAGAACCATATATTTAGAGAGTTAGGCTATTGGTCACTCCAGAGCCATATATTTAGAGAGTTGGGCCATAGGTCACTCCAGAACCATATATTTAGAGAGTTGGGTCATAGGTCACTCCAGAACCATTTATTTAGAGAGTTGGGGCATAGGTCACTCCAGAGCCATATATTTAGAGAGTTGGGCCATAGGTCACTCCAGAACCATATATTTAGAGAGTTAGGCCATTGGTCACTCCAGAGCCATATATTTAGAGAGTTGGGATATTGGTCACTCCAGAACCATATATTTAGAGAGTTAGGCCATTGGTCACTCCAGAACCATATATTTAGAGAGTTGGGCCATAGGTCACTCCAGAGCCATATATTTAGAGAGTTGGGTCATAGGTCACTCCAGAACCATTTATTTAGAGAGTTGTGGCATAGGTCACTCCAGAACCATATATTTAGAGAGTTGGGCCATAGGTCACTCCAGAACCATATATTTAGAGAGTTGGGCCATTGGTCACTCCAGAGCCATATTTTTAGAGAGTTGGGCCATAGGTCACTCCAGAGCCATATTTTTAGAGAGTTAGGCCATTGGTCACTCCAGAACCATATAATTAGAGAGTTAGGCCATTGGTCACTCCAGAACCATATATTTAGAGAGTTGGGCCATAGGTCACTCCAGAACCATATTTTTAGAGAGTTAGGCCATTGGTCACTCCAGAACCATATAATTAGAGAGTTAGGCCATTGGTCACTCCAGAACCATATATTTAGAGAGTTGGGCCATAGGTCACTCCAGAACCATATATTTAGAGAGTTGGGCCATAGGTCACTCCAGAACCATATATTTAGAGAGTTGGGCCATTGGTCACTCCAGAACCATATATTTAGAGAGTTGGGCCAACTTTTAGAATTTTGAATAATGCAGAAATCCCATTGTCCAAACTCTCCAAAGGGTAATGCCATCTTGCATCCTTGGGACGTCCATACCCTAACCCTTTTTCATTTAACTTCAATTAGGGAACAGCTACTCTGTGAAGTGCGCTTGTGCAATAACTCAATTCGCCTTCGCATTCCTTCTAAACAACACAATTTATTACAATTTTGGCAAAGTGTAAAGTCTACAAAACTTAGTCCACTCTGTTCATAACAGATTCTAGTTTTTGGAACAGAAAACTGTATTGAGATCAAATGTTTCATTGATGAGAAAATTTGCAGAATGTTGAGCCAAAATCCATCTCGTTCCATCTTCTCTCTCTCCCGGCCACTGGGCTTCCTCTCATTACCATATTTGGTGTTGAGTGGAAACGCCAAGCCGGATGCTTCACATTTATACGTCCCGATTAAATATCTATCTCATTGTTGTGTCGGTGACATTACTCTGGGTCGGTCTACTTGACGACGACGCTGTAATTTACAGCCCCAGTTTATGTATCCAGTCCTTAATCAAACAGAGAGACAAATGGTTAAACACTGTGATTTATTATTAAACTGTGGGGAGAGTCTCAGTCTATATCTCAAATGGCACCCTATTCCCCTATGTAGTGCACTACTTTAGACCAGAGCCCTGTGGGCCTTTGTCAAAGTAGTGCACTATGGAATAGGGTGCATTTAGGGACCTAGTCCCTAGTGGAAGGATACAGAGAGCGAAAGAGAGAAAGGGCAATAAATACAGTCCCTAGTGGAAGGATACATAACTGGGGATTTGTGAGCAGACTAATCACATATTGAAATGGAAGATAACTGTGTAGAAAGAACGAGGAGTTTTTACTTACGGAGAAATAAAACCTGACTAAAACATGACTATGTAGGAGAACTAATCCAGAGCGACGCACAGTACAGTGATTTACAGTACAGTGATTTACAGTTTAATGATTTACAGTACAGTGATTTACAGCACAATGAGTTACAGTACAGTGATTTACAGTTCAATGATTTACAGTACAGTGATTTACAGTTCAGTGATTTACAGGACAGTGATTTACAGTACAGTGATTTACAGTACAGTGATTTACAGTTTAATGATTTACAGTACCGGGATTTACAGTACAGTGATTTACAGTTTAATGATTTATAGTTTAATGATTTACAGGACAGTGACTTACAGGACAGTGATTTACAGTACAGTGATTTACAGTTGAATGATTTACAGTACAGTGATTTACAGTACAGTGATTTACAGTTTAATTATTTACAGTACAGTGATTTACACTTCAGTGATTTACAGCACAGTGATTTACAGCACAGTGATTTACAGTACAGTGATTTACAGTTTAATGATTTACAGTACAGTGAACACATATATTATTAGCATGTACTGTATGACATGGACATTTCGTTTTTTTTGCATGATCCCCCTGAGACACCGTCGGAGAGTGGGGTCACGGCCAGGGGTCAGCCACCCCCTTAGCAGTTCAGGTTAAGTACCTTGCGTAGCTCAACATTTTTCACGTAGTCGGCCCGCGTATTGAACTAGAACCCCTTTTGGTTACTGGCCCAATGCCTTAAGG
>NC_138313.1:47717500-47765000 GCF_965601325.2 Salmo salar | reverse complement strand
CCCCAAACCTATGGAAGAAGGTACTCTGGTCAGATGAGACTAAAATGTAGCATTTTGGCCATCAAGGAAAACGCTATGTCTGGCGCAAACCCAACACCTCTCATCACCCCGAGAAAACCATCCCCACAGTGAATCATGGTGGAGGCAGCATCATGGTGTGGGGATGTTTTTCATCGGCAGGGACTTTGAAACTGGTCAGAATTTAAGGAATGATGGATGGTGCTAAATACAGGGAAAATCTTGAGGGAACCTGTTTCAGTCTTCCAGAGATTTGAGACTGGGACCGAGGTTCACCTTCCAGCAGGACAATGACCCTAAGCATACTGTTAAAGCAACACTCGAGTGGTTTAAGGGGAAACATTTAAATGTCTTGGAATAGCCTAGTCAAAGCCCAGACCTCAATCCAATTGAGAATCTGTGGTATGACTTAAAGATCGCTGTACACCAGCGGAACCCATCCAACTTGAAGGAGCTGGAGCAGTTTTGCCTTGAAGAATGGACAAAAATTCCAGTGACTAGATGTGCCAAGCTTATAGAGACATACCCCAAGAGACTTGCAGCTGTAATTGCTGCAAAAGGTGGTTCTACAAAGTATTGACTTTGGGGGGGGGGGGGGGTGGGGGGGGGTGAATAGTTATGCACGCTCAAGTTTTCAGTTTTTTGTCTTATTGCTTGTTTGTTTCACAATAAAAAATATTTTGCATCTTCAAAGTGGTAGGCATGTTGTGTAAATCAAATGATACAAACCTTTCCAAGCCACTGTATGCATGCAGCTACTGACAGTATCCCAAACCAATCAGTAAACTTTGATTAGGCAGCGTTGAGGTAGAGTGTTGTTGATTTATACTACGGTCAGGTTACTGAGATCAAGTGTTGAGGTAGAGACTGTTGTTGATTTATACTACGGTCAGGTTACTGAGATCAAGTGTTGAGGTAGAGACTGTTGTTGATTTATACTACGGTCAGGTTACTGAGATCAAGTGTTGAGGTAGAGACTGTTGTTGATTTATACTGCGGTCAGGTTACTGAGATCAAGTGTTGAGGTAGAGACTGTTGTTGATTTATACTGCTGTCAGGTTACTGAGATCAAGTTTTGAGGTAGAGACTGTTGTTGATTTATACTGCGGTCAGGTTACTGAGATCAAGTGTTGAGGTAGAGACTGTTGTTGATTTATACTGCTGTCAGGTTACTGAGATCAAGTGTTGAGGTAGAGACTGTTGTTGATTTATACTGCGGTCAGGTTACTGAGATCAAGTGTTGAGGTAGTTTTGAACATTCTTTCATGTGTTATCTTACTGGTTGTATAGTTGTATAACACTCCGTGTAGAAAAACATGTATTATTTGGAATCCCGTGACAATTATTTTTTACATTTATTGCCAAACATAGTTTTACCATATTTTGTTGATAGACACTCACAGGGATTGAACCTGTGAGCTTTAGAGTGTTATCCCTGGAATGAATCCACTGCGCCTCTGGGATGGGACTAACACAAATATAAAGCTGTTCACACCTGTACTCTGACTTCCAGGTTGGGATCTTTGTCTTTGTACAGAGAGGATAACTACAGCTGTTCACGCCTGTACTCTGACTTCCAGGTTGGGATCTTTGTCTTTGTACAGAGAGGATAACTACAGCTGTTCACGCCTGTACTCTGACTTCCAGGTTGGGATATTTGTCTTTGTACAGAGAGGATAAATACATCTAGAAAAACAACTATTCTCTATTATTTCTTACTCTACCAGTCTTCTACTGGAAAATTGACATGTTTTGACTTTTATTAAACTTGATTTAAGAAATCATGTTAAATTATTGCCTGGCAGATTGTGGTGAGGTGTACATAGGTGTACATATGTGCTAAAACAGTATAAATCATGTTAAATTATGTCACGCCCTGGCCATAGAGAGGTTTTTGTTCTCTATTTTGGTTAGGCCAGGGTGTGGCTAGAGTGGGCATTCTATGTTCCGTTTTCTATGTTTTGTGTATTTCTTTGTTTTGGCCGGGTATGGCTCTCAATCAGGGACAGCTGTCTATCGTTGTCTCTGATTGGGAGCCATACTTAGGCAGCCTGTTTTCCTTTGGGTTTTGTGGGTGGTTACTTTCTGTTTAGTTGATGTTCCTGACAGAACTATTTGGCTGTCATTCGTGTTCTTGTTTTGTTTAAAATTATTAAAATTATATGATGAGCACTTAACACGCTGCGCCTTGGTCTACTCCTTGCAACAGCCGTTACAGATTATTGCCTGGTAGATTGTGGTGAGGTGTACATAGGTGTACATATGTACTTAGACACTATAGTCCTAGTTTGGATCATAACTTAAGTATTTCAGTACAAAGTGAAATCCACTACAAGCAGTAGGATCCTGGTTGTGCAGCAGACTCAGTAGCCTACAGGGCTTGAAGATGGCAGATTGCAGGTTCAAATCTACCTGATCACAATTCTTTAAAAACGCTAGAGGTATGTTTTGGACAATATTAAAATAAATAATAATAAAAAAAATACCCTAGTAAAATATAATTATGTAAGAAGATTGAACTGCCTTGAGAGAGAGATAGAGAGAGAGACAGAGAGAGACAGAAAGAGAGACAGAGAGAGAGACAGAGAGACACACACAGAGAGAGAGGGAGAGAGAGAGAGAGACAGAGAGAGAGTGAGAGAGACAGAGAGAGAGAGAGACACACAGAGAGAGAGAGAGAGAGGGAGAGAGAGAGAGAGAGAGGGAGAGACAGAGAGAGAGAAAGAGAGAGAGAGGGAGAGAGAGAGAGAGAGACAGAGAGAGAGAGAGAGACACAGAGAGAGAGAGAGACAGAGAGAGAGAGGAAGAGAGAGAGAGAGAGAGAGAGAGAGAGAGAGACAGAGAGACAGAGAGAGACAGAGAGAGACAGAGAGAGAGAGAGAGAGAGGGAGTGAGAGAGAGAGACAGAGAAAGAGAGAGACAGAGAGAGAGAGGAAGAGAGAGAGAGAGACAGAGAGAGAGAGAGAGAGAGAGAGAGGGAGGGAGAGACAGAGAGAGAGAAAAAGAGAGACAGAGAGAGGGAGAGACAGAGAGAGGGAGGGAGAGACAGAGAGAGAGAAAAAGAGAGACAGAGAGAGAGGAAGAGAGAGAGAGACAGAGAGAAAGACAGAGACAGAGAGAGACAGAGAGAGGGAGAGACAGAGAGAGAGAGAGAGGGAGTGAGTGAGAGAGAGAGAGACAGAGACAGAGAGACAGAGACAGAGAGAGAGGAAGAGAGACAGAGAGACAGAGACAGAGAGAGACAGAGAGAGGGAGAGACAGAGAGAGAGAGGGAGTGAGAGAGAAAGAGAGAGAGATGGCAGTTTTGGCTGGTGGCTGCACCCCTCTAGTGTTTCTCAGAGGAGAGGTAGGAAAGAAGGAAGGAAGGAAGGAAGGAAGGAAGGAAGGGAGGGAAGGAAGGATGGAGGAAGGGAGGGAAGCATCTAGGGAGAGAGGGAGGGTGGGAGGGAGGGAGGGAGGGAAGGAAGGAAGGAAGGAAGGAAGGAAGGAAGGAAGGAAGGAAGGAAGGAAGGAAGGAAGGAAGGAAGGAAGGAAGGAAGGAAAGAAAGAAAGAAAGAAAGAAAGAAAGAAAGAAAGAAAAAAAGAAAGAAAGAAGAGAAAGAAAGAAGGAAAGAAGGAAGGAAAGAGGGGAGGGAGGGAGACGAGAATAGAAGGGAGCAATGCTTATAGGGCCACTAGTGTTTCTCAGAGAGGGAGGAGGAGGAGGAGGGCAGCGAGGGACTGAGGGAGGAGAAGAGTAACGGACATTAATTGGGCTCGGCTGCAGCGACAGATGATGTGTGAAAAGCTGACAGAGACGACAGAAACACACAATAACACATACACAGACACACACACACACACATCACAACTCACACACACACACACACACACACACACACACACACACACACACACACACACACACACACACACACACACACACACACACACACACACACACAGGGCTCACACACCACACACCACACACGCACACACGCACACATGCACACACACACCTCAAACCACACGCACAAGCACATACGCACATGCAAACAATCACCAATCTCCAAACACAGACAGTCAGGGATCCAGGCAGCCGTATGTGTTAAATAGCAGAGCCAGGTGGTTGCAATTACGGCCTACATGTAACAGGGCTGAGGGTATATATGTAGTAATAACATGTAACAGGACTGAGGGTATAGATGTAGTAATAACAGGACTGAGGGTATAGAGGTAGTAATAACAGGACTGAGGGTATAGATGTAGTAATAACATGTAACAGGACTGAGGGTATAGATGTAGTAATAACATGTAACAGGACTGAGGGTATAGATGTAGTAATAACAGGACTGAGGGTATATATGTAGTAATAACAGGACTGATGGTATATATGTAGTAATAACAGGACTGAGGGTATAGATGTAGTAGTAACATGTAACAGAACTGAGGGTATATATGTAGTAATAACAGGACTGATGGTATAGATGTAGTAATAACATGTAACAGGACTGAGGGTATAGATGTAGTAATAACAGGACTGAGGGTATATATGTAGTAATAACAGGACTGAGGGTATAGATGTAGTAATAACATGTAACAGGACTGGGGGTATATATGTAGTAATAACATGTAACAGGACTGGGGGTATATATGTAGTAATAACAGGACTGAGGGTATAGATGTAGTAATAACAGGACTGGGGGTATATATGTAGTAATAACAGGACTGAGGGTATAGATGTAGTAATAACAGGACTGAGGGTATAGATGTAGTAATAACATGTAACAGGACTGAGGGTATAGATGTAGTAATAACAGGACTGAGGGTATATATGTAGTAATAACATTACTGAGGGTATAGATGTAGTAATAACAGGACTGAGGGTATAGATGTAGTAATAACAGTACTGATGGTATAGATGTAGTAATAACATGTAACAGGACTGAGGGTATAGATGTAGTAATAACATGTAACAGGACTGATGGTATAGATGTAGTAATAACAGGACTGAGGGTATATATGTAGTAATAACAGGACTGAGGGTATATATGTAGTAATAACATGTAACAGGACTGAGTGTATAGATGTAGTAATAACATGTAACAGGACTGATGGTATAGATGTAGTAATAACAGGACTGAGGGTATATATATGTAGTAATAACATGTAACAGGACTGATGGTATAGATATAGTAATAACATGTAACAGGACTGAGGGTATAGATGTAGTAATAACAGGTTTGAGGGTATAGATGTAGTAATAACAGGACTGAGGGTATAGATGTAGTAATAAAATAACTGAGGGTATATATGTAGTAATAACATGTAACAGGACTGAGGGTATAGATGTAGTAATAACATCTAACAGGACTGAGGGTATAGATGTAGTAATAACAGGACTGAGGGTATAGATGTAGTAATAACAGGACTGAGGGTATAGATGTATTAATAACAGGACTGAGGTTATAGATGTAGTAATAACAGGACTGATGGTATAGATGTAGTAATAACATGTAACAGGACTGAGGGTATAGATGTAGTAATAACATGTAACAGGACTGAGGATATAGATGTAGTAATAACAGGACTGATGGTATAGATGTAGTAATAACATGTAACAGGACTGAGGGTATAGATGTAGTAATAACAGGACTGAGGGTATATATGTAGTAATAACATGTAAGATGACTGAGGGTATAGATGTAGTAATAACAGGACTGAGGGTATAGATGTAGTAATAACAGGACTGAGGGTATAGATGTAGTAATAACAGTACTGATGGTATAGATGTAGTAATAACATGTAACAGGACTGAGGGTATAGATGTAGTAATAACATGTAACAGGACTGAGGGTATAGATGTAGTAATAACAGGTTTGAGGGTATAGATGTAGTAATAACAGGATTGAGGGTATAGATGTAGTTATAACAGGTTTGAGGGTATAGATGTAGTAATAACTTGTAACAGGACTGAGGGTATAGATGTATTAATAACATGTAACAGGACTGAGGGTATAGATGTCGTAATAACACAATTGAGGTTATAGATGTAGTAATAACATGTAACAGGACTGAGGGTATAGATGTAGTAATAACAGGTTTGAGGGTATAGATGTAGTAATAATATGTAACAGGACTGAGGGTATAGATGTCGTAATAACAGGATTGAGGTTATAGATGTAGTAATAACATGTAACAGGACTGAGGGTATAGATGTAGTAATAACAGGACTGAGGTTATAGATGTATTAATAACATGTAACAGGACTGAGGGTATAGATGTCGTAATAACACAATTGAGGTTATAGATGTAGTAATAACATGTAACAGGACTGAGGGTATAGATGTAGTAATAACAGGTTTGAGGGTATAGATGTAGTAATAATATGTAACAGGACTGAGGGTATAGATGTCGTAATAACAGGATTGAGGTTATAGATGTAGTAATAACATGTAATAGGACTGAGGGTATATATGTAGTAATAACAGGACTGAGGGTATAGATGTAGTAATAACAGGACTGAGGGTATAGAGGTAGTAATAACAGGACTGAGGGTATAGATGTGGTAGTAACATGTAACAGAACTGAGGGTATAGATGTATTAATAACATGTAATAGGACTGAGGGTATAGATGTAGTAATAACAGGACTGAGGGTATATATGTAGTAATAACATGTAACAGGACTGAGGGTATAGATGTAGTAATAACAGGACTGAGGGTATAGATGTAGTAGTAACATGTAACAGAACTGAGGGTATATATGTAGTAATAACAGGACTGAGGGTATAGATGCAGTAATAACATTCAACAGGACTGAGGGTATAGATGTCATAATAACAGAACTGAGGGTATATATGTAGTAATAACATGCAACAGGACTGAGAGTATATATGTAGTAGTATCATGTAACCGAACTGTGGGTATATATGTAGTAATAACATGTAACAGGACTGAGGGTATAGATGTCGTAATAACAGAACTGAGGGTATATATGTAGTAATAACATGCAACAGGACTGAGGGTATAGATGTAGTAATAACATGTAACAGGACTGAGGGTATAGATGTAGTAATAACATGACCTAGGGTATAGATGTATTAATAGCATGTAATAGGCTTGAGGGTATAGATGTAGTAATAACAGGATTGGGGGTATAGATGTATTAATAACATGTAACAGGACTGAGGGTATAGATGTCGTAATAACACAATTGAGGTTATAGATGTAGTAATAACATGTAACAGGACTGAGGGTATAGATGTAGTAATAACAGGACTGAGGGTATAGATGTAGTAATAACAGGACTGAGGGTATATATGTAGTAATAACATGTAACAGGACTTAGGGTATAGATGTAGTAATAACATGTAACAGGACTGAGGGTATAGATGTAGTAATAACAGGACTGAGGGTATAGATGTATTAATAACCGGACTGAGGGCATAGATGTAGTAATAACATGACTGAGGGTATAGATGTATTTTAAGCATGTAATAGGATTGAGGGTATAGATGTAGTAATAACATGTAACAGGACTGAGGGTATAGATGTATTAATAGCATGTAATAGGATTGAGGGTATAGATGTAGTAATAACAGGATTGAGGGTATAGATGTATTAATAACATGTAACAGGACTGAGGGTATAGATGTCGTAACTACACAATTGAGGTTATAGATGTAGTAATAACATGTAACAGGACTGAGGGTATAGATGTAGTAATAACAAGGCTAAGGGTATATATGTAGTAATAACATGTAACAGGACTTAGGGTATAGATGTAGTAATACCATGTAACAGGACTGAGGGAATAGATGTAGTAATAACAGGACTGAGGGTATATATGTAGTAATAACATGTAATAGGATTGAGGGTATAGATGTAGTAATAACATGACTGAGGGTATATATGTATTAATAGCATGTAATAGGATTGAGGGTATAGATGTATTAATAACATGTAACAGGATTGAGGGTATAGATGTAGTAATAACAGGACTGAGGGTATAGATGTATTAATAACATGTAATAGGACTGAGGCTATAGATGTAGTAATAACCGGACTGAGTGTCTAGATGTATTAATAGCATGTAATAGGACTGAGCATATAGATGTAGTAATAACAGGACTGAGTGTATAGATGTATTAATAACATGTAATAGGACTGAGGATATAGATGTAGTGGTAACAGTAGATAATATACATAGTATACACAGCATTTCATGTTTATTACAATTCAGCCACTAAGCAGATGCTTCCATCCAGAGCAACCCACAGCTAGTGGATTTATCTTAAGATAGCCAGGCGAGACAACCACATATCACAGTCACATCCATAACCACGTATCACATACATTATACTCTGCATAATACAATGCAAAATAAAATACAAAATGCATAATTATGTCTGTGTTTCTCTTCACAGTCCCTGTCGTTCCGTACGGTGTTCTTTTGTCTGGTTTGTTGAGTCTGGTTTTATTGCTAGCTTGAGTTACCTGGGGTGGCAGAGAGTTACATGTAATCATGGGTATATTTAATACTGTGTGTTTCCCAGCCTCTCTTCTGTACCTGGGGACTATGAAGAGACCTGAGGTTGCATGTCTTGTTTGATACTGATGATTGTCCGGACTGTGTCCCAACTGCTTGAACAGACAATTCGGTACCTTCAAATAATCAATACCTTGCACAAAGACCAATATTGATGCAGTCGATCTATTCTCCATTTTAAGTTAGGAGAGATTGGCCTGCATGTCATTGACATTGTCCCTTCGTGTACATCTAAGTGCAGTACATGTTGCTCTATTCTGGACCAACTGCAATATGCCTTAGTCCTTCTTTGACGCACCTGACCACACAACTGGACAGTAGCGGCAGGTTGCCTAGTGGTTAGAGCATTGGGCCAGTAAACGAAAGGTTGCTGGATCGAATCCCTGAGCTGACAAGGTAAAAATCTGTCTTTCTGCCCCTGAACAAGGCAGTTAACCCACTGTTCCCCGGGTGCTGTGGATGTTGATTGTGGCAGCCCCCCCCACACCTCTGATTCAGAGGAGTTGTGTTAAATGCGGAAGACACATTTAAGTGATATGACATGCTATTCTATAAAATCCTTTCTCTGTAATTAATATTACCTGATTATGCTAATCATGTAAATGTGATTAACTAGAAAGTCGGGGCACCACGAAATAATGTTTATAGAGCTGTTATCTTCCGAATAAACTCTTAAAGACCTAGTAATATTTTACTTCAATAGCAGTCAATATTAATCGGCACCTTATTTCTCTCTCATCTGAAAGTTGTAAATTCTTGCTTATCTTCACGAACCCTGGCTAACAAGTTGAATCAGCAATACAAAATTGGGTTGAATTATTTATTTACTAAATACCTAACTAATCACACAGAATTACATATACACAGAATGCAAATTATGTCATACAGACGGAACCTGTATGATGGCTTGTTACACAAAGAGAGGGGGTTGGGCTTGAATGAAAGAGCGGGAAGACTGAGGAACAAAAGAAACAGCAGCTATGCTATCGTAAATACATTATCGTATGCAGTCTAAATTACCGCCCATTTGGAAAAGGAAAATGCAATAAATATTTACTCTGAGCTGCGCTTCGGTAGGTTGGTCGTAGATGCTGGCCGTGTTGGCAAACAGAGATCTTCCTGTCCTCGGAAGAATGTCTCTGGTGGTAAATTGGATACGTTGTAGTATCTTTGTTGTGTGTTAGACTGGATACGTCATCCGTCCTTTCCTAGCCCACGTTTACAGCTGCTGTTGCTAACTCAACGGCTAGGAGGTCTCACTTCTTTAGTGAATAAGAGTACAAAGTTCATACCATTCACAACCAAAGCTCACGCTGAGGTTGGCTTAGTTCTGTAGTTGACATGTTAGTCCCTTTTAACGTATGGACCGTCGTCCTATCGTCCTCGGAACAGGAGGTTACATTTTCGTCAAGGGCTTATATAGTGGAGGGGGAGAAGGGTGTGTTTCATAGTTTATAACCCATGTCTCTTCACAGGGGTGGGCCTCTGATTGAGCAGGGCTCTAACCTTATGAAAACCCAATTCTCTCATTTGGAAGCTAAAATTACATCTAATCTTATCACAAATATTTTCATATTCAAACATTTAATTTGCACAACAATTCCATGTGAATCTGATAACTAGAATGTGTAGACTTTCCCAGATACAGTTTATGTCATCCTGTCATCAGTCATAATGTCTCAGATGACAACCGAACAGACATTATATACATTAACCTGTCTGGGTACGTGGCCCACCCTAGTCAACAGCCAGTGGAATCGCGTCGCGCGAAATACAAATACCTCTATATGCTACAACTTCAATTTCTCAAACATATGACTATTTTACACCATTTCATAGATACACCTCTCCTGAATCGAACCACGTTGTCTGATTTCAAAAAGGCTTTACAGCAAAAGCAAAACATTAGATTATGTTAGGAGAGTACCCTGCCAAAAGAAATCACACTGCCATTTTCAAAGCAACTAGCATGCATCACAAATACCCAAAACACAGCTAAATGCAGCACTAACCTTTGACAATCTTCATCAGATGACACTCCTAGGACATCATGTTACACAATACATGCATTTTTTGTTCGATAAAGTTCATATTTATCCTGTTAGGGCTAGGGGGCAGTATTGACACGGCTGGATAAAAAACATACCCGATTTAATCTGGTTACCACTCCTACCCAGTAACTAGAATATGCATATACTTATTACATATGGATAGAAAACACCCTAAATTTTCTAAAACTGTTTGAATGGTGTCTGTGAGTATAACAGAACTCAAATGGCAGGTCAAAACCTGAGAGATTCCTTTACAGGAAGTGGCCTGTCTGACCATTTGTTGAACTTCTTTTCCATCTCTATCATTTACTAAGGATCTCTGCTCTAACGTGACACTTCCCACGTCGTCCATAGGCGCTCAGAGCCCGGGAAAAAACAGAATGTCGTCATTCCAGCCCCAGGCTGAAACACATTATCGCCTTTCTCAAGTGGCCGATCATGGGACACTGGCTTATGCGCGTGACCCCGACCGCCCCCGCCTTTGGGATTTTTTCCTCTGTTTGCCGAAAAGGAGATTCCCTGTCGGAATATTATCGCTTTTCTACGAGAAAAATGTCGTAAAAATTGATTTTAAACAGCGGTTGACATGCTTCGAAGTACGGTAATGGAATACTTAGAATTTTATTGTCACGAATTGCGCCATGCGCGCGACACTTCTTTACTATTTCGGATAGTGTCTGGAACGCACGAACAAAACGCCGCTATTCGGATATAACGATGGATTATTTTGGACCAAACCAACATTTGTTATTGAAGTAGCAGTCCTGGGTGTGTATTCTGACGAAGACAACAAAAGGTAATCAAACTTTTATAATAGTAAATATGATTATGGTGAGTGCTAAACTTGCCGCGTGTCTAAATAGCGAGCCCGTGATGCCTGGGCTATGTACTTAGAATATTGCAAAATGTGCTTTCACCAAAAAGCTATTTTAAAATCGGACATATCGAGTGCATAGAGGAGGTCTGTATCTATAATTCTTAAAATAATTGTTATGCTTTTTGTGAACGTTTATCGTGAGTAATTTAGTAAAATGTTAGCGAATTCCCCGGAAGTTTGCGGGGGGTATGCTAGTTCTGAACGTCACATGCTAATGTAAAAAGCTGGTTTTTGATATAAATATGAACTTGATTGAACAAAACATGCATGTATTGTATAACATAATGTCCTAGGGTTGTCATCTGATGAAGATCATCAAAGGTGAGTGCTGCATTTAGCTGTCTTCTGGGTTTTGGTGACATTATATGCTGGCTTGAAAAATGGGTGTCTGATTATTTCTGGCTTGGTACTCTGCTGACATAATCTAATGTTTTGCTTTCGTTGTAAAGCCTTTTTGAAATCGGACAGTGTGGTTAGATTAACGAGAGTCTTGTCTTTAAATGGCTGTAAAATAGTCATATGTTTGAGAAATTGAAGTAATAGGATTTTTAAGGTTTTGAAAATCGCGCCACAGGATAGCAGTGGCTGTTACGTAGGTGGGACGAATTCGTCCCGCCTAGCCTAGAGAGGTTATATATAAAAACCGCATTTTACATCGGCGCGTGACGTTCAGAAAATATTTTCCCTCAAATGCTTCTGGTGGATGAGCGCTACAATTTACAAAATTACTATTCGAAAACATTGTTAAAATGTAATATTGTCATTCAAAGAATTATAGATTAACATCTCGTGAATGCAAGCGCATTGCCAGATTTAAAAATAACTTTACTGGGAAATCACACTTTGCAATAAACGACGTGGTATGCTCAGAAAAATAGGCTAGGCGATACATGTTAGCGCCATCTTGGAACCATCTAAAATCAAATATACTATTGTAAATATTCCCTTACCTTTGATTATCTTCATCAGAAGGCACTTCCAGGAATCCCAGGTCCACAACAAATGTATTTTTGTTAGAAAAAGTTAATAATTTATGTCCCAATAGTTCCTTCTTGTTAGCGCGTTCCGAAGGCTACTCATAATGTACTGAAGCGCGCGGGACTTGTCGTCACGAATGTGCAAAAAATATATATTTACGTTCGTTCAAACATGTCAAACGTTGTATAACATAAATCTTTAGGGCCTTTTTCAACCAGAGCTTCAATAATATTCAAGGCGGACGATTGCATTGTCTTACTAAACGTTTCGGAACAAAAGGGTTCCCATGGGCGCCCGCGTCATAGTAGTAATGGCCCTCCCCCTGTGACCAACTTCCCAAGCCTCTCTTTGGGTCAGTTTCTACCATAGAAGACTCAAACCACTTTGTAAAGACTGTTGACATCTAGTGGAAGCCTTAGGAAGTGCTAAATGATTAATAAGTCCCTGTGTGTTTCAATGGCAAAGGCTTGAAAGTGATTCCACACATCAGATTTCCACTTCCTGTTAGGATTTGTCTCAGGGTTTTGACTGCCATATGAGTTCTGTTATACTCACAGACACCATTCAAACAGTTTTAGAAACTTTAGAGTGTTTTCTATCCAAAATCTACTAATTATATGCATATTCTAGTTACTGGGCAGGAGTAGTAACCAGATTAAATCGGGTACGTTTTTTATCCGGCCGTGCAAATACTGCCCCCTATCCCCAACAGGTTCGTCCCACCTACGCAACAGCCAGTTGAATCCCGTGGCGCGATTTTCAAATACCTTGAAATGCTATTACTTCAATTTCTCAAACATATTACTATTTTACAGCATTTTAAAGACAAGACTCTCGTTAATCTAACCACACTGTCCGATTTCAAAAAGGCTTTACAACGAAAGCAAAACATTAGATTATGTCAGCAGAGTACCCAGCCAGAAATAATCAGACACCCATTTTTCAAGCTAGCATATAATGTCACAAAAACCCAGAAGACAGCTAAATGCAGCACTAACCTTTGATGATCTTCATCAGATGACACACCTAGGACATTATGTTATACAATACATGCATGTTTTGTTCAATCAAGTTCATATTTATATCAAAAAACAGCTTTTTACATTAGCATGTGACGTTCAGAACTAGCATACCCCCCGCAAACTTCCGGGGAATTTACTAACAATTTACTAAATTACTCACGACAAACGTTCACAAAAAACATAACAATTATTTTAAGAATTATAGATACAGAACTCCTTTGTGCAATCGAGGTGTCCGATTTTAAAATAGCTTTTCGGTGAAAGCACATTTTGTAATATTCGCAGTAGATAGCCCAGCCATCACGGCTAGCTATTTAGACACCGACCAAGTTTAGCCCTGACAAAGTCAGATTTACTATTACAAAAGTTTGATTACCTTTGTTGTCTTCGTCAGAATGCACTCCCAGGACTGCTACTTCAATAACAAATGTTGGTTTGGTCCAAAATAATCCATCGTTATATCCAAATAGCGGCGTTTTGTTCGTGCGTTCCAGACACTATCCGAAATGGTAAATCAGGGTTACGACCATGGCGCAATTCGTGACAAAAAATGTCTAAATATTCCATTACTGTACTTCGAAGCATGTCAACCGCTGTTTAAAATCCATTTTTATGCCATTTTTCTCGTAAAAAAAGCGATAATATTCCGACCGGGAATCTCCTTTTAGGTAAACAGAGGAAAGAAAATAAAGCAATACTGTCCCCTAGCCCTAACAGGTTAACGAGAGTCTTGTCTTTAAAATGGTGTAAAATAGTCATATGTTTGAAAAATTGAAGTTTTTGCATTTTTGAGGTATTTGAATAACGCGCCACGGGATTACACTGGCTGTTGAGTAGGTGGGACGCAAGCGTCCCACCTAGCCCATAGAGGTTAACATAATCCTCAGCTCTGGCATCTACCCCAATATTTGGAACCAAGGACTGATAACCCCAATACACAAAAGTGGAGACAAATTCGACCCCAATAACTAACATGCAATATGCGTCAACAGCAACCTTGGGAAAATCCTCTGCATTATCATTAACAGCAGACTTGTACAATTTGTCAGTGAAAACGATGTACTGAGTAAATGTGAATTGTTTTTTTTACCAAATTACCGTACGTCAGACCACGTATTCACCCTACACACCCTAATTGACAAACAAACAAACCAAAACAAAGGCAAAGTATTCTCATGCTTTGTTGATTTCAAAAAAGCTTTTGACTCAATTTGGCATGAGGGTCTGCTATACAAATTGATGGAAAGTGGTGTTGGGGAAAAAACATACGACATTATAAAATCTATGTACACAAACAACAAGTGTGTGGTTAAAATTGGCAAAAAAAGCGCACATTTCTTTCCACCGGGCCATGGGGTAAGACAGGGATGCATCTTAAGCCCCACCCACTTTAACATATATATATCAACGAATTTGAGAGGCACTAGGACAGGGTGCAGCACCCGGCCTCACCCTACTAGCATCTACTAGAATCTGAAGTCAAATGTCTACTGTTTGCTGATGATCTGGTGCTTTTGTCCCCAACCAAGAAGGGCCTACAGCAGCACCTAGATCTTCTGCACAGATTCTGTCAGACCTGGGCCCTGACAGTATATCTTACTAAGACAAAAATAATGGTGTTCCAAAACAGTTGCCAGGACCACAAATACAAATTTAATCTAGACACCGTTGCCCTAGAGCACACAAAAAACTATATATACCTCGGCCTAAACATCAGTACCACAAGTAACTTCCACAAAGCTGTGAACGATCTGAGAGACAAGGCAAGAAGGGCCTTCTGTGCCATAAAAAGGAACATAAAATTCGACCAATTAGGATCTAGCTAAAAATACTTGAATCAGTTATCTAATCAAATCAAATCAAAGTTTATTTGTCACGTGCGCCGAATACAACAGGTGTAGACCTTACAGTGAAATGCTTACTTACAGGCTCTGACCAATAGTGCAAAAAAAGGTGTTAGGTGAGCAAGCGGTAAGTAAAGAAATAAAACAACAGTAAAAAGACAGGCTATATACAGTAGCGAGGCTATAAAAGTAGCGAGGCTACATACAGACACCAGTTAGTCAGGCTGATTGAGGTAGTATGTACATGTAGATATGGTTAAAGTGACTATGCATATATGATGAACAGAGAGTAGCAGTAGAGTAAAAGAGGGGTTGGCAGGTGGTGGGACACAATGCAGATAGCCCGGTTAGCCAATGAGTGGGAGCACTGGTTGGTCGGCCCAATTGAAGTAGTATGTACATGAATGTATAGTTAAAGTGACTATGCATATACGATAAACAGAGAGTAGCAGCAGCATAAAAAGAGGGGTTGGGGGGGCAATTCAGCGATTCCCAAACCTTCCATAACAAAGCCATCCCCTACAGAGAGATGAACATGGAGAAGAGTCCCTGGGGCAAGCTGGTCCTGGGGCTCTGTTCACCAACAGACCACACAGAGCCCCAGGACAGCAGCACAATTAGACCCAACCAAATCCTGAGAAAACAAAAATATATTTACTTGACACATTGGAAAGAATTAACAAAATAACAGAGCAAACTAGAATGCTATTTGACCCTAAACAGAGAGTACACAGTGGCAGAATACCTGACCACTGTAACTGACCCAAACTTAAGGAAAGCTTTGACTATGTACAGACTCAGTGAGCATAGCTTTGCTATTGAGAAAGGTCGCCATAGGAAGAACTGGCTCTCAAGAGAAGACAGGCTATGTGCACACTTCCCACAAAATGAGGTGGTAAAATGAGCATTCGAAAAAAATGAACCCAATTTTGATAAACCTCCTGCCCAATGTATGACCATATTAGAAACACATATTTCCCTCAGATTACACAGACCCACAAAGAATTCAAAAAACAAACCCAATTTTGATAAACCCCCATATCTATTGGGTGAAATACCACAGTGTACCATCACAGCAGCAATATTTGTGACCTGTTGCCACAAGAAAAGGGCAACCGGCGAAGAACAAACACCATTGTAAATACAACCCATATTTATGTTAATTTATTTTCCCTTTTGTACTTTAACTATTTGCACATAATATTACATTTGTAATGTCTTTATTCTTTGGTAACTTTTGTGAGTGTAATGTTTACTGTTCACTTTTCATTGTTTATTTTTCTTTTGTTTATTTTCTACTTCACCTGCTTTGGCAATGTTAACATATGTATACCATGCCAATAAAGCCCTTAAATTGAATTGAATTGAGAGGAGAGAGAGAAAGAGAGAGAGAGAGAGCGTCTGGGAGTGAGTGGGGAGAGAAAGAGAGAGAGAGTGTGGGAGTGAGAGAGAGAGAGAGAGAGAGACCTGTGTGTGAATGAGGAGCATGAGAGAGAGAGAGAGAGAGAGAGAGAGAGAGAGAGAGAGAGAGAGAGAGAGAAAGGATGGATGGAGCTTAGCACTAGTCGACAGTAGAGATGATACACAACAGATTGGCTTGGTGTGTGTGTGTGTGTGTGTGTGTGTGTGTGTGTGTGTGTGTGTGTGTGTGTGTGTGTGTGTGTGGCTTGCATTATATTTTCTGATTGTTCTGGGAGAAGTGTGTCTTTGGTTGGTTTGGTACACACACACACACACACACACACACACACACACACACACACACACACACACACACACACACACACACACACACACAGAGAGAGAGAGAGATAGCAGTAATGTGAGATGGTTAGATGTAATCATGCTGACAGTATTTAAATATTTGGCCATTTTTATTATTTATTATTATTATTACATATTTGGCACCCTGCAATGTCAGTGGGTCCACAAAGGCACGCACTGGAATGCCCATGTAAACACACACACAATACAACACACACACACACAGACACACACTCCCACACAACCACTTGCCAATGCAAACAGAGACATTTTGACACACCAGTCCCACATTGTGTGTGAGTGAGTGTTGTCAGGATGTTTAGGGACTCGTGGATCCTGCTTGAGCACGGAAAGACAAACACAGAGAGACTACCCAGCATGCTCTAGTACACACATACACACACACACACACACACACAGCGTTATGTAACCATCAGCAAACAGTCTGCACAACATTCCACACCAGAACACGGATCATTGTCATGCTAATATTATCTATGCTGTGTAGTGCAAGTGCCTCCACATTGTATTGTGCCTGTGTGTGTGTGTGTGTGTGTGTGTGTGTGTGTGTGTGTGTGTGTGTGTGTGTGTGTGTGTGTGTGTGTGTGGATGTGTGTGTGTGTTGTGCCTGTGTGTGTGTGTGTGTGTGTGGTGTGTGTCTGTGTGTGTGTGTGTGTGTGTGTGTGTGTGTGTGTGTGTGTGTGTGTGTGTGTGTGTGTGTGTGTGTGTGTGTGTGTGTGTGTGTGTGTGTGTGTGTGTGTGTGTGTGTTGTGCCTGTGTGTGGGGGTTTAATTTCTGTGTAGCTTCCGTGTTAGAGTGGGTGGACTGTTTAATTGTAGAATTCCATATAGAATTCCTATGAATGTTTTAATCTCTACGGGTTTTAACGTTACTGTGTTGGTGTTGTTGTCATCCTCTCAGAATGTCCTTCATCTTTGTCTACCAGCTACATAGCCCACGTGTTCCAGCTGGCACCCTATTCCCTACATAGTACACTACTGGCACCCTATTCCCTACATAGTGCACTACTGGCACCCTATTCCCTACTTGGTGCACTACTGGCACTATATTCCCTACATAGTGCACTACTGGCACCCTATTCCCTATATAGTACACTACTGGCACCCTATTCCCTATATAGTACACTACTGGCACCCTATTCCCTACATAGTACACTACTGGCACCCTATTCCCTACATAGTACACTACTGGCACCCTATTCCCTACGTAGTACACTACTGTCACCCTATTCCCTATATAGTGCACTACTGGCACCCTATTCCCTACATAGTACACTACTGGCACCCTATTCCCTATATAGTGCACTACTGGCACCCTATTCCCTATATAGTACACTACTGGCACCCTATTCCCTACGTAGTACACTACTGTCACCCTATTCCCTATATAGTGCACTACTGGCACCCTATTCCCTACATAGTATACTACTTTAGAACGAAGCCCTATGGGTCCTGGTCTAAAGTAGTGCACTATATAGGGAAAAGGGTGCCATTTGGAACCAAATACTCTGAATAAGAATGGTTTTGGATGTTTATTAAACAATCATATACTCCTATAATCCATTCACAGGAACGGGAGGGAGGGGAGGAGGGATGAGAGGAGAGTGGGGGGGAGGAAGGGGAGGAATGGGGGGAATTGAGCTACAAAAGGCAGAGAAATGGGGTGAGAAGGAGAGAGAGGTGGAGAGAGACAGAAAGAGCGAGAGAGAGAGAGACAGAGAGAGAGAAAGCGAGAGAGAGAGCAAGAGACAGAGGGAGAGAAAGAGAGACAGAGAGAGAAAAGGCTTACATAGTAGTGAAGTGGTGTGACTGAAATGGAGAGCTTATTGCACACGTCAACATTAAAGGTATTAGAGAGAGTTTAAGAGAGTTTTTGTAAATGGTATTATTAGACTTAGCAAAGTTTTTTTATTTCCAATAAAACACACTTAATATGAACTGTAATAGCCTGTCTGAGTGACACAATCAGGACACACTCACCAAGTGTCTGCGTTTGTGTGTGTCCGTGCACATGCGTGCGTGTGTGACTACTCTAGGAATGGCTGAATTGACGTGAGACATATTAAGAACGTGTCATGCTTAAATCATTGATTGCCCAAGGTTGCAGTTCTGTATGCACACAGTACAAAATGAATTGGATATAAATATACTGCTCAAAAAATAAAGGGAACACTTAAACAACACAATGTAACTCCAAGTCAATCACACTTCTGTGAAATCAAACTGTCCACTTAGGAAGCAACACTGATTGACAATAAATTTCACATGCTGTTGTGCAAATGGAATAGACAACAGGTGGAAATTATAGGCAATTAGCAAGACACCCCCAATAAAGGAGTGGTTCTGCAGGTGGGGACCACAGACCACTTCTCAGTTCCTATGCTTCATGGCTGATGTTTTGGTCACTTTTGAATGCTGGCAGTGCTTTCACTCTAGTGGTAGCATGAGACGGAGTCTACAACCCACACAAGTGGCTCAGGTAGTGCAGCTCATCCAGGATGGCACATCAATGCGAGCTGTGGCAAGAAGGTTTGCTGTGTCTGTCAGCGTAGTGTGCAGAGCATGGAGGCGCTACCAGGAGACAGGCCAGTACATCAGGAGACGTGGAGGAGGCCGTAGGAGGGCAAGAACCCAGCAGCAGGACCGCTACCTCCGCCTTTGTGCAAGGAGGAGCAGGAGCAGCACTGCCAAAGCCCTGCAAAATGACCTCCAGCAGGCCACAAATGTGCATGTGTCTGCTCAAACGGTCAGAAACAGACTCCATGAGGGTGGTATGAGGGCCCGACGTCCACAGGTGGGGGTTGTGCTTACAGCCCAACACCGTGCTGGACGTTTGGCATTTGCCAGAGAACACCAAGATTGGCAAATTCGCCACTGGCGCCCTGTGCTCTTCACAGATGAAAGCAGGTTCACAATGAGCACGTGACAGACGTGACAGAGTCTGGAGACGCCGTGGAGAACGTTCTGCTGCCTGCAACATCCTCCAGCATGACCGGTTTGGCCGTGGGTCAGTCATGATGTGGGGTGGCATTTCTTTGGGGGGCCGCACAGCCCTCCATGTGCTCGCCAGAGGTAGCCTGACTGCCATTAGGTACCGAGATGAGATCCTCAGACCCCTTGTGAGACCATATGCTGGTGCGGTTGGCCCTGGGTTCTTCCTAATGCAAGACAATGCTAGAACTCATGTGGCTGGAGTGCGTCAGCAGTTCCTGCAAGAGGAAGGCATTGATGCTATGGACTGGCCCGCCCGTTCCCCAGACCTGAATCCAATTGAGCACATCTGTGACATCATGTCTCGCTCCATCCACCAACGCAACGTTGCACCACAGACTGTCCAGGAGTTGGCGGATGCTTTAGTCCAGGTCTGGGAGGAGATCCCTCAGGAGACCATCTGCCACCTCATCAGGAGCATGCCCAGGCGTTGTAGGGAGGTCATACAGGCACGTGGAGGCCACACAGACTACTGAGCCTCATTTTGACTTGTTTTAAGGACATTACATCAAAGTTGGATCAGCCTGTAGTGTGTTTTCCACTTTAATTTTGAGTGTGACTCCAAATCCAGACCTCCATGGGTTGATAAATTGGATTTCCATTGATTATTTTTGTGTGATTTTGTTGTCAGCACATTCAACTATGTAAAGAAAAAAGTATTTAATAAGATTATTTCATTCATTCAGATCTAGGATGTGTTATTTTAGTGTTCCCTTTATTTATTTGAGCAGTGTATATTAATATACAGAATGTATTGCCTTATGGTCCATGCGTTATGTAGTGATATGTATAAATGTCCTCCATCAGCAGTGAGTTTACAGGGTGGTTGATGTAGAGTAATTTCCTGTGTTTACAGGGTGGTTGATGTAGGGTAATTTCCTGTGTTTACAGGGTGGTTGATGTAGGGTAATGTCCTGTGGTTACAGGGTAGTTGATGTAGGGTAATGTCCTGTGGTTACAGGGTAGTTGATGTAGGGTAATGTCCTGTGTTTACAGGGTGGTTGATGTAGAGTAATTTCCTGTGTTTACAGGGTGGTTGATGTAGGGTAATGTCCTGTGTTTACAGGGTAGTTGATGTAGGGTAATGTCCTGTGTTTACAGGGTGGTTGATGTAGGGTAATGTCTTGAGTTTACAGGGTGGTTGATGTAGGGTAATGTCCTGTGTTTACAGGGTGGTTGATGTAGGGTAATGTCCTGTGTTTACAGGGTGGTTGATGTAGGGTAATAGCCTGTGTTTACAGGGTGGCTGATGTAGGGTAATGTCCTGTGTTTACAGGGTGGCTGATGTAGGGTAATGTCCTGTGTTTACAGGGTGGCTGATGTAGGGTAATATCCTGTGTTTACAGGGTGTTTGATGTAGGGTAATTTAGAGGGGTTATAGGGTAGTTGTTGTAGGGTAATGTCCTGTGTTTACAGGGTGGTTGATATAGGGTAATGTCATCCTCTAGACTGCTCTAGCAGCAGCAGCATGGCCCAGGAATATAAAACACTCATCACTCTGTGTGATGCTGCTTCCTGTTGTGACTGTGGAGGCAGTTTGTGTGTTCTAACATTGTGACTGGCCCCTGATCCTCCTCGTTGGTCAAGACTGTGCTGGTCTGGAAAGGAGCTGGGGTTAACGAGAGAGAAACATCTCTGAAGCCCAACACACCCACGCTCTGCATTGCAGTGCAATGCTTCCTCTAGCCAGCCAACCAGTCAGCCAACCAGTCAGCCAACCAGTCAGCCAACCAGTCAGCCAACCAGTCAGCCAACCAGCCAGCCAACCAGCCAGCCAACCAGCCAGCCAGCCTGCATGTACCTAGCCAGCCAGTGTGGACATACCCAAAGCCAAGCAGTGCATCTGTGGCAGCCCTTGTGTCTATGGCCAACCCATTTCTGGTCTGTGGGCGGTGGTCATCTGGCAGGGAGTTGGGGTTAACGAGAGAGAAACATCTCTGCTGGCCAACACTCCTACGCTCTCTATCCCAGGCAGAGCAGCCTCCAGCCAGGCAGTATGGACACAGGCACAGCCAGGCACACTGTAAGCAACATGATTGTCCCTTCAACTAAGAATGATTTAGTCATTGGTTAGTCATTGGGGGGGGGGGGGGGGTTGGCCTATACTACTATAGCCCGTAGAAATGCACTGAATAACGCATTGTCTGTATTATAACTATATCTACAGTATCCCACAAAAGTGAGTACACCCCTCACATTTTTGTAAATATTTCATTATATCTTTTCATGTGACAACACTGAAGAAATTCCACTTTTCTACAATGTAAAGTAGTGAGTGTACAGCTTGTATAACAGTGTAAATTTGCTGTCCCCTCTAAATAACACAACACACAGCCATGAATGTCTAAACCGCTGGCAACAAAAGTGTGTACACCCCTAAGTGTATATCCAAAATATCCAAATTGGGCAAAAAGTGTCAATATTTTGTGTGGCCACCATCATTTTCCAGCACTGCCTTAACCCTCTTGGGCACGGAGTTCACCAGAGCTTCACAGGTTGCCACTGGAGTCCTCTTCCACTCCTCCATGACGACATCACATGTTAGAGACCTTGCACTCCTCCACCTTCCGTTTGAGGATGCCCCACAGATGCTCAATAGGGTTTAGGTCTGGAGACATGCTTGACCAGTCCATCACCTTTACCCTCAGCTTCTTTAGCAAGGCAGTGGTCGTCTTGGAGGTGTGTTTGTGGTCGTTATCATGTTGGAATACTGCCCTGCGGCCCAGTCTCCGGAGGGAGGGGATCATGCTCTGCTTCAGTATGTCACAGTACATGTTGACATTCATGGTTCCCTCAATGAACTGTAGCTCCCCAGTGCCGGCAGCACTCATGCAGCCCCAGACCATGACACTCCCACCACCATGCTTGACTGTAGGCAAGACACACTTGTCTTTGTACTCCTCACCTGGTTGCCGCCACACACGCTTGACACCATCTGAACCAAATAAGTTTATCTTGGTCTCATCAGACCACAGGACATGGTTCCAGTAATCCATGTCCTTAGTCTGCTTGTCTTCAGCAAACTGTTTGCGGGCTTTCTTGTGCATCATATTTAGAAGAGGCTTCCTTCTGGGACGACAGCCATGCAGACCACTTTGATGCAGTGTGCGGCGTATGGTCTGAGCACTGACAGGCTGACCCCCCCACCCCTTCAACCTCTGCAGCAATGCTGGCAGCACTCATACGTCTATTTCCCAAAGACAACCACTGGATATGACGCTGAGCACGTGCACTCAACTTCTTTGGTCGACCATGGCGAGGCCTGTTCTGAGTGGAACCTGTCCTGTTAAAGCGCTGTGTGGTCTTGGCCACCGTGCTGCAGCTCAGTTTCAGGGTCTTGGCAATCTTCTTATAACCCAGGCCATCTTTATGTAGAGCAACAATTATTTTCTTCAGATCCTCAGAGAGTTCTTTGCCATGAGGTGCCATGTTGAACTTCCAGTGACCAGTCAGTATGAGGGAGTGTGAGAGCGATGACACCAAATTGAACACACCTGCTCCCCATTCACACCTGAGACCTTGTAACACTAACGAGTAACATGACACCGGGGAGGGAAAATGGCTAATTGGGCCCAATTTGGACATTTTCACTTAGGGGTGTACACACTTTTGTTGCCAGCGGTTTAGACATGAATGGCTGTGTGTTGAGTTATTTTGAGGGGACAGCAAATTTACACTGTTATACAAGCTGTACACTCACTACTTTACATTGTAGAAAAGTGTCATTTCTTCAGTGTTGTCACATGAAAAGATATACTCAAATATTTACAAAAATGTGAGGGGGTGTACTCACTTTTGTGAGATACTGTATATCTATATCAATATCTATATCTATATCAATATCTGTATCTATATCAATATCTATATCAATATCTTTATCTATATCTATATCAATATCTTTATCTATATCTATATCTATATCAATATCTATATCTATATCAATATCTTTACCTATGTCTAGATCAATATGTTTATCTGTATCTATATCTTTATCTATATCAATATCTATATCTATATCAATATCTTTACCTATATCTATATCAATATCTATATCTATATCAATATCTTTACCTATGTCTAGATCAATATGTTTATCTGTATCTATATCTTTATCTATATCAATATCTATATCTATATCAATATCTTTACCTATATCAATATCTATATCTATATCAATATCTTTACCTATATCTATATCAATATCTTTACCTATGTCTAGATCAATATGTTTATCTGTATCTATATCTAGGAGATATGAGAAAGTTCTTTTTTTGGACAAATATTTAACCCATTATTTTTGTTTAATCCAAAACTACCTCCATACTTATATTAATTTGTATGGGATACCTTCTGACAAGTCCCGTGACACTGGTGGGGGTTGTAGAGTCTCCCGCTGTAGCTCTGCCACCGTCCACCGCAGATGCGGAAGGCCGACATAGGCAAAACTTATATCTAGCTGAAACTCATGAATATTGACAGGGATTTTCATGGGAAGTTTTACCTGAACTTAAAAATATTTGTTGGCCCAAACTTAGCTTTCACTTCAGAAATCTTAGGCAAAAATTCTGTCAACTTAAAATGATGTGTTTGCTCAACTTGTGTTATATATTTACTAAACTCCAAAATTATTATTTTGGCATCTTCACAAAAAAAAAAAAAAGGCTGTGAAAACTAGACACTTTGAATTTTGACATACAATGTTTCCTACTTACAAATTTGACACATTGACATACATGATGACATTGTGCATGTTCATTTATACAGTCATTATTATTCAACATGTCCTCACCTGGGGTTTGAACTCAACCTTTTGGTTCATGGTCTATTTATTGTACCTCCCTTATCCTACCTCATTTGCACACACTGTATCTAGATTGTTTTCTACTGTATTATTGACTGTATGTTTGTTTATTCCATGTGTAACTCTGTGTTGTTGTATGTATCGAACTGCTTTGCTTTATCTTGGCCAGGTCGCAGTTGTAAATGAGAACTTGTTCTCAACTGGCCTACCTGGTTAAATAAAAAACGGCATTCCAATCTTCTTGCTATGCCACCATTACTTATTTCAGTAATTTGGGGTTTTTCTATATAGTTATTTAATGTTGGTGAGGCATGTTACTCTAGTGTATTTTTCGCTGAGCTGAGATTTACTCTGAAGTGCAAAGTGTAGCAACACAGGTGAAATCAGGCTATTGACAGAGACATGTTGGCGTAGCAAGATCAGTATGCCATGAACCCAAGATATTAATCGCTCCGGTGCAATTGCTGAAAACTCCTCCACCACGCGCCTGTCTTGTCGAAAGCCTCCTCTCCTACCCAGCCTCCCGACACAAGCCTATACCAAGCAGCTGTGATACTGTACTTAGGCTATTGTCCCCTGTCCTGTACAGATACCCCCCGCCACTTGCCCCCTTCTCCCGAACTTCGCTCACCTTTCCAGCATACACTTACATGCACACACACACCTCAGTCTCTGATCTGAATCTTTAGCCTGTGGACTTTATTTTACTCTGGAACTTGTTGCTTTTTAGATTTTTTATTAGTTGGTCTTTGTTATTTTATTGTATCTTTGGTCTGTTTGTGATCTGTGTGTAACCTCATAGGTCTATTTGTGATTACTGTGTAAACTCATAGGTCTATTTGCGATCTGTGTGTAACCTCATAGGTCTATTTGTGATTAGTGCGTAACCTCATAGGCCTATAGATAGGCATTTTACAAAAAATGTCATGGTTATTTTTCACGTTGATTCATAGGCTTACAAATTAACATGCTGCTGTCGCTATTGCTGCTATTGTCTACCCTTGACTCTTATATATTATTTTACACTGAGGATGATGCATTTAGGGCACGATGCCACTTACATTTTCAGAACTTTGAGAGTTTTTCCCATGTTGCGTACTGGGAGAAACCAAAGGCTTGCCCCGCTATTGCACTGGTGAACTGTGTACGTTTTCCCCATTCGACAGCAGAGAAACCATATGCTTATGGTTACATGTCTGGATTGTTCTTTCAGTACTTCACCATGTCTCTGGGCTGTACGCACCTTTTGAAATATGTTGTGTTAAAGACTCTGGTTCCTCTGGACTGTACGCACCTTTTGAAATATGTTGTGTTAAAGACTCTGGTTCCTCTGGACTGTACGCACCTTTTGAAATATGTTGTGTTAAAGACTCTGGTTCCTCTGGACTGTACGCACCTTTTGAAATACGTTGTGTTAAATACTCTGGTTCCTCTGGACTGTACGCACCTTTTGAAATATGTTGTGTTAAATACTCTGGTTCCAGATGTTGTAAAATCCGATCTCTTTATTTTTCTGATTTTACTGTCAGGAAATGTGCTGATCCTGACATTTCTACCCAATCTGAATTAAAATGTCTGAATGGTCTGAAGTTTCTCCATATAAGTGTAAGAAGTCTTCTTCCGAAACGTATTTGAAAATTTGGATTAAAAAAACGCAGACCCAAATGCATTTATGCTTTGTGAAACCTGGCTCAAAAAACATCTATCACTGATAAAGACAATGGTATTGATGGTTACAATGTTTTTCGGACAGATCGCAAATCTAAGGGTGGAGGTGGTGCTAGTTTTCGGCGATCATTCTGACTTCTGTTACCAAACCCAAGCAATTTGAATGTCTGGCTTTGAATATAAATCTCTACGCATCATTGAATCTGGTTGAATCTTGAATAAGGCTCTTGCTGACTCTCTGGATTGTATTTTAGAATTATTTTCACAGAATGACAAATCTGAATTTGTGTTTCTGGGTGACCTGGACCTAGACTGGTGGACATCCAATTCTGATCAACTCAAAAATCTATGTAATACCTCAAATCTGATTCAGATGGTTAACAATGTAACAAGGTTTATTGCAACGTGTCCTCTAAAATCCCCTTTGATTGATCACTCCTCATGGTTTTAATGCTTCTGGTCTAATGATATAAGTGATCACAGTGCTGCTGCCTGGTACAATTCCTAAATTACCTCCATGTATTGTCATGAAAAGAAACTGGAGGCAGTTTGACACTCAAGAGTTTTTACATGATGTTTTCCACATTGCCTGGAGTAGAGTTGAATTCATCCCTAATGTTGAATTAGCCTTTTCTTCCTTCCACAAAGCATTCCAGGATATATGCACCAAGTATGTTCAAACAATACAGAATGAAAGTCAGAGACAACTGTTGGTTCTCAGATGAACTAGCGGAAATCATAAGGAAACAGAATGCTGTGTGGGCTAAAACAAGAACGTCTGATTCAGCTGATGATTGGAATACAATAGTGAAAGTTTAGAGTGCCCCCCCCCCCCCAAAAAAAAACTAATCGGCCCATATCTATTCTAACAAAAGTATTGGAGTCCTTAGTGAATAAGCAGCTTAAGGCCTACGTCCAGGAAAACAATATGTTCAGTGATATGCAGTTAGTTTTCATGTCTGGCCACAGAAACTTTGAAGGTTTTTGGATGATGTTTACTGTCCTGGATAGGTAGCTGTATTGTGTATATGTATTCACAGACTTCTCAAGGATACATTTCAGGTCCCCAGTTTTTTACTCTCTAGATCGACAACATTGGGAGACATATTGAGACAGCTGATGTACACTGTTCTTTGTTTATTTAAATAGGCAAGTCAGTCAGTTTGGAGATTTGATCTAGCAACCTTTACAGTTACTGGCCCAATGCTCTAACCACTAGACTACCTGCCGTTCTCTATTCAGGTGTCAGCAGTTTGACTTTGACTTTGGCTTTTGACAAATCTCTACCAGCTTTTAACGTCATAAGCTTGTTCTGAATTCCTCTAAAACAAAATACTTGGTATTTTCCAATACTAAATACTCTCTGAAACCAATGCCATTACTACTTTGGAAGGAAATTCCATAGAGAAAGTCAAATTGTACAAATATCGGGGGTGTTTGAGCTTCACAACTAGGGCTTTGGCGGTCACGAACTTTTGTCAGTCGAAGATTTTCAAGCAAATAACTGTCGGTTCTCACTGCAATTTACCGTTAATTAACATAAACACTTTTAGCCTCTCTTGGCTTCCACTGAAGCACCGGACCGTTGGAACATATACGTTTAAATAGTCTAATAAATACATCCATTATTTATTTTAGATAGGTCTAAAGAAGCATGATATGAAGAAATTATAGTCTATTTCAGAAAGAACAGAATATCACTCTGAGTTGTCCATATGTTAGGTCCTGATCTGGCTATGCCAAATGGCTGAGGGCTACACTAGTTCATTTAGCAGGCAAGATTTTGCTTAAAATTCCGTGGCATTATTTTATATTATTTTATAGTATGAATAATAAGACCAAAGAGCTCTCCAAGGATGTCAGGGACAAGATTGTAGACCTACACAAGGCTGGAATGGGCTATAAGACCATCACCAAGCAGCTTGGTGAGAAGGTGACAACAGTTGGTGCGATTATTCGCAAATGGAAGAAACACAAAAGAACTGTCAATCTCCCTCGGCCTGGGGCTCCATGCAAGATCTCACCTCGTGGAGTTGCAATGATCATGAGAACGGTGAGGAATCAGCCCAGAACTACACAGGACGATCTTGTCAATGATCTCAAGGCAGCTGGGACCATAGTCACCAAGAAAACAATTGGTAACACACTACGCCGTGAAGGACTGAAATCCTGCAGCGCCCGCAAGGTCCCCCTGCTCAAGAAAGCACATATACATGCCCGTCTGAAGTTTGCCAATGAACATCTGAATGATTCAGAGGACAACTGGGTGATAGTGTTGTGGTCAGATGAGACCAAAATTGAGCTCTTTGGCATCAACTCAACTCGCCGTGTTTGGAGGAGGAGGAATGCTGCCTATGAACCCAAGAACACCATCCCCACTGTCAAACATGGAGGTGGAAACATTATGCTTTGAGGGTGTTTTTCTGCTAAGGGGACAGGACAACTTCACTGCATCAAAGGGACGATGGACGGGGCCATGTACCGTCAAATCTTGGGTGAGAACCTCCTTCCCTCAACCAGGGCATTGAAAATGGGTCGTGGATGGGTATTCCAGCATGACAATGACCCAAAACACACAGCCAAGGCAACAAAGGAGTGGCTCAAGAAGAAGAACGTTAACGTCCTGGAGTGGCCTAGCCAGTCTCCAGACCTTAATCCCATAGAAAATCTGTGGAGGGAGCTGAAGGTTCGAGTTGCCAAACGTCAGCCTAGAAATCTTAATGACTTGGAGAAGATCTGCAAAGAGGAGTGGGACAAAATCCCTCCTGAGATGTGTGCAAACCTGGTGGCCGACTACAAGAAACGTCTGACCTCTCTGATTGCCAACAAGGGTTTTGCCACTAAGTACTAAGTCATGTTTTGCAGAGGGGTCAAATACTTATTTCCCTCATTAAAATGCAAATCATTTTATAACATTTTTGACATGCGTTTTTCTGGATTTTTTGTTGTTATTCTGTCTCTCACTGTTCAAATAAACCTACCATTAAAATTATAGACTGATCATTTCTTTGTCAGTGGGCAAACATACAAAATCAGCAGGGGATCAAATACTTTTTTCCCTCACTGTATATTTTTTAAATGTCCTTATCAATCAACACACAATAACCCATAATGACAAAGGAAAAACAGTTATTTAATTTTTTTTACGAATGTATAACAAATTCAAAACTGAAATATTAAATTTACATAAGTATTCAGACCCTTTACTCAGTACTTTGTTGAAGCACCTTTGGCAGCGACTACAGCCTCGATTCTTCTTGGGTATGATGCTACAAGCTTGGCACACCTGTATTTGGGGAGTTTCTACCATTCTTCTCTGCAGATCTTCTCAAGCTCTGTCAGGTTGGATGGGGAGCGTTGCTGCACAGCTATTTTCAGGTCTCCAGAGATGTTCAATCGGGTTCAAGTCTGAGCTCTGGCTGGGCCACTCAAGAACATTCAGAGACTTGTCCTGAAGCCACTCCCGCGTTGTCTTGGCTGTATGCTTACGGTCGTTGTCCTGTTGGAAGGTGAACCTTCGCCCCAGTCTGAGGTCCTGAGCGCTCTGGAGCAGGTTTTCATTAAGGATCTCTCTGTACTTGGCTCTGTTCATGTTTCCCTCGATCCTGATAGCATGATGCTGCCACCACCATGCTTCACCATAGGGATGGTGCCAGGTTTCTTCCAGATGTGACGCTTGGGATTCAGGCTAAAGAGTTCAATCTTGGTTTCATCAGACCAGAGAATCTTGTTTCTCATGGGGTGAGAGTCTTTTAGTTGCATTTTGGCAAACTCCAAGCGGGATGTCATGTGCATTTTACTGAGGAGTTGCTTCTGTCTGCCCACTCTACCGTAAAAGCCTGATTGGTGAGTGCTGCAGAGATGGTTGTTCTTCTGGAAGGTTATCTCATCTCCACAGAGGAACTCTAGAGCTCTGTCAGAGTGATCATCGGGTTCTTTGTCACCTCCCTGAACAAGGCCCTTCTCCCCCGATTGCTCAGTTTGGCCGGGCTGCCAGCTCTAGGAAGTTTCTTGGTGGTTCCATACTTCTTCCATTTAAGAATGATGGAGGCCACTGTGTTCTTGGGGACCTTCAATGATGCAGACATTTTTTGGTATCCTTCCCCAGATCTGTGCCCTGACACAATCCTGTCCTGGAGCGGACAATTCCTTCAAACTCATTGCTTGGTTTTTGCTCTGAAATGCACTGTCAACTGTGGGACCAAAATCACGTCCAATCAATTGAATATACCACAGGTGGACTCCAATCAAGTTGTAGAAACATCTCAAGAATGATCAATGGAAACAGGATGCACCTGAGCTCAATTTCGAGTCTCATAGCAAAATGTGGGAAAAGTCAAGGTGTCTGAATGTATGTGCAAGTCTCAAGCGTTACACTGAATCCTCTTGACTCTGTCAGAGATGTCTAACTCACCATCATTACACTGAATCCTCTTGACTCAGTCAGAGATGTCTAACTCACCATCGTTACACTGAATCCTCTTGACTCAGTCAGAGATGTCTAACTCACCATCGTTACGCTGAATCCTCTTGACTCAGTCAGAGATGTCTAACTCACCATCGTTACGCTGAATCCTCTTGACTCAGTGAGACATGTCTAACTCACCATTCTGTTCTCTACGGTGCTGTCAGGTGGACATCACTAGCTTGCCCCATGCCAGGCCGTCATTAATTGACTAGCCTAGTAACAAACAAAAAAAATAATAAAAACATAAAAAATGAGATTGTGAGTTCAAATCCTCGGTGAGTAATAATGACTGTATAAATGAACATGCACTGTGTAGTCATGTATGTCAGTGTGTGTCGATTATGTCAGTTGAAATCGTTGTGTGTTAAAAGCACTGTGTGTGTGTAACTAGTTCCACGGTCTATTTTAGTGTGAAGATGCCCAGATAATAATTTATAGTTTAATGAACATATGAGACAAGTTGAGCAAACACATCATTTTAAGTTGACTGAATTTTTCTCAAGTTGGAGCAAGGTTTTGGGCCAACTAAACATTTTAAGTTCAGGTAACACAAAAAAAAAGGTTGTGAAAACCAGTTATGTAATAATAATTATTTGAAATAACTAAAATATTTTTTTTACACTGCAGTGCATCTGTAGTGCAGGTGATTTGGAATCCCACTCTCCTGATGAGGTAAGCTTGTGAAAACTTGTAAACCCAAAACATCCTAAGGATTTCCTATAAAGTCTAAAGGTTAAGACATTTGGGTTGGTGTGTGAGAGGTCCTGTTCCCTGGTTCGATCCCACAGAGTTAAAACCAGGATGGACACAGCCAGGCAGTGCATCCCAACCCAGTCTCAAGCCTGCCATCATAGGCACACACACAACCAGTAAGATATACAGCCCCCTCCCTCTCCCCAGCCAGCCCAGCCTGGAGGTAAGGCACGGGGCAGGCTGCCTGGCAGTCAGTCCCCTCAGTTTGCTTTCTGAATCGCTCAGCGAGTGCTAATCCTATTCTTGGGTGCCGCTTTATCAAGCTGGAGGTTTGCACAATCACTTTCCCCACAGCTGCAGCATGAGGAGAGATAATATTATGGTCCTGTCCTGTCAAGCAGCTAGTTGTTCCTTCCCTTCCCCATATGGATGCTATTACATCCTGTGAGGGAGTACTAGCTACCATTCAGCAGTGCATCGTCCAACATCATGGAAGTGTCGACGTTTGTTATTTCACTGGTCATTGTCTGACATAAGGTGAAGGGCATGATAGAGACTCTCACCCTCCCGCCCTCCCATTATCCCATCATCCCTCCCTCCCTCCCTCCCCACCCTACCTCCCTCCCATCATCCCATTCTCCTCTCCCATCCATCCATTCTCCTCTCCTCTCCCCCTCCATTCTTCTTTCCTCCTTCTACCCCATCCTCTTCTCCCTCCCTCCCATCATCCCTCCCTCCCTACCTCCCTGCTATCATCTCATTCTCCTCTCCCATCCATCCATCCATCCATCCATCTCTCCTCCCTCCACACCATCCTCTTCTCCCTCCCTCCCTCCCTCCCTCCCTCCCTCCCTCCCTCCCTCCCTCCCTCCCTCCCTCCCTCCCTCCCTCCCTCCCTCCCTCCCTCCCTCCCTCCCTCCCTCCCTCAGCCCACGCAGGAATCCTCCAGAACGGCATAGTGAATCACACCGACACACACAGACACTAGGGATGGGCATTTAAAATAATTTCACTATGCAAATAATATCATGAATTATTTTGGGATATCCAGAAACTAAACTGCTTTTTAGCCTGAGCTCTTTGTTGCGTGAAGAAAGAGATGGTGCCGCAGCAACAGTGGCTCGAGGAAGAGGCCGGTTTGGCTCGGGGAAGGGGCCAGTGTGTGTGTGAGGTGAGAGGAAGAAAGAGAGACGCAGAATGCAGCCAAGCCAACTCGCGCTACTTTGACAAACTTTTTGCTGCCGTATGTTATTTAACATCTGACAATGCCTACTTTGACTGCCTCAAATCGAAGTATAGAAACTAGCTAGGCTAATTGCTGCTACATAATTCTGAGCTTTCTCCCCATCCTTCTACAAATAACAACATGTTCATGCCGATAAATCAGCCTACCGGGTGGTTGCTTGTTGCAGCATACTCCCAAATCCTTCTTCAAATAACAAAATGTTCATGCAGATGAATCATCCTACCTGTTGGTTATAGCTAGTTTTTAACTCCATCTTTGTTTGCCATCACTTCACTTCATATGGAGCCTCTTTGACTGTAGTGTCCCTTTGATTGGCCGTCAAAAACAACAAGCTACATACATAGGCATACCTGAATTTACATCAACTTACCAACATTACGACCAGGAATACGACTTTCCCGAAGCAGATCTTTTGTTCGGACCACCACCCAGGACATAGAGAGATCAGAGATTGTAACATTCCCTGTTTCATGGGATATGATGTCGGAGTCGGTTCAGCCACCGAGCTTCTTCATGTGTTGTGCCGACAAAGAGAAACACCTCTCTGGGAAGAAGAAAGGCGGGGGTGTATGCGTCATGATTAGCGACTCATTGTATAATCGTAACAACATACAGGAACTCAAGTCCTTCTGCTCACCCGAACTAGAATTCCTTGCAATCAAATGCCGGCCATATTATCTCCCAAGACAATTATCGTCAGTTATCGTCACAGCTGTGTATACACACTCTCAAGAAGACACCACGACGGCCCTCAAGGAACTTCATTGGACTCTATGTAAACTGGAAACCATATATCCTGAGGCTGCATTTATTGTAGCTGGGGATTTTTACAAAGCAAATTTGAGAACAAGGTTGCCTAAATTCTCCTGAAGGAGAACAAGGTTACCTAAATTCGATCAGCATTCCAACTTCCGCGATGCATACAAGGCCCTCCCTCGCCCTCCCTTCGGCAAATCCGACCACGACTCCATTTTGCTCCTCCCTTCCTATAGGCAGAAACTCAAACAGGATGTACCCGTGACCAGAACCATTCAACGCTGGTCTGACCAATCGGAATCCACGCTTCAAGATTGTTTCCATCACAGGGACTGGGAAATGTTCCGGATAGCCTCAGAGAATATCATCGATCTATACGCTGACTCAGTGAGAGAGTTTTTAACCTCTATGGGCTAGGTGGGACGCAAGCGTCCCACCCGTGGTGCACTCCATCAACAGCAGGTGCATTTCAAGAGCGGCAAATTTGAATCCAAATAAATGTCAAAATTCAAATTTTTCAAACATAGAACTATTTTACACCCTTTGAAAGATAAACATCTCCTTAATCTAACCACGTTTTCCGATTTCAAAAAGGTTTTACGGCGAAAGCATAAATTTAGAGTATGTTAGGACAGTACATTTACAAGAGTTGTGTGTAATGTTGTGCCAATTCAAAGACAGGCGTCACCAAAACCATAAAATCAGCTAAAATTATGCACTAACCTTTTACAATCTCCAACAGATGACACTCCTAGGACATTATGTTAGACAATGCATGCATTTTTAGTTCTATCAAGTTCATATTTATATCCAAAAACAGCGTTTTACTGTGGCGTTGATGTTCAGGAAATCGTTTCCCTCCAATAACCGGCATTCAAGTCAGCACCACAAATTAAATAATTAAAATTAGAAAACATTGGTAAAATATTATATTGTCATTTAAAGAATTATAGATTTACATCTCTTGAACGCAATCAACTTGCCAGATTTAAAAAGAACCTTACTGGGAAATCACACTTTGCAATAATCTGAGCACTGCGCCCAGAAAAATACGCGTTGCGATACAGACTAGCCGCCATGTTGGGGAGATCTAAAATCGAAAATACTATGTAAATAATCCATTACCTTTGATTCTCTTCATCAGATGTCACTTCCAGGTATCACAGGTCCATAACGAATGTAGTTTTGTTCAAAAAAGCTCATCATTTATGTCCAAAAATCTCTGTCTTGTTAGCACATGATCTAAGCCCGCCGGACTTCACTTCATGAACGAGGGGAAAAAATATATTTACGTTCGTTCAAACATGTCAAACGTTGTATAGCATAAATCATTAGGGCCTTTTTTAACCAGAACATGAATAAAATTCAAGGCGGACGAATGCAAAATCTTTTAAAACGTATTGGAACGAGGGTACCCAGCATGACCTAGCGCGCCAGGTGTCTAATGGGCCATCATCGTTCCATGGCTCTTGTTCGGTCAGATCTCCCTCCAGAAGACTCAAAACACTTTGTAAAGGCTGGTGACATCTAGTGGAAGCAATAGGAAGTGCCAAAATATTCCTCAGCCCCTGTGTTTTTCAATGGCATAGGTTTAAAGGTAATACAACACATCAGGTATCCACTTCCTGTCAGAATCTGTCTCAGGGTTTTGCCTGCCAAATGAGTTCTGTTATACTCACAGACACCATTCAAACAGTTTTAGAAACTTTAGGGTGTTTTCTATCCATATATAATAATGCATATTCTAGTTACTGGGTAGGATTAGTAACCAGATTAAATCGGGTACATTTTTTTATCCAGCCGTGCAAATACTGCCCCCTAGCCCTAACAGGTTAAGGAAGTGCATTGGAGATGTTGTACCCACTGTGACTATTAAAACCTACCCTAACCAGTAACCGTGGATGGATTCGCGCAAAACTGACGTGCAAACCACCGCATTTAACCATGGAAAGAGGACTGGGAATATGGCCTAATATAAACAGTGTTGTTATTCCCTCCGCAAGGCAATCAAATAAGCAAAATGTTGTTATAGGGACAAAGTGGAGTCGCAATTCAACGGCTCAGACACGAGACGTATGTGGCAGGGTCTACAGGCCCAAAAAAACAGCCACGTCACGGACAACGACGTCTTGCTTGGACAAACTAAATATCGTCTTTGTCCCCTTTGAGGATAATACAGTGAACCGTCGCGGCTCGCTAACAAGGACTGTGGCCTCCCACTCTCCTTTTCCGTGGCCGACATGAGTAAGACATTTAAATGTGTTAACCCTCGCAAGGCTGCCGGCCCAGACGACATCTCTAGCAGCGTCCTCAGAGCATGCGCAGACCAGCTGACTGGTGTGTTTACGGACATATTCAATCTTTCCCTATCCCAGTCTGCTGTCCCAACATGCTACAAGCTCGCCACCATTGTTCCTGTACCCAAGAAGGCAAAGATAACTGAACTAAATGACTACCACCCCATAGCACTCACTTCTGTCGTCATGAAGTGTTTTGAGAGACTAGTCAAGGATCATATCACCTCCACCTTACCTGCCACCCTAGACCCACTTCAGTTTGCATACCACCCCAACAGGTCCACAGACGATGCAATCACAATCACATTGCACACTGCCCTATCCCATCTGGACAAGAGGAAAACCTATGTAAGAATGCTGTTCATTGACTACAGCTCAGCATTCAACATCATAGTACCCTCCAAGCTCATCATTAAGCTGGAGGCCCTGTGTCTTAACCCTGCCCTGTGCAATTGGGTCCTGGATTTTCTGACGGGCTGCCCCCAGGTGGTGAAGGTAGGAAACAACATCTCCACTTCCTCAACACTGGAGCCCCACAAGGGTGCATGCTCTGCCCCCTCCTGTACTCCCTGTTCACCCATGACTGCGTGGCCATGCACGCCTCCAACTCAATCATCAAGTTTGCATGACACAACAGTAATGGGCTTGATTACCAACAACGATGAGACAGCCTACAGGGAGGAGGAGAGGGCCCTCAGAATGTGGTGTCAGAAAAATTACCTCTCACTCAACATCAACAAAACAAAGGAGATGATCGTGGACTTCAGGAAACAGCAGAGGGAGCACCCCCTTATCCACATCGAAGGGACAGTAGTGGAGAAGGTGGAAAGTTTTAAGTTCCTCCGCATACACATCACAGACAAACTGAAGTGGTCCACCCACACAGACAGTGTGGTGAATAAGGCGCAACAGCACCTCTTCAACCTCAGGAGGCTGAAGAAATGTGGCTTGTCACCTAAAACCCTGACAAACTTTTACAGATGCACAATCGAGAGCATCCTGTCGGGCTGTATCACCGCCTGGTACGGCAACTGCACAGCCCTCAACCGCAAGGCTCTCCCGAGGGTGGTGCGGTCTGCACAACGCATCATCAGGGGCAAACTACCTGCCCTGCAAGACACCAACAGCACCCGATGTCACAGTAAAGCCAAAAAGATAATCAAGGACAACAACCACCCGAGCCACTGCCTGTTCACCCCGCTTTCATCCAGGTGCATCAAAGCTGGGACTGAGAGACTGAAAAACAGCTTCTATCTCAAGGCCATCAGACAGATCACTAACTCAGGGAGGCTGCTGCCTACATAAAGACTCAAATCACTGGCCACTTTAATAAATGGCTCACTAGTCACTTTAAACAATGCCACTTTAAATAATACCGCTTTAATAATGTTTACACATCTTACATTACTTATATCACATATATATACTGTATTCTATACCATGTACTACATCTTGCCTATGCCGCTCAGTCATCACTCATCCATATATTTATATGTGCATATATATTTATTTATATGTACATATACCTTTAGATTTGTGTATATAAGGTAGTTGTTGTGGAATTGTTAGATTACTTGTTAGATATTACTGCATGGTCGGAACTAGAAGCACAAGCATTTCGCTACACTTGCAATAACATTTGCTAATCATGTGTATGTGACCAATACAATTTGAATTTACATTTTCGTCATTTAGCAGATGCTCTTATCCATAGAGACTTACAGTAGTAAATGCATACATTTCATACATTTTTTTCTCCGTACTGGTCCCCTGTGGGAATCGAACCTACAACCCTGGCGTTGCAAACACCATGCTCTACCAACTGAGCCACACGGGAATTTGATTTGATTTGTTTCTGTGTGTGTGTGCTGTTTTTAGCAAATAGCCTCAGTATCGTCTTACGTTCTCACAGAGAAGTGGCATGTATTTGACCCAAAATATTTCTTCCTAGTCACTTTCATTGTCACACTAGACGCAATGACTCTCGTCATGCGGTTTTCACCAGAAGAAGCAATGACTCTTTGCCTTATTTTTCCTCATAAAACAGCATGTTAGGAATCCCAATGTCTGTGCTGATCTGGTCTAGTGGTAACACAACCAAATCTGGAAATGAGAGGGGGGTACAGGTTAGTAGGGAAATGAGAGGGGGTATAGGTTAGTAGGGAAATGAGAGGGGGTATAGGTTAGTAGGGAAATGAGAGGGGGTACAGGTTAGTAGGGAAATGAGAGGGGGGTATAGGTTAGTAGGGAAATGAGAGGGGGGTATAGGTTAGTAGGGAAATGAGAGGGGGGTACAGGTAGAGAAAGGGGGTATAGTTTAATGTGGAAATGAGAGGGGGGTATAGGTTAGTAGGGAAATGAGAGGGGGTACAGGTAGAGAAAGGGGGTATAGTTTAATGTGGAAATGAGAGGGGGGGTATAGGTTAGTAGGGAAATGAGAGGGGATACAGGTACATTTAAGAAAAACATTTGAGAAGAGAAACAGGTTAGTAGGGAAATGAGAGGGGATACAGGTTGGTAGGGAAATCAAATCAAATGTTATTTGTCAAACGCGCCGATTACAACAGGTGTAGAACCTTACAGTGAAATGCTTACTTACAAGCCCTTCACCAACAATGCAGTTTTAAAATAATAATAATTAGATTGGGTACAGGTTATTAGGAAATTAGAGGAGGTACAGGTTATTAGGAAATTAGAGGAGGTACAGGTTATTAGGATATTAGAGGAGGTACAGGTTATTAGGAAATTAGAGGGGGTACAGGTTATTAGGATATTAGAGGAGGTACAGGTTATTAGGAAATTAGAGGGGGTACAGGTTATTAGGAAATTAGAGGAGGTACAGGTTATTAGGATATTAGAGGAGGTACAGGTTATTAGGAAATTAGAGGGGGTACAGGTTATTAGGATATTAGAGGAGGTACAGGTTATTAGGAAATTAGAGGGGGTACAGGTTATTAGGAAATTAGAGGGGGTACAGGTTATTAGGGACATTAGAGGGGGTACAGGTTTGTAGGGGAATAAGAGGGGGTACAGGTTATTAGGGAAATTAGAGGGGGTACAAGTTATTGAGCTATGAGAAGGGGTACATAATCAAGTTTTATTCACCTAGAAACAATAGAGAAATGTATCAAACATATTGGTTCAATCAGATGAGGTCAGAGAGAGAAAAGAGGCCTTCATAAGGATATTTCCCCTGTAGATCATGTAGCACCATAAGGATGTTTCCCCTGTAGATCATGTAGCACCATAAGGATGTTTCCCCTGTAGATCATATAGCACCATAAGGATGTTTCCCCTGTAGATCATATAGCACCATAAGGATGTTTCCCCTGTAGATCATGTAGCACCATAAGGATGTTTCCCCTGTAGATCATGTAGCACCATAAGGATATTTCCCCTGTAGATCATGTAGCACCATAAGGATGTTTCCCCTGTAGATCATATAGCACCATAAGGATGTTTCCCCTGTAGATCATATCGCACCATAAGGATATTTCCCCTGTAGATCATGTAGCACCATAAGGATGTTTCCCCTGTAGATCCTGTAGCACCATAAGGATGTTTCCCCTGTAGATCATATAGCACCATAAGGATGTTTCCCCTGTAGATCATATAGCACCATAAGGATAATTCCCCTGTAGAACCATAAGGATGTTTCCCCTGTAGATCATATAGCACCATAAGGATATTTCCCCTGTAGAACCATAAGGATGTTATGCCCATCAGACTTTTTTTTATTTGACAAGTCAGTTAAGAACAAATTCTTATTTTCAACGACGGCCTAGGAACAGTGGGTTAACTGCCTTGTTCAGGGGCAGAACGACAGACTTTCACCTTGTCGGCTCGGGGCTATGATCTTGCAACCTTTCGGTTACTAATCCAACAGTCTAACCACTAAGCTACCTGCCACCCCAACTTCTAGGACCTATGAGATAAAGTCATGTTTAACTCGCACTACTGAAGGAGTTATTGATATATATTCCAGTGGTTTTCTAATATGATCGATATTGGGGGAAAAAACCATCCTGCACCTCGGAGAAGATAAATCCACTATCAGATGTCAAGATGTCACCTCACCAGTTGCCAGACACTTTATAGAACAAAAAATCATTCTGTTAATGAATTGCGCTGCGGCGAGTTCATCCACTATATATAGAAATTAAATTACTGTATCTCCACATGGTTTCATTTCCTTGCTATATGGGGCGAATGTAGACTGTTATGCAAGAACACTATCCACATTTTATATTTAATTTATGAGTTGGCCTCATATATATATATATATATATATATATATATATATGAACGGCTGTGCCTGATGTCCTTTGTGGTAAGCTTGTCTCATGAATTGATATAATGTATCCAAGTGAGCAGACACCCAAGGCAATTGATTCATGAATGGTTCACGCCTGATGCCCTCAATTGCCCTCTGTGCCCGCTCCCGTACCCTATAATTCTGTATTTAATTGTGACTAACTTGTATTCAGGAAGACCAGAGGGGCCGAGTCCCTGCTTGGCAGATGAATGACAACCCTGATTAGAAGCTCCTGCTGCTCATCGGTTGTTCCCTACAAATTCTGGTTTAAATTCAAATAAAATTGTAACCTACACACTGAAAGGCTGCAAAGTCAAAACATCTGTGTATGCTATTCCTGATAGCAGTGAAAATAATTTCCCCCCCAAAAATAAAGAATGAAGTAAGTTTCTGCGACATGTTTTCGAGTGCCGACCCATTCCACTTTTTGTTTGTCTGAGTTGGCTGGTTTTACGCACCAGCCAAGCTTCTGGAAGAGCGCCACGGCCCCTATTGATTAGCTGTTGTTCTACATGGAGCCAGGCTAACGTGTCCTCAGGTGCAGGAGCAGTAATTAAGTTAATATGAAAGGAAAATTATAGGCTGGTCTGGGCCATGGGGGAGAGAATGGTAGTTGTGGAAAATAAATTTCCGGTGTTTGTGTGTCTGTCTACGTGCATGCCTGTCTGTCTTTGCGTCTGTGTGTGTGTGTGTGTGTGTGTGTGTGTGTGTGTGTGTGTGTGTGTGTGTGTGTGTGTGTGTGTGTGTGTGTGTGTGTGTGTGTGTGTGTGTGTGTGTGTGTGTGTGTGTGTGTGTGTGTGTGTGTGTGTGTGTGTGTGTGTGTGTGTTGGAATGTAACCTGCTTGCAGCAACCAGCTGCTCTCTGTGTTCTGCTCTGTCAATACGTATGGCTAGCTGACTGGCTAGCTAGTTGACTGGCTAGCTGACTGGCTAGCTGACTGACTGGCTAGCTGACTGGCTAGCTGACTGGCTAGCTGACTGACTGGCTAGCTGACTGGCTAGCTGACTGACTGGCTAGCTGACTGGCTAGCTGACTGGCTAGCTAGCTGACTGGCAAGCTGACTGGCTAGCTGACTGACTGGCTAGCTGACTGACTGGCTAGCTGACTGACTGGCTAGCTGACTGGCTAGCTGACTGGCTAGCTGACTGACTAGCTGACTGGCTAGCTGACTGACTGGCTAGCTGACTGACTGGCTGACTGACTGGCTAGCTGACTGGCTAGCTGACTGGCTAGCTGACTGACTAGCTGACTGACTGGCTAGCTGACTGACTAGCTGACTGACTAGCTAGTTGACTGACTGGCTAACTGGCTGGCTAGCTGACTGGCTAGCTGACTGACTAGCTGACTGGCTAGCTGACTGACTAGCTGACTGACTAGCTAGTTGACTGACTGGCTAACTGGCTGGCTAGCTGACTGGCTAGCTGACTGACTAGCTGACTGGCTAGCTGACTGACTAGCTGACTGACTAGCTAGTTGACTGACTGGATAACTGGCTGGCTAGCTGACTGGCTAGCTGATTGACTAGCTGACTGGCTAGCTGACTGGCTAGCTGACTGGCTAGCTGACTGACTAGCTAGTTGACTGACTGGCTAACTGGCTGGCTAGCTGACTGGCTAGCTGACTGACTAGCTGACTGGCTATCTGACTGACTGGCTAGCTGACTGGCTAGCTGACTGACTAGCTGACTGGCTATCTGACTGACTGGCTAGCTGACTGGCTAGCTGACTGGCTAGCTGACTGACGACTGGCTAGCTGACTGGCTAGCTGACTGGCTGGCTAGCTGACTGGCTAGCTGACTGACTTGTTGACTGGCTAGCAGACTGGCTAGCTGACTGGCTAGCTGACTGACTGACTAGCTGACTGACTGGCTAGCTGACTGGCTAGCTGACTGGCTAGCTGACTGACTAGCTGACTGACTGGCTAGCTGACTGACTAGCTGACTGACTAGCTAGTTGACTGACTGGCTAACTGGCTGGCTAGCTGACTGGCTAGCTGACTGACTAGCTGACTGGCTAGCTGACTGACTAGCTGACTGACTAGCTAGTTGACTGACTGGCTAACTGGCTGGCTAGCTGACTGACTAGCTGACTGGCTAGCTGACTGGCTAGCTGACTGACTAGCTAGTTGACTGACTGGCTAACTGGCTGGCTAGCTGACTGGCTAGCTGACTGACTAGCTGACTGGCTATCTGACTGACTGGCTAGCTGACTGGCTAGCTGACTGACTAGCTGACTGGCTATCTGACTGACTGGCTAGCTGACTGGCTAGCTGACTGGCTAGCTGACTGTCTGGCTAGCTGACTGGCTAGCTGACTGACTTGTTGACTGGCTAGCAGACTGGCTAGCTGACTGGCTAGCTGACTGACTGGCTAGCTGACTGACTAGCTGACTGACTGGCTAGCTGACTGGCTAGCTGACTGGCTAGCTGACTGGCTAGCTGACTGACTGGCTAGCTGACTGACTAGCTGACTGACTAGCTAGTTGACTGACTGGCTAACTGGCTGGCTAGCTGACTGGCTAGCTGACTGACTAGCTGACTGGCTAGCTGACTGACTTGCTGACTGACTAGCTAGTTGACTGACTGGCTAACTGGCTGGCTAGCTGACTGGCTAGCTGACTGACTAGCTGACTGGCTAGCTGACTGGCTAGCTGACTGGCTAGCTGACTGACTAGCTAGTTGACTGACTGGCTAACTGGCTGGCTAGCTGACTGGCTAGCTGACTGACTAGCTGACTGGCTATCTGACTGACTGGCTAGCTGACTGACTAGCTGACTGGTTATCTGACTGACTGGCTAGCTGACTGGCTAGCTGACTGGCTAGCTGACTGACGACTGGCTAGCTGACTGGCTAGCTGACTGGCTGGCTAGCTGACTGGCTAGCTGACTGACTTGTTGACTGGCTAGCAGACTGGCTAGCTGACTGGCTAACTGGCTGACTAGCTGACTGACTGGCTAGCTGACTGGCTAGTTGACTGGCTGACTGGCTGGCTAGCTGACTGACTTGTTGACTGGCTAGCTGACTGGCTAGCTGATTGACTGTCTGACTGGCTGGCTATCTGACTGGCTGGGTGGCTGGCTGACTGGCTAGCTGACTGGCTGGCTGGCTAGCTGATTGGCTGGGTGATTGGCTAGCTGACTGACTGGCTGGGTGACTGGCTGGCTGACTGGCTAGCTGACTGGCTGACTGGCTGGGTTACTGGCTGGCTAACTGACTGGCTGGCTGACTGGCTAGCTGACTGGCTAGCTGACTGGCTGCCTGGCTGTGTTACTGGCTGGCTAACTGACTGAGTGGCTGACTGGCTAGCTGACTAGCTAGCTGACTGGCTGACTGACTGGATGGCTGACTGACTGGGTGCTGGGTCTGTTCAGCTGTAAACAGTTGACAGTTATACAAGTATTTAAAAGAAGGTATGAGTCACACTAGGGAGAGCAGAGGAGGAATATAATTGAGGAAAGATGGCCCTATATATTTACCTTCTGTCCTCTCTGACTTTACCAGACTGAAATTAGGGTTATTTTAAGAGAGAAAGAGAGAGACAGAGAGAAAGAAAGAGAGAGAGAAGGAGAGAGACAGAGAGAAAGAGAGCGAGACAGAGAGAGAGAAAAAGAGAGAGAGAAAAAGAGAAAGAGAGACAGAGAGAGAAAAAGAGAGAGAAGGAGAGAGACAGAGAGAAAGAGAGCGAGACAGAGAGAGACAGAGAGAGAGAAAAAGAGAGAGAGAAAAAGAGAAAGCGAGACAGAGCGAGACAGAGAGAGAGAGACAAAGTGCCTCTCAGCTCTGTATGTGACCAACAGGGCATTGGAGGGCTTGGGGATGGAAAGCAACTCGTCAGGTCTCAGTTATGGGGTTATTCATCACACAGGCGGAGAAAGGTCTGTTTCTATGTCACGCTGATAGCCCCTCAGGCCTTGGCTTTCTAGAAGACAGACAGGGAATTGGCTTGCAGTCTCAGTCAAGGTTACCATCACACGAGGAGTGTGGTCAACTCAAACCTATGACAGCTTTACTGTTAATTCATATCCATTGGTGGGACACCTGTCCTGATAGGGGTCAGGAGACAGACTGTCCTGATAGGGGTCAGGAGACAGACTGTCCTGATAGGGGTCACATACTGTCCTGATAGGGGTCAGGGGACATACTGTCCTGATAGGGGTCAGGGGACATACTGTCCTGATAGGGGTCACAGACTGTCCTGATAGGGGTCAGGAGAGAGACTGTCCTGATAGAGGTCAGGAGACAGACTGTCCTGATAGGGGTCAGGGGACATACTGTCCTGATAGGGGTCAGTAGACAGACTGTCCTGATAGGGGTCAGGGGACACCTGTCCTGATAGGGGTCAGGGGACAGACTGTCCTGATAGGGGTCAGGAGACAGACTGTCCTGATAGGGGTCACATACTGTCCTGATAGGGGTCAGGGGACATACTGTCCTGATAGGGGTCAGGGGACATACTGTCCTGATAGGGGTCACAGACTGTCCTGATAGGGGTCAGGAGAGAGACTGTCCTGATAGAGGTCAGGAGACAGACTGTCCTGATAGGGGTCAGGGGACATACTGTCCTGATAGGGGTCAGTAGACAGACTGTCCTGATAGGGGTCAGGGGACACCTGTCCTGATAGGGGTCAGGGGACAGACTGTCCTGATAGGGGTCAGGGGACAGACTGTCCTGATAGGGGTCAGGGGACAGACTGTCCTGATAGGGGTCAGGGGACAGACTGTCCTGATAGGGGTCAGGGGACAGACTGTCCTGATAGGGGTCAGGGGACATACTGTCCTGATAGGGGTCAGGGGACATACTGTCCTGATAGGGGTCAGGGGACATACTGTCCTGAAAGGGGTCAGGGGACATACTGTCCTGATAGGGGTCAGGAGACAGACTGTCCTGATACTATCCTGATACGGGAAATACTGTCCTGATAGGGGAAATACTGTCCTGATAGGGGAAATACTGTCCTGATAGGGGAAATATTGTTGTAGGACAGCTCATATAGCGTCAGATAGTAGACAGTGTGTGTGTGTGTGTGTGTGTGTGTGTGTGTGTGTGTGTGTGTGTGTGTGTGTGTGTGTGTGTGTGTGTGTGTGTGTGTGTGTGTGTGTGTGTGTGTTGTGTGTGTATGTATGTGTGTGTGTGTATAGGTGTGTGTGTGTGTGTGTGTGTGCGTGCACATGCATGTGTGTGTGTGTCTAATATGATGCAGCATATACTGCAAAGCACCCAGAGCAGACAGACTAGGTACATAGGGGTCATAGAGGGGTCATAAAGGGGTCATAAGAGGTCAGCAGTAGAGAGAGATCAATTGTATCCCAAATAGTAGCCTATTCCACAATGAGTGCACTACTTTGGACCAGGGTACATAGGGCTCTGGTCAAAGGTAGTGCACTACAATTTGAAAAGGGTGCCAGTTTGGAGCAGAGATACACATACCCAGACAAGACCGAGAGTAGATGTTGTTGTTTCCTGTTTGGAGGAAGAGTAGCCTTGGCAGCACCCAATTGAAGATCCTAATAAATACTACAAGTAAATATGAATACACTCTCTCTCTCTCTCTCTCTCTCTCTCTCTCTCTCTCTCTCTCTCTCTCTCTCTCTCTCTCTCAATGTTAATTAAATTAAATTCACGGGGCTTTATTGGCATGGGGAAACATGTGTTTACATTGCCAAAGCAAGTGAAATGGATAATAAACAAAAGTGAAATAAACAATATGAAGTGTACAGTAAATATTACACTCACACAAGTTCTAAAATAATGAAGAGATTTCAAATGTCATATTATGTATATATACAGTGTTGTAACGATGTACAAATGGTTAATGCACAAAAGGGAAAAAATAAATAAGCATAAATATGGGTTGTATTTACAATGGTGTTTGTTCTTCACTGGTTGACCTTTTCTTGTGGCAACAGGTCACAAATCTTGCTGCTGTGATGGCACACTGTGGTATTTCACCCAGTAGACATGGGAGTTTATCAAAATCGGGTTTGTTTTCGAATTTGTTGTGGGTCTGTGTAATCTGAGGGAAATGTGTGTCTCTAATATGGTCATACATTGGGCAGGAGGTTAGGAAGTGCAGCTCAGTTTCCACCTCATTTTGTGGGCAGTGTGCACATAGCCTGTCTTCTCTTGAGAGCCAGGTCTGCCTACGGCGGCCTTTTTCAATAGCAAGGCTACGCTCACTGAGTCTGTACATAGTCAAAGCTTTCCTTAAGTTTGGGTCAGTCACAGTGGTCAGGTATTCTGCCACTGTGTACTCTCTGTTTAGGGCCAAATAGCATTCTAGTTTGCTCAGTTGTTTTTATTAATTCTTTCCAATTGGTCAAGTAAGGCTCCCGAGTGGCGCAGCTGTGCTAGAGGCCTCACTACAGACCCTGGTTTGATTCCAGGCTGTATCACAACCGGCCGTGATTGGGAGTCCCATAGGGTGGCGCACAATTGGCCCAACGTCATCCGGGAATTTGTTCTTAACTGACTTGCCAAGTTAAATAAAGGTTAAATAAATAAAAAAAGTTATTACATTTTTGTTTTCTTATTATTTAGTTGGCTCTAATTGTGTTGCTGTCCTGGGGCTCTGTGGGGTCTGTTTGTGTTTGGACTAGCTTGCTTAGGGGACTCTTCTCCAGGTTCATCTCTCTGTAAGGTGATGGCTTTGTTGTGGAAGGTTTGGGAATCGCTTCCTTTAGGTCATTGTAGAATTGAATGGCTCTTTTTCTGGATTTTGATAATTAGCCTATTTCTGCTCTGCATGCGTTATTTGGTGTTTTACGTTGTACACGGAGGATATTTTTTACATAATTCTGCATGCAGAGTCTCAATTTGATGTTTTTCCCATTTTGTGAATTTTTGGTCGGTGAGCGAACCCCAGACCTCACAACCATAAATCAATAAAATCAATCAAATGTATTTATAAAGCCCTTCTTACATCAGCTGATGTCACAAAGTGCTGTACAGAAACCCAGCCTAAAACCCCAAACAGCAAGCAATGCAGGTGTAGAAGCACGGTGGCTAGAAAAAACTCCCTAGAAAGGCCAGAACCTAGGAAGAAACCTTGAGAGGAACCAGGCTATGAGGGGTGGCCAGTCCAAGGGCAATGGGTTCGATAACTGATTCAAGTATTTTTTGCCAGATCCTAATTGGTATGTCAAATGTCATGTTCCTTTTGATGG